>NC_081408.1:350531051-350850033 GCF_030272615.1 Cryptomeria japonica | reverse complement strand
CTTGCACAGCCAAAGCTTTTGCTTGATGGTTTTGATATGGTCTCCCAATAACCACGCAGGAGGAATTTGACTGCAAATTGTATTAGCTTGAATTTACCTTTCATGTTCCATGTGCTTCTCCAACCAAGATGTGGTCTAAGGAGGATGTTGGCTGAGCACTAATGCTTGCCAAAAGCTTTTATTTGGAGTTTCATAAGCACTCCAAACTCCACGCAAAAAGGGAAAAATGGCTACCTTGCAAATCTGGAATTACACCTGCCAGCATTTGCATTAAAAGTTTATAATTTGCTGCATTTTAATGCTTCAATCTGCACTTGATTTTTTTTTCAAAAATTCTCTGCTTCTCGCTCCAAATACCACTCCAATTCAATGTGTTGTGCTGAATGCTCATGAATTGCATTTGTTTTAAAAACTTAACAGCCTCTTTCAATGCCTCAGGGGAATTTACATTTGTTTTAAACTTTTAATGGTCTGCTGTTCAACCATAGCACGTGAAGGAAGAGTAAGTATCAGCAGTTTGTTTCATTTGTTTTGCTAATTTTCTGCTACATTTCATTTGCTTGAAGGTTAGAATAATCTTATTCATTGTCACACACTCTACCAATATGCATGTTATTGAAGTTTAAAAAACTTTACCATACTCCACTCCATGGCTGCAAAGTGCATTATAAGAAATACTTAACTTTGGTCCTCCAACTAAAAAAAACTTACACATTAGCACTTCAGCTATATGCCCATATAATGAAATGAAAACATCTCATAATAAACCAATTTACCAACAAAATCAATCCGTGAGCATGAGCCAAGTCGGGCCCCAAAGTGGGTCTGACTAAAAAAATTTTTGTTTTCAAGCAACTGGCCTCTGGAATGCTTCACTGACCTCAAACATACCTCTGGAAATGATCGGCATCATTTTCGGATCATCAATCCGCATTTTACAACCTTCAGGCAATTACACCACAATTTTCGCATTTAATCGCGAAGACGTAATTTTCAAACCTATCAAAACACCTTTCTGGAGCTCGCCATCTGACAGGCGTGTACTCTGATATACAAGGATGATATCTACCAAACCGTTTCTCAAGATGAGTCCCGAGCGAAGAGATATTAATTTCCGAAAACGGCCAACTGGCTTTGTCGACACTGCGGACCTAATGAAGTCAATGTTCTGGCAACACATGATGCCTTTCTTAAAAATACCAAACGACCTCCGTAGGCCCTCAAATTCAGAACATAGGTACCTTTAAGTACATATTAAATCTTTGAATTCTTAGTTCGATCACCCGACTGACAGGATGCAAACGGCGCGCTCACCAAAATGGCTACATTAACTGATCTAACACTGGAAGTGCGGATAACTGAATTTGATGACAAAATGAGTCCTTTTGAAAACCGATCAAACGGATTGATAGAGATTTGAAATTTGAAACGTAGCTCACCATTTATACCAACATTAGCCCGGAACAAAAATTCTGACATGACGCTCACCAGGACATTTTTACACTTGTGCAAACATCACAAACTACAAACAGATTGAACTTTGAAAACTGAGCAAATGGATTCATAAGGACTTGAAATTTGAAACGTAGCTCACCATTTATACTGACATCAACTTGGAAGAAACACTTTGGCATGATGCTTACTGAGGCAAGTTTTACAATTGTGCAAAACAGGGCTCCGACTAGCTGTCGAAACAGGGACTTGCCAAAACACACAAACTGCAAACGGATTCGCTTTTGAAAACTGAGCAAATGGATTCGTCAAGACCTGAAATTTTGCAGGGTGACTCACATTAATGCATACAATTGAATCCATTTTTAATTTCTCCATGACGATCAACAGGGAAAAAGATATAATCGCTCAAAGTAGGCTACTCAATAAAATATGCATTTGTGCCTAAAATGCACTTCCAACTCACCCCTCAAACTGGGTACCTCATAAACTTATCCAAATTGAATTCTGAAAGTTGCACATCACTGAATAGGCCAAATGAAAGGTGTGGGACATGAATCCCGAGCCTTACCCTTTGAAAATCAACTGGCTCCATTTTACCCCCTTGCTAACTAGGCCGTTCAAACTGACTTCATTTAGGTATGCAGAGCAAAAATTTGAAATGGGCCTATAAAATTGACTCAATTTTAATCAGTCCCAACAGTAACTACATGCCTAGTATTTAATATTGCATGTGTAATTAAAGAGATTCAAGAGATTTTGGACTAATTCCTTAGGTTTCTAGTCACTCAACCATCTATTCACCATTGCTACCTTTCCGCTTTCAGTCTTTTCAAATTTCCATCCAAAACTCAATCTTGTCAAAGTTCAAAAAATTATCTTTTGTCTTCATTATCTTCCATCAACCTTGACATCACTAGGTGGTTTTCTACTTAGATCTATCATCCTTCATGGTAGGATACCATCTAAGTCTCTTGAGTTAAGTTATCCTACCTTGGAATTTATCATCTCCTAGGAAATCATATCTTGCTTGACTTATTGATTTGTTGCTATATATCATACTTCTTAATCTTGTCACCATTTGAATCTCATCTTTTGACTTTGCAAGACAAATTTTGATCCTTCTTCATTCTAGTCATTTGCCTTAACCTATTATCCATCCTCCTTCTTGTTATCTTTCCATTTCATCCCTTGTGTTAAGGTTTTTCTTTGTATGGTTGAAACTAGACCCCAAAAACTTAGAAGAGAAGCCTGAGAAGCTCAAAAGTCTCAAAACATGGATACTTATTCTTTTGATGAGGAATAGTTTTACAATACTAGGTTCATTATAAATGAAGGTTATACCAATGATTCAAAGGATAATTCACCACCACTGGGAAAAATTCAAGACTTTATGGTTGATTCTAGATGCAATGAGATTCTTTATGTCATGTTATGTCAAGACCCACAATATTATCTTTTTATGCTTGCTCAAATTGGTGTCCAATTTCCTCCCAATTTTGATGTGTCTAAACTTAAGGAGGTTAACCAAAATGATGCTAATACTAGTAGATATGGATTTAGAGATATCACTATGCCTAAGTCACCCTCACCCTTTTTACAAAAACTAGTTATTTCCACTCAAGATGCCCATATGCATACCCAACAAGATCAAACTAGACCTCATGTTAATAACATTCCCATATGTCATCGAAAGAACAACCATTCACATACCAATTATCAACCTCATGGTCACAATCATGCTCAAGCTTCTACCAATCAACATGTCCCATCCAATGAGAAAAACCAAAATCATGCTTTTAGTACGAGTCATACTCATGACCATAATACCAACCAATACCACTAGAAATATAGTCATATAAATTTGTCCACTTAATTAAATGAATATTTACTATTTATTTGATTATTTAACCACTAGCCAACAGTTAATTAAATTAACATTTAATTAATTCATCTTCAATCATTCTCCTATTAATTAAATAGATTATTCAATTTATTTTAATTAATTCATCAAACCAAATTCACAATCAATTAAATAAATTAAATCATATTTATTTAATTTAACCCCTTTCCTCCTTTAAATAAATAATTAAAACATTTATTTAAATCACTAAAATCACCCCCCACTTGCATTCTCCTACAAATGCAAGTTGCAACCACAATTGAAATAAATGAATTTTTATTTTAATTAAAATCTTATTTTCCCTCACCCACCAAACCCACTTGCATCCTAAAAACCCCTTCTAGACCCTTCTAACCACTTTCTAATCATTCCTAATTAGCCTAATCCATCTCCTAAATATTGTCACATTCCTAAGAAACTTGAAGTCACTTCTCAAAGCCTTCAAAGTCTTTGAAAAGCATTTAATGCTTTATGTGTTCAACAATTTAACCTCTAAAGTCTTCCAAACCACTAATGGCTCTTACATGACCATTAATGGCTCTTACATAACTATTTATGGTTAAATCAACTCACCCACATGGTTAGAGACTTCCTCTCTAACTCAACCCCCATTTAACCCATGTGTCTCCTCAAACATTTATTGTTTTGACCATGGTTATCCTCACTAACTATTGCACAAGAGTTTATCCATTGGATAAAGGCATTATTCCTTGAATAATGAATTTATTCATTCAACTCAACATTAACCTTACCTCCCAAGTTAACCCCCAGGTCATGTCAAGAATTTAATGCTTATTCCTTCCCCTCTCAACCAATCTCTTAATGACATTTGTCATCCTGGGATTGGATTGAAATCCCTCACATGGATCATAAACCCTTCAATCCTAACCCTTGTTGAGATTACTTAATCTCAACCATACATTGCTCCATTTTTATTATAAATAGAGTTCACATTCCTCATTTTCAAACACTCACAAGCATACTCAAGCATACACAAGCATCTAGCATTTAGCATCCATAATCTAGAAATCATTAGAGCATCTAAGTTATAGTAAATTTTAGAGAGCATTCTAGCATAACTCACATGGTCTTTTAGCTAAAATTAATCTTAGTTAATTACATAATATCTCATATTTAGTTGGTTTTACACAGAAAACATATTTTGAATCTCCATAAGACATCCATAGTGCAAAAAGCTGCTGAGAGCTACACTCATTTGGAACTTGGAGAGGAGAGGAACAAGGGAGGAGAAGCTAAAAACATGGTGGAGGGAATTTGGAGATGTCTTGTTGCATTTCTTAGTTTCATTAAGCTTTCTATTTTGTGTGTAGTGTCTCTCTTGATATGCTTGCTTAGGATAGTTTTTAATTTGTGATTTCTAACACTAACACTAACATTTGTTTATTTCTTGTGTGTTTGTGTTTGTCTTCCTAACATCCATTCCTTTTTGTAGAGCATCATTTGGTGAACCCGTCGTGAATTGAACATGCAACCTTCTGATCATCTTTTTGAAAACTACTAAATTTTTCATGTTTTAATTGACACTCAGGTCATGCTTTAGCGCCATTGTTCATGCTCTAGCTCCTTCGAAAGTTGGTACTTTAGCGCTATTATTCCTAATAATAGCGCTATTGTCTCCTAACTGGTGCCATTGTCGTTCTTATTGTGCTATTGACCATTAAATAGTGCTATCATGTCTAGTTTTAGCAATTTCAGCTCGTTGTTTGACATAATTAATAATGTTTGACAGAGTTCTTTTAGTGCTTTTGTCTCTTCGTATAGCGTGTTTGCACTTCTTTTAGCACTTTCGTGTTAAATAACACTTTTGTTTTCATATAGAGTAGCGCTATTGTAACAGAGAGTTGTAAAAAATTTCTTTGAAACCAAAAATCCAAAAATATTAGGCTTGTAGAAGCCCACCAAACATTCGGATTTTACTAGCCATTTAATTTTTGTGCAAGTTTGGACTAACCCCGTTTTGTAGGATTTTCAAAAGTTAAAGCTTAGGAAGTAAATTTATTTGTGTTGCTAACTTTGTCTTTAAAGTTAGGATAAAATAAATTTACTTTATTGGTTAAAATCAACTTCACTTCAAATTGGGCTTTTAAAAATGAATCACATATTTTGTTTGGGCTTATAAAAAGAACCTCATTTGTCAAGGTAAAAAGGACCACAAATTAAAAAACCCAACAAAATTTCTTTTGCAAGTTAGGAACAATCTTTATTTTGGTGCTTAAAATCAACAAGACAATTTTTTTTTCTTGCATCCAAAACTAAAAATCACAATCAACATTTCGTTTTGGGCAAGTTTAAAAAGAACAAACCATTTGTCGCTTCAAGTTCAAAAGCAATTTACTTCAAGCAAACGTGTTTCAAATTCAGTTGACTAGGATTTCAAGTTCATAGATTACATAACATTTTGCCTTGAAAGTTAAAAAGAACACCATGATTGTTGGAGCAACATCTCCAAATAGTTAAATCACATTGCTATAAACTTAATTAAAAATAACAAGTGTTTTTGGTGATTGGCACACTTGTGCAAAGTTTGTCGAGTGGTCCTACTTCTAACACACACTGTCCTCTCCCTTGGCTTTCGTGGTCCTAGGTGCAAGAGAAAAGTGTTAGTAACACTCAAAGTTTATCTTTTTAAGAGAGGCCTGCCAAGAGACACATCACTCTTAGGAATGACCTTGCACGGTAAATCTTTCGAGCCCTATAGAAATCAGGTGTGAGAGAAAGCTATAGCCTTGGGTATAGCTGTTCCTATAGTGTAACTTATCGAAATGACATATGGGCCCCACCACAAGTTACAAGGCTCTTAAGTGAGTCACTGCAGAATGAACTTATGTCCAAAAACATCGAACATTACTAGACACCTTTTTATATAGAAGCCCACCCGTTCTATTGATTGAGGATATTTGTGAGAAGTTCAGTGCAAGAGCATAGATTGTTTTTCTCCCAAAATACTCACCATACAAATTTCCTTGAGTAAAAACATAGATTTTTGAAAGGCTACTTGTAGCTTGATAAAAGTGGTGACTCCCCCATCATAGGGATCATCTATTTGTTATGCTCACGCAAGACTTAGTATATCACATCCTTACTTGCTACGACAGGATTCATAAGGTATGTAGTACCAAAGTTGAAGAAATATCAAGATGTGGGCTGAAATTATCGCAACTTGCCAATTGACCTTAGGGATAAAAAGTGTTTGACTTGTCTTCGTATTATGTCAAACTGGTACAAATTGGGCTGACTTCGGGCTTTTGGAAACACCTAAAATACATTTGTAAAAAGGGTCCAAGTTCATGATTGGGTTAATCTAGACCCACACCTATTTGTGCCTTTTTGAGGCAACATTATTGTGCTTGTGTGCTTGCTCTGTTTTCTTGTCAAAGAAATTCAAAACCAATTAAAAACCAAGTATTCATTGAAACACAAATTTTCCATCAACATTTGACCAGCAAACATACAACACAGTGCAAACAAAATATCAAATTATATGACCATTCTTCAAATCTTGAGTAAGAAGAATCTTCATCAACATATCAACTTGAAGAAAAGACCATTAAGCTCAAAGGCTTTCATCAAAAGAAGGAAATTTTTCTATTTCAATAGACAAATTTTTATCTCACACAGAACCTTCTTGCATCATGTGCGTCTATATCTTCAAGGAAAATCCAACGAGTTTGACAAAGAGCCCTTGAACAACAGAGCTTTTACTCAGTATAGAGCTTTGAGTTATCATAAAAACAAAGGAGGCAAAATCAACCTTGCTTTCTTTCCAAACATTTGCATTACATATAACATAGCTCAAGAATAACCACCAATCCTTGAGCAAGAAGAGGAAGAATTTGTCCCATTTGTAACACAAATTTTTTATTGAAGTTCACATTCTATCCACTTTCACATTCATACATCATCAATCCATTTCAAACTCTCAAAACATAAAAGGGTCTTGTCCTAAGTTCTTTTTAGATATTGCTTAAATCAAAACAACACATTACTTTTTAAAGTGTCTCTACATCTAGGATAAACTCATCCTAAGAGGCATTTATACATAGGTTAAAACTAGTCTATGAGTGAATCTTCTCATTACTAGGTAGCCTGGTTTGTAACAAATCTCAGACCTTTCTATACCTTATCATATCAACATTGTTGACAATACAAAGAGAAAATCATAAAAGGACTTTGATAACATCAAACATTCAGTGTTAGAGATCCATCTTCTAAACACTCCACAAAAACATTTTATCTTTCAGTTCATCACCAACTCATAATCACTTTCACCAAACTTCAAAAACAACTTTCAAACAAAAATGGCTCACACAAGATCCAGAACCAGACAACTAGAGCTCAAAGAAGAGGAAGACAAAAATCTCAATGACTTTCAAGAAGCCATTGGAGGAGGTCCAAATGATGAAGATCCTAGTATCCCAACTCCTGAAGCAATAGAAAGAGCATAACAAAACCCCAGATTCAATCAAGTTTTCAATGAAATCCTCAAAAACAACGTAGATGCTCACTTTTTGAGACTTGCTCGAGAGGGAGTTAAACTACCCTCTGATTTTTGATACCGCACAAATATGGCAAACATCAGAAAACCATAGCCATAACAAGGGTGGAAGAGGTTGAGATAACTTTAGATATGACCTTCATCAAGGAAATCCTCCCCCACCTCCTCCTCCTAATGACATAGACATGTTGAGGCAACAAGTCAAGAATCTAGCCCAACAACTCCACAGTGGTGCGAAGACTACCCGATTTTCACTTAATGATATTTGTCCCTATCCCTTTGATAGGAATCTACATATGCCACCTTTTCTGCAAGGGTTTGAAACGCCTAAGTTTGAAAAGTATCAGGGAAAAAGAGACCCTCGAGACCATATTAGGGAATTTGATTCAGCTTGCCTAGAAGTAGCATATGAAGACACATATGTAATGAGCCTCTTCCCTCAGAGTTTGGGAGGGACAACCACACAATGGTTTTCCCGATTACCAGGCGGCATTACAACATTTGAGGATCTAGTTCAAAAGTTCATCCCACATTATTCACATAACATAGAGCATGATGTTACCATGGCAGATCTGTGCAATACTAAACAAAAGCCAGGGGAGCTATTTTCAGCTTTCCTGCAATGGTGGAGACAACTATCTAGCAGATGTTCTCTTCATCTACCTGAACGAGAGCTAGTGGAAATATTTATTTCCAACTTGAACGATGAAATGTAATTCCACCTTGACATGAAGGGCACAAATTCCTTTGAAGAAATGATCACCCGGAGATTAAAATATGAAAGGGCCCTTATTAAGAAAGGACTTATCAAGATATACAATGAACCAAAAGATGTCCCTTGCCTGCATTTTAATAGTGATAAATCCAACTTTTGGAACAAGAACAAAAATATCATCAATGACGGGGTCGTAGATGCAAGGACCATAAAAAGTGCACAACTTGTGGTCTGATTTGTGGGGCAAAATCCCCCTCCTAAAAACAACATGGTTGCTCCACCAAATCAAGGTCGCAATGCACTGCAAGAGGAACCAAGACAACGACAACAAAATTATAAACCAAAATGTACATACACACCCTTAGGGGAACCCATCAAAATGGTATTGTATCAATTGGTCTCTTCAAATCTGGTGACCTTACCAAAGACATCTAAGTAAAAACCTTAGGTCAAACGTCCGTGGTGGAAAGATAATGAACATTGTGAATTCCACCAAGGAAAAGGACATAAAACAAGTAACTGCCATAGACTAAAAGATCTTGTTCAGGATCTTATTGACTGAGGAGAGATTGAAATCGAAGGACATGACCCAAAAACCTCCAATAATGATCATCTCATGTTTAAGAATCCACTTCCATCACAAGATCAAAGGGGTCCTTCCACTTCATGATGAAACACAAATACCACTGATTATACACAAGCTGCCTATAACTACACTGTGAATCACCTATATGACGTAGATGAACAAATTGCAACTATGACCATAAAAAAATCACATCCTGAATGCAGTGTTATTACGCATCACAACAAGCTCACCATAAAAGAAGCTCCACAAGGGTCAACACCCATCCCTAAGTAGTATAATCTTGTGGAGTAGTTATATAAAATGCCCGCACTCATCTCCATACTAGAGCTTTTGTGCCTATCCCCGTCTCATAAAACAATCTTGGGTCAAGCTCTCCAAGAAGCATCAGTCCCTGCCAATCTTAATACAGATCAATTTCAAGCTATGGTTGGTAATCTAAGGTCATCACCATGTCTCACTTTTTTTGAAAGTGACAATACATCCTTTCAACAACCTCATAACACCTCACTCCATATTGAAGGATTTATAAACCAACATAGGATTAAGTGAGTCTTGATTGACAATGGCACCAGTCTGATTATATGTACATTAAAGTTGGTCACAACATTGGGATATGCAGTAGTATCAGTGGATCCTCGCAAAAAGATAACCATGAAAGCCTATGATGATGCAGAGCGTTCTTCAAAAGGAGCAGTTGTGTTACCAATTCGACTAGGCCCAGTGGTGAAGCACATCATCTATCAATTTTTGGACCTTCCTCTGCCATATAATTTATTGTCAAGAAGACCTTGGATACACGCCATGCAAGCCATTCCATCTACCTATCATCAGTGTATCAAGTTTCCACATAACGGTGTAGAAATCACAATCCTGGGCGATGCAAATCCATTTGCATATTGTAACAATATTAACCATCAACCAGAGATCATCGTTCCTAACAATAGAGAAGCCATTCCATCCACATCATATGTAAGTCCAACTTCTCTTTCTAGTTCAATCATCCCTATACCAAAGCAAGAGAAGCTAAAAATGAAAATGGCAGAGGAAGGACTTGGGGAATATAATTTAAGCCAACTCTTTTGTGTTGGGAAATTACCCACTTCTCCTAGAACTTATGGCAAACCTCAAAGGTTACTTCAACCACCACTAGTCAAGCCAGCATGCACTTTAATGCTTTTTATCCTTGGAAAAAGTCAGGAAGAGGAGACCAGAGATGAGGACCTAGCAGAATGGATCTATAAAGACCCTATCACCATGAAAATCCCACAGGCTAACTTCCTACAAATAAATATGGAAAAGGCCTTACCATAATGCAAAGAATGGGCTATGATGGTCAGAGTGCTTTGGGACCTTGTAAGCACGAATGACATGAGTCGTTCTAGTCTGAATTAAAGCCCAAAGATAACACTAGATTAGGTTTTCAAAAGGAAGTTCATCCTAAACTCAGATTCAAAGGAAAGCCTAGCACCCCTCCATATTAGCCTAATACTCTAAAGAGGCCACCTTTTAATTATATCAACAGTGCCAACAAAATCAATTGCACCAATAAGGCTGATAATTCCATCAATAGCATCCACAACACTACTTGCACCACTAAAAATACCTGCAAAATCCATAATCCCACTAGTAGCACCGATAATATTTCCTACAATGTCAATAATCCTACCTGCAGAACCAATCATCTCACCAATCAAAACCACAACCCCATCAGCAGTGGTAACTGCATCAACAACACCATTAGCAGCATCCATACCATCAACAACATCAACATAATTGATAATTCCATCAGAAATGACAGATTCAACAACACCAATACTCCCAGTATCAAATTCAATGATACCAATAATCCTCCCCATAGCACCAACCATTCCATCACCAGCAACACATCACCCAATCACAACTACAGTGTTCAACTCAAAAGATATCCCAGTTTGGTACAGTAACCGGATACTCGAGAGTGATTCAGAGACTGATTCACAGAAATGGGAATTTGATTTTGTGCATCTAAACACATCAGATGAGGAAGACACATCACCACCTCCACCTCACAAAGACATACCTATTTATGGAGAGGTAGGGATTAAAACTTCTTAGGTTCTTGAATTGGAAGCACCTTCCACCAAACCTATGTCACATCCTACGCCTGATTCTAACAGGGAGAGTACCATCAACAACCTTCACCATAATGTCTTAAGCCTCACTGACACATCCCATGAACTTAACCTGATTGATGAGGTAATACCCATTATCCATCTTGAATTCATTGAATGGAACTAACCTAATCCCCCATGCCTTGACCAATTCCAAAATGATGAGGTGATCATTGACTTTTTGGAACTACGGGATAACATACCAAGTGGGGATCACAAAGTTGGATTCGCCATTGAACTTAATAGTGCAACATACTTTGGGGCGGATGCCAAACCTTTCAGCTACAAAAATATCATGATAAAACATGGATCTTCCCATGACAACCACATAGTGGCACTTGTAGATCCCAAAAAAGTAAAAAATAAAGAGCATATCCGACGGTGAAAACCTCTCTGAGGTTCCTGAGGATGAAAGGTTTGACATCCTCCCCTTGAGTACAAATCAAGAACGATCAATGATCCTCATTGAGGAAACAAAAGAATTGAATGTGGGGACCCCTGAGACTCCTCACCAAATACATTTGGCATCTCTTTTAACTCCAGAGGAACAACCTAAATTTGTAGAATTCTTCTAGAAGTGTCAGATCAACTTCACATGGTCATATGCAGACATGCTCGGTCTTGATCCCGATTTAGTCATGCATCACCTCACCATGGCAGAAGGAGCTAAACCGGTAAAATAGAAGCTTCGTAAGATGCACCCCTAGATAGTTGTACTCATCAAAGAAGAACTTAAGAAACTCCTGGATGTTGGTTTCATCCGACCAATCGAATATGCAGATTGGATCTCCAACATTGTACCTATCGGCAAACCAAATGGGGGCATCCGTATCTGTACAGATTTTAGAGATCTAAACAAGGCATGTCCTAAAGATGACTTTCCCCTACCAAACATTGACATGATCATGGAACTAACAACAGGACATGCCATGCTTTCTCTTATGGATGGCTTTTCAGGGTACAACTAGATAAATTTTGCTCCAGAAGATCAACATAAAACTCCCTTCACATGCCCATGAGGAACTAACTGTTGGAATATGATGCCTTTTGGTCTAAAGAATGCAGGAGTGACCTATCAAAGAGCTATGACCACCATCTTTCATTATATGATGCATACCATCATGGAGGATTATGTCGATGACTTACTAGCAAAATCATTAACAAGAGAAAGTCATCTTGCCATATTAGATAAAATATTTGACAGACTAGAACAATATCATGTGCGACTCAATCCAAAGAAATGTGTCTTTGGAGTAACCTCAAGGAAGCTTCTAGGATACATTGTCTCAAGCAAGGGCATTGAGGTTGATCTAGAAAAAGTCAAAGAAATCATGGACATGCCTCCTCCCAAGAACATCAGTCAGCTAAGGACACTACAAGGGCGGCTACAATCAATTCGAAGATTCATTGCACAATTGGCAGATAAGTGTCATCCCTTTACACATCTGTTACACAAGAACATCCGCTTTCAATAGGATGCTAGATGCCATCAAGCATTCAAGATGTTTAAGGACTATCTCATGAATACACCATTGTTGATCCCACTAGATCCAGGCAGGCCTCTCTTGCTATATATCTTAGCTACAACCACAACATTAGGAGTACTACTGGCACAACACAATGCAGAAGAAAAAGAGTGTGTTGTATACTACATCTCTTGTACACTAGTCAGCTATGAACTCAATTACACACCTATTGAGCGAGCTTGCCTAGCAGTAATCTTAGCAGCCACTAAATTGAGGCACTACCTATTAACACGTAAAGTACAACTCATTGCCAAGATCGATCCACTAAAGTACTTACTCAGCAAGGTAGCATTGACAGGTCATTTGGCCAAATGGGTGACAATTCAGAGTAAATTGACATTGAGTATGTAGACCATAAGGCTATCAAGGGCCAAGTTATTGTAGATCAGTTGGCTGATGCACTGCTAAAAGGCAAACATCCTCTTGTTTCTACCTTCCTAGATGAAGAGATATTCATGATCACAACAACACAACCCTGGAAGTTATATTTTGATGAATCATACACTAGACATCACTTGGGGGCAGGAATTATGTTTATCACACCTCAAGGTGACAACATCTCGAAGTCTTACAGACTAACTTTCATGCACAAACAACATAGCAGAGTATGAGGTCTTGATCACAGGACTCAGACTAGCCATACAATGGAAATTAAAAGAGTTACAAGTATATGGCGACTCTCAGCTAGTCATCTGACAAGTTACAGATGAATATCATACCAAGGATGATAAGCTTATGCCATACAAGAAAATGGTGGATAGTTTCAAAGCATCCTTTACTATTATCACCTTTGAGTAGATACCTAGAGATCAAAATCAAGCTGCTGACACCATGGCCACTGTTGCATCTCTCCTAGATCTTCCACATAATTCAACACACTATGAGTTCTTGGTAGAACAACTTTAGATTCCCACTTATGATATCCCTGAATCTGAGATGATATGTCACCTTGTTGGTTCCAAATCCCCATGGTACAGTGAGTTCTACACCTACCTACGCGATCACACACTTCCTCCCAACCAATCAAATAACCAACGCAAAACCTTCATATGTCAAACCACTCGATATACCATTATTGCCGAAACCCTATACCGACGTAGTCTAGATGGTACTCTCCTTCGATGTTTGGAACAAGATGAGACAAAAAAGGCCTTGAAAGAGGTCCATGAAGGAATTTGTGGGACTCACTCAAGCGGTCCTTCACTAGCCAAGAAAATCATGAGAGCAGGATACTATTGGCCATCCATGGAAAAAGATTCCTACTATTTTGTCAAAAAATGCAAGAAATGCCAAGTTCATGGAGACTTGATACATGCACTAGCACAGGAATTACAACCAATCACCACACCATGGCCTTTTTGTCATTGGGGCCTTGACCTTATGGGTAAGATCCATCCATCCTCATCCAACAACCATAAGTCCATCATTATCACTACTAAATATTTCACAAAGTGGATCGAAGTTGTTCCACTTACCGAAGTTACCGGCAAGAAGATCACCTCATTCATTCTTAATTACATCATCTGTCGGTATGGTGTACCCATGTCCATCATCACAAATAATGGACTCCCATTCAAAAATCAAGACGTCCATGAACTCTGTGAGAAATTTCACATCCAACACCACTTTTCCACTCCCTATTACCCACAAGGCAATGGTCAGGCCAAAGCATCAAACAAGAACATATTAAGAATCCTCAAGAATATAGTCAATGATGCTAGTCATGATTGGCATGTTCAATTGAATCCAACACTATGGGTGTATCAAACTAGCATTCAAATCCCTACAAGCGCAACTCCCTACTCACTAGTCTATGGAGTAGAAGCTATCTTACCTATTGAAGTTGAGATACCATCTCTATGGGTTTCCTTGCATAATATCATAGATGATGAAGCATACAGAGTATCACATCTCCAAGATTTAGAGCTACGTGATGAAAGGCGACAAGCTACATACAACCACCTCAAGGCATATCAACAGCGCATGAGCAAAAGCTACAATCATCATGTTTGGCCTCGCACATTTGAGGTAGGTGATCTTGGTCTAAGAGAGAACCCTCGAAATCAACCAAATAGGGAACATCAAGGCAAGTTTGAGTCCAATTGGCTGGGACCCTATGTCAGTACTGTCATCTTTGGGTTTGGGGCATATTAGTTGGCAACCTCCGAAGGTGAACTGCTAGTAGATCCGATCAACAACATGCACCTCAAATGGTTTCATACATAAGCTGTATAGAGTATCAGGCTCCAATTCATACCAGAAAAATATCAAAAACATTCAGAAAAAGTCCTGAAGAAAATACAAAAAAATAAAGAAAATAATAAAGAAAATCATTCATCCAAACAGTAAACAACCACTCCGGTGGCACCTTGGGTAAGTACAATGGTGAAAACATGGAAAACATACACTACTCATAAAGAATATGTTTCCATTGTCTTTCAGGCTTGTTGTGATCACATCCATCCATCATTCAAACCATGGCTTGTTATTGATCTAAAATCAGGATTATTCCTTTAGGCGCCCTGCATCCTGCTTTTCATAGTAAAATCTAAATTGGGGGCAAGGCTCTTAACCTATTGATGGAAGTGGATTCTACATTACTTATGATTTATTAAGTTCTTCATTCAAAACTAACTCACAAAATACCAAAAACATTCACAACATTCCAAAAAAAAAAAGAAAAAACATCACAAACAATCAAAAAAATGGCAACGCATCAAAACCTTTCTACATATGCATTCGAAATAGACAAAAAACAAACATTTTGAAATAATCCAATGATAATCACTTATCAAATCAGCCAATCAATCAACACAGGTATGCACAACTGTCTTAACATGGATGCATCCTTCCTTACCAAAATATAGACATGATAACACTTTCTTTGACAAGAAAGTTTTGTTTAAAGCTATCAAGTGCTTGGTCGGTTTGTTAAGTTATTTATTCATTTATATCAGGTTCCTTCGCTACTCTGGGATATCCATAAGTGATTAGAGTAGCCGAGATGGTTCCTAAGTATTGTATTGTTTATTTTCTGTGATTTATTCCAATGAAGTTCTAGGGCATGTACTAATGATGTCTACATGGGAAGTTCACTAAGCTACATGATCTTATGCAAAATACAGTCATGGATCACTATGGCTTGCTGACTATAGCATATACCTTGACCATATGAGCATGAACCATTATGAAGGGTCCATATTCTTTATCTATGTTGCTTGCTTACAAGTACAATGCTCCAAACTTGGTTCCTACTGCCTCGTCCAAGATTGATACTACCATGCTCAATGATGAAAATTAAAGCACAATGGATCGTCATTCCATCTCATTTTTATATATTGCATAATGTTGCATTCCATCCATTGATAAATTCATATAGCTGCATATCATTCATACATAGTAATGACAATGGATACTCTATTTTTCTCTTCTTCCATAGGAATGAGTCATAGGTCCTCCATATCTTCTATCTAACATCAACTCCCCCCCTCCACCTCCCCATCTCGATAATCAACATCACACACCCCACATCATGCCCCATTAACCCAATCATGCCACGTTCATCACCATCCATCTCTAACAGGAGGGGCTGCGTGCCCCATCCTAAGTCATCCTACAAGTCAAGCAAGTTACCCTGTTTGCACAGGTACATCAACTCACACACACCTAGACTATCAACAAATACTTTGATCAAGTATCTTTGAGTCTCAATAGGTAATCAATCACGGTAAACCTAGACTATAACAGGCATTTATTACAATGACCTTAGTCTCACGGGGCTGCTATGATTCATCACAAACTACCTACAATGCCAACACTATCAATTGATAAACCCATGAAACACAATCCAATGGACAATTACATCAATTGTCTAAGTCTAAATGAGTCTTTTGCTTCAAATACAGGTTGACTTCATTGGGCAATTACATCAAATGTCTAAGTCTCATCAAGTCACTTTGATTCACTTACTCAGACTTTATCCTATCCAAGCGACCAACTGACATCAACTGTCACGCTTTGACTCGATCGGGGCAATTCAACCAATTGCACTAGATTGTCCAACCAATTTTGATCTATTGTATAACATCAATCAAACGCACCAACACCGCATTTGCACCGTATCTCCTGCATGACCTAAGGGTACTCACTAGCTTGATGTTTCTTCTTATTCACTCTGATTTCTTCCATTCTTTCATTGTTATTCCTCATTTCTTCTATTCTACCTCCCCTCCAATTCTCATTCTTTTTCAAGAGATCGCTCGATTTTTCAAAAAAAATTCGGCCCATCTCTCGACGAGGCATACCATCCGCTAAATTAAAATTTATGGGGCATATTTCTTCACACCTATTTTTCTTTCTTTGAAATGATGCGACAAACCACACCGTCTCAAAGAGGGGCAAATGTAGTCACATAAATCTGTCCACTTAATTAAATGGATATTTACTATTTATTTGATTATTTAACCACTAGCCAATAGTTAATTAAATTAACATTTAATTAATTCATCTTCAATCATTCTCCGATTAATTAAATAAATTATTGAATTTATTTTAATTAATTCATTAAACCAAATTCACAATCAATTAAATAAATTAAATCATATTTATTTAATTTAACCCCTTTCCTCCTTTAAATAAATAATTAAAACATTTATTTAAATCACTAAAATCACCCCCCACTTGCATTCTCCTACAAATGCAAGTTGCAACCACAATTGAAATAAATGAATTTTTATTTTAATTAAAATCCTATTTTCCCTCACGCACCAAACCCACTTGCATCCTAAAAACCCCTTCTAGACCCTTCTAACCACTTTCTAATCATACCTAATTAGCCTAATCCATCTCCTAAATATTGTCACATTCCTAAACAACTTGAAGTCACTTCTCAAAGCCTTCAAAGTCTTTGAAAAGCATTTAATGATTTATGTGCTCAACAATTTAAACTCTAAAGTCTTCCAAACCACTAATGGCTCTTACATGACCATAAATGGCTCTTACATAACCATTTATGGTTAGCTCAACTCACCCGCATGGTTAGAGAATTTCCCTCTAACTCAACCCCCATTTAACCCATGTGTCTCCTCAAGCATTTATTGCTTTGACCATGTTTATCCTCACTAACTCTTGCACAAGAGTTTATCCATTGGATAAAGGCATTATTCCTTGAATAATAAATTTATTCATTCAACTCAAAATTAACCTAACCTCCCAAGTTAACCCCCAGGTCATGTCAAGCATTTAATGTGTATTCCTTCCCCTCTCAATGCATCTCTTGATGACATTTGTCATCCTGGGATTGGATTGAAAGCTCTCACATAGATCATAAACCCTTCAATCCCGACCCTTGTTGAGATTACTCAATCTCAACCATCCATTGCTCCATTTTTAATATAAATGGAGCTCACATTCCTATTTTCAAACACTCACAAGCATACACAAGCATACACAAGCATACACAAGCATCTAGAATTTAGCATCCATAATCCAAAAATCCTGATAGCATCTAAGTTATAGTAAATTTTAGAGAGCATTCTAGCATAACTCACATGGTCTTTTAGCTAAAATTAATCTTAGTTAATTACATAATATCTCATATTTAGTTTGTTTTATACTTGCATTGCATAGTTTAAAGCATTTTCAATCTTGAATCTCCATAAGACATCCATAGTGCAAAAAGTTGCTGAGAGCTACACTCATTTGGAACTTGGAGAGGAGAGGAACAAGGGAGGAGAAGCTACAAACATGGTGGAGGGCATTTGGAGATGTCTTGTTGCATTTCTTAGTTTCATTAAGCTTTCTTTTTTGTGTGTAGTGTCTCTCTTGATATGCTTTCTTAGGATAGTTTTTAATTTGTGATTTCTAACACTAACACTAATGTTTGTTTGTGTTTGTCTTCTTAACATCCATTCCTTTTTGCAGAGCATCAATAGTTAATATGACTCATCCTTGGGTAAGTTTTATAGGAGCTATTACATCGAATAATCATGTTAATATCTAAAGGACAACAAATCCCATGTTGAGAAGAAATTGTACACCTTCGAGTGAACCCATTGAATCTTTATTGTTAAAGCGTTTTGCCAATAAGCTCAACACTATTCCAAAAGCTAAACCATCTGAACCTAGGAAATGACAATGAGTATTGTGAATATCATGGTAATAAAGGGCACAAGAATAGAACTTATCATAAGCTTAAGAATATCTGATGTAGGAGCACCAGAGTAGTTCAAACCGACATTTGGATTTGATTCCGATGAAACATCGATCATGGTATTGGCCCGATATTGGTATGTTCTTACTGGTTGGTTTTGTAGTGTATGGAGTGAAGATTTATCAGGTTGCGGGTGGTTTGCATAGCTTGCAGATCATTGAGCGATATTTTTTTGGGCCTTGTCCGATATTTCCAAAGGACCGCATGAAGTTTTATGCATTTGAAGGTGTTCTTGTTGATTTGGGCCGACATGTTATTGTTTACACGTTTCATCATGAACTGGTTGGTTTTTAGCTGTCTTGATCAAGCTATCATTGCTTGCGAATGGTATAAAGGGAAAGTTTAGAGATTCATTTTGAAAGGAAAGAGATTAGAGGAAGAAGAGATTGAGAAAAGATGTAGTTTCCAGATAGATTCTGGTCCAGGGGGACTGAAGTCCTGACAGACTGAGGTCCAGATTAGTGCAGAACAGTGCAGACTGTTACTGGAGGCCTATTTGTTGAGCAGAAGATCTGTGGATCTTAGATTTGTGTTGTATGGATTGTTTTATAATCCTGGGCTATGGTCCAACATCTCTAGCCGCTAAAGGTTTATGTAATTCATTAAACAAATATAGTGATTGATTATCTGGTTACCAGTTATATCTTGTGTTGCTTCTATCGGTTAGGTTGCTCTTTATCTGTTTACCGGTTAGATATGGTGTTGTGTTACCAATTGTCGGTATCTTGCATGGTGTTTTATGTTATGGGCTACAAGGCGGGGATGTCCTTCATTGGATATCCCTACCTTGACTACGTCAATTTGTATTAGAGCTGGTTTATGAACTTGTTGATGGAAGAAGACCCGGTTATGTGCCGATTGGTTGGAAAGGAAGTTGAGGTAGCTTGTAGACTTGTTCATATTGTCAAACATAAGGAAGTACAAGGCTCACAAGTAGATTGCCAAACCTAGAGTTTGAGCTTGAGGCAGTTAGTGGGTGGAGACTTGAACAGATTGCCAAACTGAGGCAAGCTGGAGGGTGGACCGGTAGATCGCCAAGAAGACGCAACCAGAACCTGTAGTCAGACCGTTGAACCCCTAAGGCAGTTGCAAGTACTACTGATAGATCATCAAACCAGATCAAGTGATGGGACCCACTTTTCAATTAACCCCGAGAGTCTAATGCAAGAGGACCAAAGTAGTTCAAACCGACATTTGGATTTGATACTGGTATTGGTATGTTCTTACCGGTTGGTTTTGTAGTGTATGGAATGAAGATGAATTGGGTTGTGGGTGGTTTTTGTAACTTGTGGATCATTGAGAGATGTTGTTTTGGGCCTTGTCTAATGTTTCTGGAGGACTGGATGAAGTTTTGTGCATTTGAAGATGTTCTTGTTGATTTGGACTGACTTGTTATCGTTTACACATTTCATCATGAACCAGTTGGTCTTTGGCCGACTTGATCGAACTATCATTTCTTGTAGATGGTATAAAGGGAAAGTGTAGAGATTCATTTTGAAAGGATAGAGATTGGAGGAAGAAGAGATCAAGTGAAGATGTAGTTTCTAGAGAGATTCTGGTTCAGGAGGACTAAAGTCTGGATGGACCGAGGTCCGGATCAGTGCAGAATAGTGCAGACTATTACCGGAGGCCATTTTGTTGAGAAGAAGATCTATGGATCTTATATTTGTGTTGTATGGATTGTTTTGTAATCCTGGGTTGAGGTCCAACATGTGTAGCCATTGAAGGCTTATGTAATTCATTAGATAGATATAGTGATTAATTTATTTGGTTATCGGTTATATCTTGTGTTGCTTCTACCAGTTACGTTTCTCTTTATCTTTTTACCAGTTAGATCTGGTGTTGTGTTATGAGTTGTTGATAATTTGCATGGTATTTTGTGTTATGGGCTGCAAGGTGGGGATGTCCTTCATTAGATCTCCCTACCTTGATAGCATCAATCTCATTGAGGACCTTAATGAGAGTGGCACAATTGAAGCTGAGGGTTGTTCATCCAATGAAGAACATGCAGTGTTTAAGGATCCTTTTCCTAAATGTGATAAAGGAAAATCTCCCAAGACTACTTCCGATGCTAATACAAATTATGGAAATTTCTCCTGTGAGGATACAATAAACCACATTATTGAGATGGACCATCATGTCTCTACCATAGTTGTGATAGATAAATCCCCTAAATGAATTGTAACAACCCGTTGAGTTAAGTTGACCTTGCAAGGTACCATGTCTAAACCCACTTCCTCATCCAACCAATATTACCTTGTTGACCAGCTTGGAAAAACACCTACCCATATATCCATTCTTGAGCTATTATGCATATGCCCTTCACATAAGGCTATTCTAGACAAAATGGTACAAGATATTTTTGTACCTAGTGACCTACATGCAAATCAGCTCAAGCCATGGTGGGACACCTATCTTACCCTCATTACCTTATTTTTACTAAGGAAGACAATGCACCTCTCTACATCGAAGTTTTATCCATAAACATCAAATAAAGTGAGTCCTGATAGTTGGAGTAGCTGGTCTAAACATTTGTACTTCAAGATTAGTTCTAGCATTGGTATTTTTTAAATGGGTTATGGATTCAAAGAAGAAGATAACAATAAAATCCTATGATGATGATGAGCACTCATCCAAAGGAACAGTCACCCTATCAAATTAGAGCTGGGCCAATAATACATGATGTGGTTTGCCAAGTCTTAGATCTTGATCTCACTTACAAGATACTTTAGGGTCATCCTTGGATCCATGCTATGTAATTCATTCCTTCAACATGCCATCAATGGATTAAGTTTCCACATAATGGCATAGAAGTTACTATTCTGCTAATCCAAATTTATATCTCTATTGTAAAAAAATTCATCATAAGCCCAAAGCTATCATGCCTATCAACCGAGAAGCTAGTGCATCTTCATCCTATGTTGATCCTACATCATTAAAAGATTCTACTTCAAGGAAACCTAAGATCAAGGCTAAGGTCATAGATAAAGGAATGTGGGAATATAGTTTGCAACAATCCATGTATCTTAGACAACTTATGGATTCCCCTAAGACCTATGACATACCACAATCATTACAACCTATAACAATAGTTACTATTAAATGGGATCCCACAATTTTTAAACTAAATGGGGTGAAATGGAAGATGAAGACCTTTTCAAGATATTGTTTAAGGTGTTGGGATAAGGTGTCTCAACCTTGGAGTCTTAACATTGGTTATTTAATAATTGATTTATTCTAATTTGTTAGTTTCCTAAGTTGCCTTTCACTTTGTGGGTCATCTTGGTGAGGTGGCATCCTACATGGTAGTGGTGAGATGGCATATCCCTTTTTAAAAAAATTAGTTTCTACTTGGAAGATTCTACATTTTGGGAAGGTGTTGTCATATATTTCCAGTTTGGACTGGAAATTAATTTGGCAATTTCCTATGTTGACTAAAGAGCATTCTTTTGTATTTTCTATTATGGATTGGAGTTGTGTTTGAGAAGCTAATATTTATGGTGGAGTTCACTTTTGAAAAGTGGTGTGAGGTAAGAAAAGTGCCTATTCCTAGTTATTGGAGTTGCTAGGTTGAACATGCATTGCATTTGGCAAGATAATTGTGTTGGGTGAGATAGGTGTTAGTGCTTTGTAAAGTTGCTATGTGCAATGTGTCATGGGGATGGTAATTATATTATTTATGACACAACTTACCTCTTAGGCTTTGAAGTTGGTTTTGGAAACCATGGGAGCCTTCCTCTTTGTGTTGAGTTTTATAAATGTGTGGTGCCTTGGCTTATTTTGGATGAGAGGTTGAATATTTTGAGAGACATCATTATGCTATCGAAATTACTCCCGAATCCAGTAATAGTGTGAAGACTCTTGGAGAGAATAACTTTGAGATTGTATTGTAACTGTTTTTGTTGCTAATTAATGCAATTGATTTATTTGTTTAGAGTGTGGGTTTTTTCTCGAAAGGGTTTTCCCATTTATATGTTGTGTTATGAGTTTATTCTATCCTAAATATTCATTAATGTTTAATTAGATGTGCATCTGAATCTGTATTTGTTTAAGGGTTTAGATTTTTGCATTCACTCTCTTGATAGTTTAGTGTCAGAAGTTGTATTCTGCTACCTGGTTTCCCTTTAGTTGGTATTAGAGTCTAATCACCTTTGATCTTAGTTGTGGGGATTGTTGGGTTTATTGTACTGATCTAAGTTTAAGTGGGATTTTTGTAGAAGTGGTTTTCTGGATATCCTATAGCAAAAAACATATGGCAAGTAGATTTGGAAGGATTGAGATGGAGAATGATTATTTTGGTGAAGCATTGGTTGTAACTTTGGTAACACAAGCATCTATTTTTACATGATATCACATAGAGATTGGTTCTCAAAATATGAATAATTTAATGGTGGAAAGGTGTACATCAGTGACGATTCTCTTCTAGAAATAGTTGGATCTAGAAGAGTCTAAATTAAATTCCCCAATGGAAGAGTAAATGGATTTGATGGAGTGTTGCATTACCCAAGTTTGGTATGAAACCTCCTTTTAGTGAATAAATTGAATGATGTAGGTGTGTGAGTTGTCTTCTTGAGTGGAGGATGTAAGATGACTAGAGGAGTTCAGATAGGAACCTTGTTCAAGATAGATGCATGCAATGTTTAGTGCAATAGTTATTTTGATAAGTCGAAGAAGAATAAATCTTTAGATTATTCATCCTCACTATCGAATAAAGCAATGTCAAAATCTGTTGCATCTACTTCTGATGGTCATGCTTTTTGGGTACCAAAGGGTGCTCATTCTTTGGAAATGAAGCTTCCAACAGAGAAGACAATGTTATGGCACCAGAGACTTGGCCATATTGGGAAGAAGAGCCTTTAAACCTTGAAATATAAGTCTTGTAGAAGGTCTTGAAGATTGCAATCTTGAGTTTGACTTTTGTAAACATTGTATCTTTGGTAAACAAAACCATGTGTAATTTTATAAAAGTTCTTATGTCTTCTGGGGTGTTGGACTACATTCATGTAGATTTGTTTGGTCCTATAAATATTCCTTCGTTATCAAAATATGTATATTTTATATCTTTCATAGATGATTATAGTAGGACATTTGTTTATTTCCTCATGAGTAAGGCTAAAGTCTTTAGTCGATTTAAGGATTTTAAATCTTTGGTTGAAAATCGGGCTAGTGAAAAGATTAGATGTTTGAGAACTAACAATGGTGGTGAGTTTTGTTCTTCATTGTTTGATAAGTTTTGTAAAGAGCATGGGATTGAAAGACATGAGACAACTCCATACACCCCTCAGGAGAATGGAGTTGTAGAGAGAATGAACAAGAGATTGATGGAGAGGGCTAAGAGTATGCTGAGTGGTGTTGGCCTTGAGAAGAAATTTTGGGTTGAAGTTGTAGCCACTACATGTTATCTGATTAATAAATCTCCTACACCAATTCTTGTTGACAAGACACCCATGGAGGCATGGTTTGGTAAAAAGACTTCATTAGGGAATCTCATAGTTTTTGGTTGTGAGGCATATGCACATGTGCCAAGTGAGAAGAGGTCTAAGTTGGAAAAAAAGGTAGTTAAATGTATCTTTATTGGCTATGGTGTTAGTGTGAAAGGGTAAAAGCTTTGGGATCCAGTGGCCCAAAAGGTTCCATTATATTATTGTATCTATAAAAAGAGGAGAAGAAGGAGGTAGTTCATTTCCACATACTCTAGGAAGAGATGAACTACATACTTCTGGTGGACCTGATGATGAGGAGAGAACTAGAAACTCTGCTAATTCCAAAGAAGATAAAGAACCTCAATCTCAGTCTTTGAGGAGGTCTATGTGTGATAGGAAATGTGGATTTATAATCCAAATCACCCCATAAAGGCCCCTTTTATTTTGTTTAGGATTGTGGCATTATTTTTGATCGAGCAAGTATTAAGGTTGCAGTTCATGTGTGCCTGCCACGTGTTGGCATGACACCTCTTTTTGATAGCCTCATCTTCTTGTGCCATGGGGCCGTGCTCGAATGCCACATGGAATTTTCATTTTCAATCCCATGAGTTTTGTTCATAGTTTGAGGGGATGCAATTTGGGAGACACATGTCTACTTTGCAGGATGTTTTGAGGTTGTAGCTTGCCCGAGGGTGAGACTCCCTATCCTACCACCGCGTATCACTTCAAAGAGAATATTGGAAGTTCCATGTGTCAGTGTAATAGAAAGCAGGACCACTTGTGAGGCATCACTAATGTACTAAGTAGTTGCCAACTAGTTTTGGGCATCCTTCCAAGTATGTCCATGAGGTTGTTGTAGTGAAATGGTCATGATGATGATTTTGATCCTGATAGTGGAAAGGTATATTCTTGGTTGAGCTATAGGCCAAAAGCAATCATCACTTTCATGGTATTTGATGACTTTGTAGAAAGATGATTGGGGCCATCTGGCGTAGTATTAGGATGTTTTTTTTGTTCTCATAGTAGTGGGTGGTTAGTCCTCTATTTAATTCAGAGTGCTTGTAAGATTAAGGGCTTCTAGACTTTTGTTTTTGAATATAGAGAATGTCTCTAGACTAGGACTTGAAGCCTAAATGTTGTTTTTGTTTTTCTGAATAAAAGTGATCAAATTGTGCTGTGAGCCTTTTTGACTATTTTGTTCAATATTAATTGATGGTTTTTTGTGTGTTTTTGTATTCAATGCAGACTTTAGTGATGTATGCATAACTCTTCTAGTTGAATCATGTTATGTACTCTTTCATTCTGGTAGATATTCATGTATGCTTTGCTTTATGTCATTTCAAAGGTCTTTGAATATAATTTAAATTTTTCATAAGGCATGTAGATTGTTGAATAGGCCTTAGAATAACATATGTATGAAATTCTTTGTGCTAGTTGTTCAACAGAAATTTAGATCAGGTGCCTCACCTTAGATTCGTTGGATTTTATGTTTTTTCTCCCTTTTCTCTCTAGTAAATGAAGAGCCAACTTATAAAATCCCAGAGATTACTCAATGAAAAACATAGGTTCTACAAAACTGAGTTTCCCATAAGGTTGTGTGAGTAAAAGAAATTTTAGGCATCAACAATTCTTTTTCTGGCACGCTTGGTGGGACCAAAAATAGGAAATATGCAAAAGTGGGTGTATGAGCTATGATCCTGTACTAGAAGTCAGACTTCCTTAAATCCAAATTAATTGGTACTGCCTTTAGTAGTAGTCCAACCTAGAGGTTCAAGAGTAGGTGTTCAAATACCAATTCAAGCCCCTATGAAAATGGCTATTCATTCTCCTAGGAATTTTGTCACATGGAATAGTGGGAGCCCACTTAGTCTACCTATGCCCCCTAACCAATGGGACCCTATTTCTGCATCCTCTCTGAAAGCTTTCCCAAAATTTACTGGAGAGGATTCCAAAACTCCTATGGAACACTTGTAGGATGTGGTAGATGTATGCACTGTGCATAACGTCAGAAAGAAGAATCTGGCATTAAGGCTGCTCATAGCTTCCCTTAAAGGAAAAGCTCAATATTGGTATGAATCCTTACAAATGAACTCAATTACTGATAGGGACTAGCTCAGAGACCATCTTTTCAAGTGATTTACTAAAAAGGGTAACAAATCCTCCCTGCTTCAGCAAATAATAGCCATAAAGTGGGATCCTCAGTAAGTCATTATTGATTTTAATACCAAGTTTTGTTGGCATTATACACTCAGACGAGAATAGTTGATGGCAACCAACTAGTAACATGGTTCTCAGCTTACACAGACAATAGACATCATTTATCGGCACTGGCAGGCACTACAAAGGTTATTCTCACTAGCATTTATTCTACACCACCATAAGATCTTACCGGTACTCCCAGTCGACATGAAAATTATATTGTATAGCCGACATGATGTATTGTAAAGACTCATATATGTATGAGATCTTATAGGTCATTTTGTAAGTGTAAAAAAGTATGTATGGTATGTAAGTGAAGTAAGGATATGTAATTAGGTAATGAATATGAGAGCAAATATCTGTATATGAATTTTGATGTAATAATTTTATGAGCGAAGAAAGGTTTATGGTAGAGGTATTTGATAGAGCTTAAACCGGTACTGAATCCAACATTGCAGATGCTATTTTTAGTAGTACATCATCATTGGAATTAATCATCCAATTTTGTAGTCAGTGTGACTCCTTTTGTGATTGAGCAGTGAGCTCTAGGCTGTTGGTCTTCTTGCATGTGGAGGCCCCTATTGTATAAGTAATATTTATTCATATTGGCCAGTGAGTAAATATTGTGAATCACAAATCCCACTAGGGTTTTTCCCCTACCAGGTTTCCTCGGCAAAAATATATGTGTTATGGCATGCATTGATGGTTATACTATTATTTCTCTTTATTGCTTTATTTCTTGTTTACCAGTACACTAATTTGGGTCGTAAAGTTGCAAAGAAGTTTAAATCTTTTGTTTACCAGTTAGACATTGATTCAGCGCCCCCTCTCAGTGTTTTTGGGACTGATAAAGTATCTAACAATTGGTATCAGAGCCTAGTCCTCTATTTGTAGAAGCCTAACAACTTGAGGAAGATTCTTAAACCAGTACCAATGGAAAGTTTGAGACAACAGTTGGAAGGAGCCCTTGAATATTTTGATGCAAAAAAATTGAAGAATATCAAACTGGAAGATGAACTTAGAACTTCTCGAGAATGTATCAAAGCACTTCAAGATAACCTGGCTATAGAATAGAATAAGAGAAAATAAATACATGTGCAATTGCAAAATCAAGATGATGAAGAAAAAGAAATTCTCAAATATATTGCAGAGAAATTGAGACAAGAGAATAGTAACATGAAGAATGAGATGCAAGATTTAACCATGAGACTATGCAAGGATATTGAAGATAGAAAGAAGAATGAGGAAGATTTGGCCAAAAGACTTAATGAAAGTTTAGATGAATCTCTAAGGCTTAGTTATGAAAATGATATGCTTAAAACTGATTTGATTCACATGGAGCATGACAAAGAGGAACATTTTAGACAAGTTAGCACTTTGGAAAGTGAGTTGGTCACTGCAAATGAATACAAAGACAAATTCAAGAAGAGTTTAGATAATCTTGATGATATGCTAAAAACTTAGAAACCTGATGGAGAAATAGTTGGACTTTGATTTGAACATGGAGAAAGTTCTGGGACTTGAAACAATCATGATCACAACAAATCAGTAAGGAAACCTAATGCTTATAAATTTAATGGAAAATGTTTTAATTGCAACAAATTTGGTCGTAGAGAAAATCAGTGCAGATTTAGGAATAATCAGAATACAAACTTACCCACTGGTCAATGTTCCAAATGCAATAGAAATGGTCATAACTCAGACAATTGCAGAATGAATCTGAAATGCTATGTTTGTGTTAGATTTGGACATTTATCTAATCAATGCAGAACTCAAACTGGTCAAGGTTACAGAAAGGCTATTGAGAGAAATAATGTAACTTATTATGCATGTAACAAGATTGGGCATATTACAAAATTTTATAGAAGCAAGACTATATCGGAGAATAATAAAGGATCCAATAACAAAGGCAAAGAAAAGGTGACTAAAATCAAGCAAGAATTTTCAAAACAATGGGTTAGGAAGAGAGATCAAATTAGTGATGAATCTGTCTCTGCACCGACAAAACAGGGTAATTTTGCACCAGCAGGAGGTTCTTCATCTAACTAAGGAATAATCCTTAGGGGTAAGGCAAAAAATTGAAAATCATGCATTTACCCTTGGTTGGGGGTAAAAAGTTATATTTATTCTTTACCGACAGATATGTGGAGTTTTCACTTCACCGGCGAAGCATTTATTGAGGTTGTAAGTCAATTTTTGGTTATAAAGGCATTGTAACCTCTCATTTCAATTCACCAAGCATCCAAGCATTTCAAGAGAGAGAAAATGAGAAAAGGCATTCTAAAGGTGAAGAAACAAAGGCCTTTTCAGAGCATTCAAGGATTTCATAGTTAAAAGGTATTTATCTTTCGCAATGGCATCTTCATCTTCTGTTCTTGAATTCGTAGCAAACCCCACTATTGTGGAAAACATTAAACGACCTAGACCCAGTTTCAAGATCATTCCTAAGATAGCAAAACAGGATGACTCTATTGGTGCATTTTCTAAAATCTCGAAGGGAGTTGTGTTTACTGAAGACCCTAGGGCATACATACATTGCGACATAGAAAGTTTAGGGTCTGAAGATTTGATGAACATGTACATAAATGTAATCACTAACAAGAATGGGGTAGTGAAACCAAAACATAAGGTAGTTGAGGATTTAGGTTTCATACACATCCTCCATATGCCAGAATTCTTAGATGAAGCCATCTCTATGTCCTTAGCAGGGTTCACAGAGAATTTATATCGTTGGACTCAGTATTTAACATTACCAAGGAAGCTATGAGGGCTGTTACTGGTTTACCCTCCACTAGTTCTAGACCCAACAAGAAGAAGAAAATCCCTAACAAGGAAATTATGAGCTTAACCGATGCTACATATGACAACCGATCACTTAGGGTCAATGAAATAAAGGATAAAAATGTTAAATTTGCTAGCATGGTCATTGGATATAAAGTTGGTCATACAAATAGGTTGAATTATGTGTCAAGTTCATGCATTCACAGTGCACATGAGATGATTATAAACAATACAAAGATTGATATTTGTGAATGGTTAAAGGATGAATTGATAGAGAATTTGGACAAGATAAAAGGCGATAAGAAAGGAACCTTAAAATTTGGAAGTCTGTTAGTATGTTTAATGCTTTACTTTTCAAAGGAGATCCCCGATATGGGACATAAGGATTTTGCCTATGATATTTCTGTTGGAAAATAGATAAAGGAGGCAATTACCAGTATAGGAGATAACAGTGGTGAGATGGTTAAAGACTACTTCAAGAATTTCCAAACTAAGATGAAAAAGAGGGAAAGGATTCCATAGAGCATCATAGATAAATATGAAAAATAAATATGCTTTGTAGTGAAGAGAGATGATATCAGGATGGAACAGTTAGACCTAGAACTGTATGGATCACTGAAATGGGATATGAGGTGGACTCTCACATCTTGGACTCATATGCTAAAATACTCCTAGATGCTCCATTGAAACCAACAAAGAAAATATCTGGTAATGCTGAAACCATTGAAAGTGATGTTGCTATGATGAAGCAGAGAAAGAAAAGAGACAAATTCATGAAAGATTCTTCTAGGATGGTAAAAGATGTTACAAAAGGTTTGATGAATCTTAGCGGTATTGTTGCTAGTGTGATAGAAAGTCAATCAGAGCAAACACTAGTAGCTCACATTTCCCCTGTGGCTACTTCTTCATTCTGACAATGACAGGGCAGCTAAATTTAGGAGAGTGAATAGGAAGAAAAGAAAACCCTCACCGACACCTTCTCCATCTCTGAAGAAGTCTAGGACACAAAGAAAGAAACAACAGGCTATAAGAGAGTCGATTGGTCAAAAGAAGAAGGTGACTCCAAAGAAGAAAGAAGAACCTAAAGCACCGGTTACTCTTACACCAGAAGAGTTGATCAATAAAATTACACAAGAAGGTAACCTTACAAATGTCAATAAACTTTATAATTCTTTCAAAGATTCAGATAAGGACACTATAGAGGAAAGCATTATTTTGCACATTGACATATACAAGAAAGTTCTTATTGAGGTTGTAGATGATCTGCCTAATGATTTGTATTTGAGGTTAGAGGCTAAAAGAATGTCGGTAATGGAATTGGATAAGAAATTAAAAGTAGAGGCTCTACTCGCTGTGCATCTTATTAACTCCAAACAAGAAATTGATGACTTAATTTTAGAGGCAAATAGAACAGTTTTTTGAGTGGTCACCGGTAGGTCAATCTTATGGCTAAAGTAAATTGTAGATGAAATGACAGAAAAATGGGAGATATTTTTTGTGGAAAAACATAAGGAAGAAGAAAAGGATAGACAAAAAATGGATGTTTTTTGCAAAGGTATATCAGAAGGATAAAAGTAAAGGTAAAATTGGTAGTGTACCTGATATAACGGTCAAGGATAACCTTCCTCCACCACTACAAGACACCTCACCAATAACTGCAAAGGTTAAAACAACTGAAGCTACAAATAATGAGATCTCTGAGTCACCGGTCAACACTATTGACTCTCAAAACATTGAGAAACTGGTAGAAGTAGAAATTGAAGCACGAACTAAAATTGGAAAAGAACCAGAACAGATCACATCTGAACCGATAGTAGATTCAAGCAAGGAAGGAAAAGAGAAAGAGGAAACTATGAAGGCAGTTGAACTAATTTCTGTTGAAGCTAAAAGAAAAATTAGTATAGAACCTAGTACATCTTCCTTGGACTTTAGGCCGACCAATGTCACTGATGTTTTATTAGATTATATCAAGAGGATCACAAATTGCAACACCTTAGCATTTAAGGCCATTGATGATACTTTAACTATTTTGAAAATGACTGCACCGACATGTAAATTTGATCATATTGATGGATCTTTAGGTAAATTGGACACATTGTCCAAATTTATTGCTTCAAATATTCTAACTGTGGACAAAATGAATGAAGAGACTGTTAAGGAAAGGGTGAATAAGGAGAAAAGTGAATTCTTTGATAAGACTATCAACGACTGTATTGAGCATATTGATTCTTTATTATCGACACTTAATTCCATTATTTTGGAATATAAAGAATTGTATAAGGAAGCATGCAATCCTCACAACCTAATAGAAGACATTGAGGAAGAGATAAAGAAAACACAAAAAGAGATTGATGATATAGTAGATAACATGACAGGTTCTTCGAAACTTACTTCAGTTTTTTATCAAGAAATGGCAATTTTTGAAGAAAAGAGTGAGAAATTAGAAAAGGTAAAAGCAAAGATAAGAATGAAGACCTGAGAGCTGAAAAATAAAATTGGTCCTAGACTAGACAACCTTTTAACTCAACGGATTGAACTGTCTAAAGAAACAATTCAAGAAGAAAGATCACCGGAGCAACATATGCATTATCTAACCAGGATGATGCAATAGACTGAAACCATTATTTCTGACAGCACTAAATTCATGCAGAGTCTTAATCTGATTTTGGCAGATATCTTTCAGATTGTATACAACTGGTTACAAGATATGAGGTAGAATTTTGAATTTTGAATTTCTTTTTTTGACATCCTTTGTCATTGATGTCAAAGGGGGAGTTATAGTATGGGATAAAAATGTACAGAAGAGATCATTTGCTCAAGGGGAGCACTCTTATTTTTGGATCATTTTTGGATATCAGTTTTTGGATTTTTCTCATGAGTGTTGCCATCAATGCCAAAGGGGGAGATTGTTGGCATTATACACTCAGATGAGAATAGTTGATGTTGTCATTGATGGCAACCAACTAGTAACATGGTTCACAACTTACAACAGCAATAGACATCATGTACCGGCAACGACAGGCACTACAAAGATTATTCTCACCGGCATCCATTCTACATCGATAGAAGATCTTATCGGCACTCCCAACCGACATGGAAATTATATTGTTTTGTGTTGTAATTATATTGTATAGCTGACATGATGTATTGTAAAGACTCATATATGTATGAGATCTTATAGGTCATTTTGTAAGTGTAAAAAAGTATGTATGGTATGTAAGTGAAGTAAGGATATGTAATTAGGTAATGAATATGAGAGCAAATATTTGTATATGCATTTTGATGTAATAATTTTATGAGCGAATAAGAGAAGAGAAGAGCAAAGAAAGGTTTATGGTAGAGGTATTTGACAAAGCTTAAACCGGTACTAAATCCAGCATTGTAGATGCTATTTTGAGAAGTACATCGTCATTGGATTTAATCATCCAATTTTGTAGTTAGTGTGACTCCTTTTGTGATTGAGCAGTGAGCTCTAGGCTGTTGGTCTTCCTGCATGTGTAGGCCCCTATTGTATAAGTAATATTTATTCATATTGGCCAATGAGTAAATATTGTGGGTCACAAATCTCACCTAGGTTTTTCCCCTACTGGGTTTCCTTGCCAAAATATCTGTGTTATGGTGTGCATTAATGGTTATACTATTATTTATCTTTATTGCTTTATTGCTTGTTTACTGGTACATTGATTTGGGTTGTAAAGTTGCAAACAAGTTTAAATCTTTTGTTTATCAGTTAGACATTGATTCACCCCCCCTCTTAGTGTCTTTGGAACTAATCAAGTATTTAACAAGTTTCACAAGACCTGACAGAGGATCCCTATCACTTCCCATACTCCTGTTGATATGGTGTTCATATTTTATCTCTGTAGGTCTCGGGGACAACTGAGAGGCAGGGGGGTGAATCAGTTGTCTAATAAATTCAAACCAAAATCTTATTAACCAACTTATTGCTTAATATCGGTAAGACAGTTAATTGTGCCAGTAAACAATGTTAATGGGAAATGTTGTACCGGTAAGAATTAATGCATGAAACATAAGCACAAAGTCAACCACAACACATGACACAAATATTTGTACGTGGAAACCTTGTAAGGGGAAAAACCACGGTGGGAAACCTTACCCACAATCAGATGATACTACTATAGATAGTAAGTGTACAAAGAGGGGTCTGCACATGCAGAAAGGCCAACAGCCTAGAGCTCACTGCTCAAACACAAATGGGAGTCACACTGACTACAGTTGGATGGTTAAATCCTATGAGAATGTACTGCACAAAATAGCATCTTCATATGCTAGATTCAGTACCAGTGTAATGCTGATATGCTTTTCCAAAAACCTAATTCCACTTTCAAATGATGTCTTCGTGTATATCTCTACTTGATCTCACATATACCCTTCCTTAAATCTTTTTCACATTCCACATCTGATCTTACAAATAAGATCTTACATTTATACCATACCCTAAGACCAATTTTAGTAGGGCAGCTCTACAAGATATTACAATAAAACATTTTACAAATAATACAATATCCGATGCAATAACTGATTGAACATGTCAGCTTAATGCATTTACAACAATAATAAATCATCTCCATAGCGTGCCATGCTGATCTGGAAAAGATAAACCTGTCGGTGTAACCCTAGATAACCTAGACCTATTTACCGATAAAAGAAAATATGCAAATAAGAATATACCAATGATATTATTTCAAGGAAAAGTGTCCACATGATGTCTTCGACATTACCAAGTGTCTTCCATGTCATTGCATGTACCGGTGAACATTATATCCTGCCGGTTAACTATATACTGGTGATTGTTTGAGCATTTTACTGATTGTTGGTGAATGTTGCTGGATCTCCAAAGTAGGTGTGTTAGTAGGTGTTGACATCAATGAAAAAACCATACCAAAATACCAACAATCTCAAGGCATTCAACTCTGATATATCAGTCATGATTCAATCCCTTGGCAAGAATACTCTTCTAGATGCATATGAACTTGCAGTCTAAGTAGAAAATAACCTAATTGATGCTAGAAAGATTCCACCAAGATCTCCCATGCTAATCATCCCTAAATTATCAAGACAAGTACCAAAACAAGCATCCCCAAGCACATCAACACCTCCATAGTCTATGTACATCTATCGTAATGTCTAGCAAAGTAATGTTGTTGTGTCTTCTTCCCTGACAACTAAGGTGAACGACATGCATAATCTACGGTGGAATGTTTCAAATGAGTATCAATATAAAAAAATAACAAGTAGTCCCTGCAAGGATGCCTTTCTAGAAACCAAACCGAAAAGCATCCATATTAGTACAACCAGTATCAGGGAGGTACTAAAGCTACCCAATCATAGCCAAACAACCAAATTGTTTCAGTCCCAACTCCTTTGCAAGCTACATTGTCAAATCAAAATAAGGAGTTGGTCGTAGGACAAAATAACTTAGTAGACACTTTTTTGCCAACTTTGACACTGCAATATTCATTTTAAGAAAAAAAAAAAAAACCTTTAGATTCGGACACCTATTACTAATAAACCATAAGGAATTTGTAGATTATGTGAACTGGTGATTTGTTTCATTTTGTGTGTAGATTCTAAAAACATTTTTTTGAATTTTTTTAGAATCAATTTACTTCCATTTTTCTCTCCCTCAAAAACTAGTTTAATATTTTTTTTTAAAGAGTGATACTCACTTGGTCAGGCATAATTTTTTTCTATAATAGATACGAATGTGATTCTTTTAAATTTAGTTTTGTAACATCCATACCTAGTTTTTTCAATTTGTTTCATAACATTATCTTCAATATTTCATATTTTATTATGTTTTGAAGTTGTGTTAACTATAATTTTGACATGTCCATTTGGTCATACATAACTTGTTGTATATGTAACGAAATTGATTTTTTTTTGTTGGAAATAGGACTTCAGTACCTAGTGCATAAATATTTTTCAGAATTTTTTGGCGGATGTTTATTGCAAGGTATGTGCCCTTGGTCTCCTTCTATTGTGTAGCGCAGCACTCGAGTTTGTGATATGGCTTAATCACCTCATGTGAATTCTATAAGTCTAGTGCTTGTATCGGGCATTAAAAGGTTAATATTTTTGTGTAATGACACCACACTTGTAACAAGTGGTATCAGAGCTTGGTCACAAGTTCAAACCCCTCACTTGCGCTGGGGGGGGGTTGTTGCAAGGTGTGCGCCCTTCGTTTCCTTGTGTTGTGCAACGTAGCGCTTAGGTTTGTGACTTATCTTAACTTCCTCCTATGGATTCTATAAGTCTATTGGTTGTATTGGGCATTAAAAGGTCGATATTTTGGTGCAATGACAACCACACTTGTAACAATGTTTACTATTTTTTCATAAGTGTTGAACTCAAAAGTTGATGTTCACTATTTTAGTTAATCTAAAAAAAAATCTTAATAAATTCAATATATATTAAAATAATAATCTTTGTAAAGTTTGCTTTGAGTACCCATATCATGCATTTGGGTTTGTCAAACTTCATCCATTTGAGCATCTAAATTGAGCTTCAAAGGCTTCAGATTTGTAGAAACTAGGAGAGTTTGGGGGGGAGATCTCTATCATGGAGGTTTGATAGAACATATTTTCTATTGAAAGGGGTTCAATCTGTTGGCATATGCATGAAGATTGCATTGATGAAATGTTATATTTTCATTGATGTCGATTAACCGGTAATGATGTTGTTGTAATGTTGTTTTGTAACTGGTATGTAAGTTTGTGGAGTGAACCGGTATTGCTAAGTATTGGAGAGTTGAACCGGTAAACCCTACCTGTTGTTTTGATAAACCCTAATTGATTACATTTGGTGGATTGGTTATATTGGTTTATGATTTGATGATGAGCGGTAATGATTATGACACATGCATATTGTATGAAGAGAGTTTCAAAGTGATTTTGGCATGTTGAGGTAATGGTTTTTGTCTTGGGAATAATCAAGTATACTTCATGTAATGCAAAGCATGTGATGAGTTACTAAGTTCGATGAAGTGGTGATCAAGGAGCAGTCGAGGCTTTCTTGAATGATGTGTAGAGATTGTTATGTAAGCCAATGGTCTTACTTGAACCGAATTGTTTGTAATCTCTATGTGAATTAGGTTTTTGTTGTGTTACCGACCTAGTTGATTTGTTTATAAGGTCAATGAGTTGTTTAGTTTTAGAGTTGGAAAAGTTTTAGTTGAGTGTGTGGTTAGCAAATCAGATGATGTATCTACAGTTTGAGTAAAGGTAGAGAGGATCATAAAAAGTATTTGAACAAGCAAGTGTAGTTCTATTCAAATAGATCAACAAGCTCCTATTGTTTTCTAACAATTATAGCAGATTGAAATCCCCTAACCGGGTAAGCTCTAACAAGATTGGTGTTATTCAAATCCTCTAACAAGGTGATCCCCTAGCTTGAATTCTAAATCCTTTACAAAGGCTACTCCTCACAGGGTATTGCTTCTAACAAGGCATTATAGTCAATCCCTTAACTGGGTGGTCCCTAACAGGATTTGTTCTTAACAAAACTTTTTGTAAAAGATTTAACAAGCTTGGCTCCTAACAGGGTGAACTTCAGAAGAGTTCAAATAGTTATCTTGTGAGTCTCATCTCACCATGATTTTTCTCATTTGGGTTTCCACGTCAAAAATATTGTGTCAAGTGGTGAATGTTTTTGTGGTTATGTTTTCTATGGTTGATTTGCTTAACTACTTAATCTAGTTTGATATTTCATGATAACCGACAAAAATATGAAATGAATTTTTATTTATGGCAGTAAAAGTATTTGGATGTTTGTGAGTTACAAGTTGTTTACTGTTATCTGTTGTAACAGTCAATCAATTTATCTTGATAGTGATATTGCATTGATAGATCTAAGTTTACTTTGAGAGATTGATTTTTGAGATTGGTGAAGTTTATCAGTTTTTCTATCTACTGATTCACCCCCCCTCTCATTAGTTGACCGGATCCTTGTTCTTTCATCATACTATCAATTGGTATCAGAGCATCTCAGGTCCTCTAAGCTCTAAGCCTAACAACTTGAGGTAAAGATCTTGTAGATCATGATGAAGAAGGAAGGTTCGAAGTTTAATAGAGAGAACTATAGGATATGGAGTGATAGAATGAAAATTTATATCAAAAGTCTTGGAAATCAATACTAGGAACATGTTAATACTCAATATGTCACACCTAGTGGGATTATGACTGATGATCAGAAAAAAGAGCAACAAGAAAATAATCAAGCACTAGAGGCTATTATTAGTTCTTTGTCTTATGTAGAGGATGTAGATGTCCATGTTTTGGAGACTGCATATGAGGTATGGAAGAAACTTGAAGAGATTTATAGCGGTGATGAACATGTAAAGATTGCCAATGAAGAGAATCTAAGAGGAAAGTTTGATGACATGCGGATGACTGAAGTTAAGTAGTTAAGTAAATCAACCATGAAAACATAACCCAAAAAAAATTCACCACTTGACACAAATATTTTGACATGGAAACCCAAAATAGGTAAAATCCATGGTGAGATGAGACTCACAAGATAATATCTAGACTCTTCTAAAGTTCTCCCTATTAGGAGCCTAGCCTGTTAAAGCTTTACAAAAAGTCCTGTTAAGAACTGATCCTATTAGGAATCACTCGGTTAAGGGATTGACTACAAATTCCTTGTTAGAAGCAATACCCAGTTAAGAGTAACCTTGGTAGAGGATTTGAGAATCCAATCTAATGGACCACGTTGTTACAAGATTTGAATAGTACCAAGCTTGTTAGAGCTTACCCTGTTAGGGGATTAATTATTAGAAAACAACGGGAGTTTGCTGATCTATCTAAATAGCACTACACTTGCTTGATTGATCCATTTCATGCTCCTATCTTCCTTTACTCAAATTGTAAATACATCATCCGGTTAGGCAACCACACTGAACTGAACTATGTCTATCTCTTTTGCCAACTCTTGAGACTAAACAATTTCATCGACCTTAAATACAAATGAATTAGGCTGGTAACACAACAAAAACCTAACTCTCATCGAGATTACAAAAAAAAATGGTTCAAGTATGACCGTTGGACTAAATAACAATCTCTGCACATAAATAAAGAAAACCTTGATCGATCCTTGATCACCGCTTCATCAAACTTTGAAACTCATCACGCACTTTGCATTAGATGCAATACATTTGTTCATTCTGTAGACACAAACTGTTACAACAACTCACCAAAATCTTTTTGAATTGTCTTCATACAATGATCATACATGTCATAATCATTATCGCTCATCATCAAATCATAAACCAATAAACTTGATCGATTAGGGTTTACCGGTTACAACAATAGATAAGGTTTTTTTGCACGCACACAGAGCGACAATGGGGGAATTCAAATTCTCTGCAAGGTGGGAACTCTGGTTCCAATGATGGGAGCGGCTAGATTGTAGCTGGTCACATAGGAGAGAAGGATATGCCTTCGAACTATCTAGAAGCTGCTTCTATTTAGCAGACTGGTGGTACTCTGCCAGAGAAGATAGTGGGTTCCTCTGCGCCCTTGGGGGAAGGGACTAGCAGGGGACCCATCCCACGTGACGGTTCTGGGGAGAGTGGAATAGAATAAAAGAAATGGTTTTCCCTCTTTGGAACTAGACCAACTGGTAAATCCTCTTTTCCTCCTGTCAAGAATATATCTGACCCTTCAGGAGGTAAGTTCACTATCTCTATCCCTGATCTAGTTTTGGATCATAATATAAATAGTATGTCGAACTCCTTGGTAGGCAAATTTATGGGACTGCATCCTAACATTGAAGTTGTTAGGGCCTATGTCAAACGAAAATGGGCCCTTAAGGGTGATGTTGAAATTTCGGCCTTACCCAAAGGCCTTATGTCCTTTTCTTTCTCTTGTAAAGAAGATAAATGCATGATTCTTTGTGGAAGTCCCTGGTTCTCTATAAATGGCAACTGGATCTGAATATGAATGACTCTCTCTTGACACAAGCTCTAGTTTGGGTTAAGCTACCAGGCTTGCCTCTGGAATATTGGGCATAAAGTATCTTCTCTAGAATTGCAAACTCTTTTGATGAATTACTTTCTATAGACCCAGTAATAGCTTCAAAAAGGAGACTCACTCATGCTAGATTTTGCATAGGGATAGCCCATGATGCAGATATGCCAGAATAGATAGATTTAGTATCAAAGCTGGGAACATGGAAGCAACATATTGAATATGAATATATTCCCTTTTCCTACTTCCATTCTAAAAAAGCAAGGCACTGGGCAAAGTAATGTCCCATCAGACCCAAGGTAGAATCTAGGCAGCCTAAGCCCCATTCTGAGAACTAAAGGGTACCAGAAAAAATGGTATGGCAAGTTAAAAAATTAGAAAGTAAAGAAGAAAACTCAAATCATTTTAATCCCTTGGGGGAGAAGAAGGAAGTGCCCTTAGTCTCTATCTCTAGTCCTACAACCCAGGAAGCTCTGAGAAATGATTCAACCGTTGCCAACTTTCTGATTACTTCTCAAACAAGGGAGCAGAAAGATGAGACTGATTACCCAAATGATATAGTTGAAGCGGTGGCTGATACTTGTGAAGGAAATAAACTACAAGAGAAAAATGATCAACCAGAGGAAGGAGAAATCCCAGCCTCCCAAGAAGAAAAGACTGATTCCTCTCTACTCATGCCTAGTCTTGAAATTCAAGAAGCCCAAAAATGTTCAATTTTGGGCCTGAACCTCTCGGACTTAGACTGGAGTTCAGAATTAGCTAACAGTGACTTAAATGATTCAAATGCTTCCAGAACCCCTAACTGGGGAAATGAAGAAGAAATTTCCAAAATCCTAAGAAACCCGATAGCGGCTCCTGAGATAGATGTTGAGTGGAAAATACCAAAGCAAAGGAATAAGAAAGGAACTACTCCCTTGACTTCTCTTCTAAGTAAATCTAGCAGAATAGCTCAAGTGGACATCGGGTATACCTCTTCCTCCCCAAGTCATCCCTCTAATCACACAGTCAAAAACAAGGAGGCCAGCAAGAACATTGCATATGGAACCCAGAAAACTCTTAAGGAGTTAGGTATTGGTAAGTAATTATGAAGATTATATCTTGGAATATTAAGGGACTTAATAACCCACATAAGCATGACATTATCAGGAACATGATAAGGGATAGTAAACCTGATACATTTCTAATTCAGGAAACCAAAATGAGTAAAGAAAAAGTCGAATCATTGAAGTTTTTCAAAAATAGAAAAGTCAGTGGCGGTAGTTCTGAAGGTGCTTCAGGAGGTATAGCTACCATTTGGAATCTTAATTCTGTTAAAGGGCATGTTATCATTCAAGACAACAATTTCTCTTATATCAAATTTGAGCACCTAAAAGATGGTACTTCATGGGCCCTCACCAACATTTATGGTCCCAACACCTTGAAGGCTAGAAATTCCTTCTGGAAAAAACTTATTCAAGCTAGGGATAGCTTCAGGAATCTTAGCTGGCTAGTTATGGGAGACTTCAATACTCCTTTGAGAGAGGAGGAAAAATATGGAGGAAGCCCCCCTTAGCTGGAAAGCAGGTTGGCCCTTATGGATTTCATTAACTCTTAGGCTCTCAATGACTTGGAAATTTAGGGATGTAATTATACTTGGACTAACAGGAGAACTGGTACTGATCTTATCCAAGTTCGTCTTGATAGGACCCTCATTTCCAATGACTAGTTTAGTCATTATTACTATTCTCTATCGGCCCACATTTGGGTTGGTTCGGATCATTTTCCCATCACCTTTATTGCTAACTCCATCAACAGAAGGAGAAACTTCCCCTTCAAATTTGAAAAACTGTGGACCCTCCACCCAGACATCAAAAGTAATATCCAGAAATGGTGGAGCATTCAAGTTGAGGGAACTGCCATGTATAGAGTTGTTAAGAAGCTTAAGAGTGTTAAGGACAACATAAGAATCTAGAATAAATCCAGCTTTGGGAACATTTTTGAGGCCAAAAGTAAAATCCAGGAAGACCTCAAAGAAATACAAACTCAAATCCAGAAAGATGGTTTCAGAACTATATCCATTGCTGATGAAAATGAGACTCTCAAAAAATATCATAATATCCTTTCCAAAGAGGAATCCTTTTGGAAGCAGAGATCAAGATGCATCTGGCTTAAGGAAGGAGATAGGAACACAAGATTCTTCCGCATGTCGATTATCAAGCATAAAGTAGGTAGCAGGGTTACCAAACTCGTGGTGGATAAAGGGGAGATTATTAAGGAGGAGGAAATTAGAAAGGAAGCTAAAAGGTTTTTTTCAGAACTGCTAATGAGGGATAATAGATTGGATGCTAAAGCTCAATCTTCTTTTCTTCTTAACATCCCTTGTCTCATTGATGATCATAAGAATGCCTCCCTTTCTTCCATTCCCTCTAATCAGGAAATAAAAAATGTTGTCTTCTTCTTTGATGGTAACAAAGTGTCGGGTCCGGATGGTTTTCCAATGTTCTTTTTTCAAGATTTCTGGGACATTGTCGAGAAAGATGTTACCAATGGAGTCAAGGAATTTTTCAGGGCTAGGAAACTTTTGAAAGAAATCAATGGCACATTTTTGGCTCTCATTCCCAAATCTCAAGGCGTGGACTCAATAGACAAATTTAGACCTATCAGTCTTTGCAATTCCTTTTATAAGATTATCTCTAAGGTTCTTACTTCCAGATTGCTTTTTGTCCTTCCCACTCTCATTAATCACCAGCAAAATGGTTTTGTCCCTGGTTGTCAAATTCTTGATTCTATTATTACTATCCTTGAGAACATCCACTCTCTTGTTAAAGCTAAGAAGCAGGGTCTCATCCTTAAGCTGGATCTCTCCAAAGCCTATGATAGGGTTGACTAGGCTTTCCTCTTGAAGGTTCTAATGTCTTTTGGTTTCTCACCCAGAGTTTTGGATCTCATCACCCAACTTATCACCTCTGCTTCTTTTGCTATTATTATCAATGGTTCTCCTTCTCCTTTTTTCCAAGCCTCTAGAGGTCATAGGCAAGGGGATCCTATTTTCCCCATCCTCTTCATTATTATGGCTGAATGTTTTGGAAGGAGTATGGAAAATTTGGTTTTGCAAGGCTCCTTTAAGGGTCTCCACCCCTCCTTAGTGGATCTTGTTTGTTCTCATCAATAATTTGTCAATGATACTATTATCATGGGGGAATCTAGTATTTCTAAAGCTAAAACTTCGAGGAGTACTCTTTGCAAGTTTGCCTCTACTTCGGGTCAACTTATCAATTGGACTAAAAGTGAAGTTTTTTTCTTCAATACCCCAGAGAGAAGACAACAGAGAATCAATAGAATCCTGGAGTGTAGGATTGCTGATCTTCCTACAAACTACCTTGGTCTCCCTATGGGCACTGCTCCTCCTAACTCCTTCTGGACTTCTCTATTGGACAAATTCCAGAAAAAGTTAGCTGGATGGAAAGCTCCAACTTCTAAAAGCTTCTCTTCTAAGTATCCCAATATATGCTCTTAGCCTTTTCAGAATTCTAGTTAAGTATGTTGATGCTATCGAGAAAATCCAAATAAGATTCCTTTGGGCTGGGGTTGAGGACAAGAAAAGAATGTCCTTGGTGGCTTGGGACAAGGTATGCAAACCTAAGAGCCATGGCGGTCTGGGCCTGAGGAGGATCCGAACCCTAAATGAAGCTCTTCTATCCAAGCAAGTCTAGAGAATGTTTCATCTTGATACTGAATGGTGTAAAATTTGGCAAAGTAAGTACTCTCTTTAGTCCTCTTCCCTTTCTTCTTTTATCAATTTGGATATTAGTATTAATGGCTCCCACATATGGAATTATGCCTCTAAATGTAAAGAAAGTATAGCTAAAGGTGTGATCTGGAAAGTTGGAAATAGTAGGAAAGTTAAATTCTAGGAGGATCCCTAGCTTTTTGATAAGCCTTTGATAGAAATCAATGAATGGGCCCCATATGCTCCCTCTTGTATAAGATCTTTTGGCTCCTTAGTTGCTGAGTACTGGACTAGTAATGAATGGCAGAATATTGAAAGCATCCACCCAAGCCTCTCTAAGCTCAAGATCCATTTGTGTGCGGTTTGGTTGAACAAAGAGGTTGATTCCCTGATCTAGAAACATGATCCAAAAGTTATCCTTACTATTTCCTCTATGTATTGTGTTCTATCCCCTGATCCTTTAGGTAATCCCTTCTGGTCTAAAGTCTAGATTAGAGGCCTAACCCCCAAGATCAATTTATTCTTCTGGACCATTCTCCATAATAAAATCTTGACCCTTGACAACCTAAAATGCAAAGGCTTTGCTATCCCTAATAGATGTGCTCTATGCCTTTAGGAAGAAGAGTTTGTAGACCACCTTGCCATTCACTATCCCTTCTCAACCTCAATATGGGAAAGATTTCTCAATAGTTTTAGCATTGCCTGGGTGTTTCCCAACACCATCACAGATCTATTTTCCTCCTGGAATATAAAATGGACTCATTCTTTTTTGAGATCTTTGTGGTAGCTCTCGCTTCCTCACATCCTATGGGGACTATGGAAAAAAAGAAATAATCAAATCTTCAGGGATATTTCCCTCAATCAGGATATTGTGATCTAGAAAATCCAATGGGTGATTCAGGAAAATATAGAGATCATTGAGGGTCCTTATTTTTTGAATAATAAACTGGAAGCAAATATTTTAAGGGTGTCGAATATGAAGAGTACCAACAGTCCAAACCTCACTCATAATAGAAGGCTTGAAGTTAAATGGAAAACCCCCCCTCATGGTTGGTTCAAAGTTAATTTTGACAGTGCTGCCAAAGGTAACCTGGGTCCTTCAGGTTGTGGAGCTGTTTTAAGAGATGACAAAGGAGTGTGTAAGGAAATGGTTGTTGTCCCTATTGGAATTCAAACTAATCATAAAGCCGAAGTGAAGGCTACTCTCCAAGGTATCCTCCTAGCAAAGAAATGGAATTGTTCCCACCTATGGATTGAAGGGGACTCAAACAATATTATAAACTATCTTAAGGGGGTCCCAAAATCTTCATGGTCAATCAAAAACATCATCATCTTTGCTAGAGACCTTATTAGCACATTTAAAAAAAGCTACATATCCCACATATACTGGGAGGCCAATGGCTCTGCTGACTGGGTTGCCACTGTGGTGGTTAACAAGGAAGCAATTACCACGTGGACAGGAGAAAAAGGACTCCTCGAAGATGTCAGGCAAATCATTTGCTATGATCATTATAGAAGTACTCCTAAGATACTTGATGGACAGGATAATTATGAAAAGAACTGACTTGAGTACTTCGAGTCATTATAATAATGAGAGACTCATTTATTATGTTACCAATGCCATAAGTTCCCATGCTTTCTAGGTGACTTTGATAGTTCTGAAAAAGCTCACCGGCTAATCTACTTTGCAAGGTTCAAAATTTGGTGTTGAACAATGACAACATGGGTGGTAACAAGAGGTGATATGAACCAAGTAGTTGTAAAGAATGGAAATAGAAGGAGGAGGTTTGGGATATCCTGCAGAAGGGTGGCTTCTCGAAATTCATGGAGAGACTCCGCAGTTGTGATGGTATGATCACCAATTTTTTCTGCAAAAACTGGAAAAAGGGCATGCTGAAAATGGGAGACCAAACTATAGAAATCGATGAAGATTTAATTGCTCAAGCTACAGGTCTCAAAAGAGAAGGGTGCAACTTCTACAAAGATAGGAAAGTCAGTAGGGAAGCTATTGAAAGATACCCAGTCACCAAGAAAGAGAAGAAATGACTGGTAAAGTTGAGCAAAACCTACTACCCGCCCAAGGCTTTTGCCAAACCCTGGCAGGAAGTCCTCTTTGTTTTAATGCGATACATCACTCTAGATGGTAGGTTCACTAAATTTTATGGTTATCACTTTGCTCTACTGAATCACTTTAGGCACAATGATAAGGTTAACTTCCCTTATTTTCTGCTCTGTTCGATGAATGCATCCCTCAAGGCCTACAAAGAGAACCCACGGGGTGATACGACGATGCACCAAGGCCTTATGGTACTAATCTATGACCATCTTAAGGCCAACCAAATTGCTTAGATGCAGCCCTCTACAGATTCTAAGGATGAGGGGTCTGACCCTGCCTTCTCAGAGGAAGAGGAGTCTAAAAGTGACCCTTCGACTGATACTGAGGACAACATGGATGTCTCGGACTATGAAAGTGGGAAGAAGAGGAAACACATCAAAACTAGACCCTCATCCTCTAAGGGCAAAAAGCCTAAAGGTAGACCCCTGATTAGCATTTCTTTGGAAGAAGAGACTTCAGACGACTCTAAGGAGGAGCACCCTCAAGGGTGGCTAAAGAAGAAGACTAAAGCTCACACCTAGGCAAGGAAAATGCACAAGAAGAAAGAGGAGACTATTAAGGAACCGGAAGCCCACAAGCAGGTAAGGGCCCTAGAAGATGATCAAAATCTGGAAAAGAAGACCATGGAAGAGGTTCTTAGGGCTATTGACACAACCATCTAGCACACCCCTAAAGAGGAAAAGGCAACCCCTAGAAAAGTTGACCCCCCCTCTAACCCTCCCCCTAAGGGTTTGCAAGGTTTCATGGAAACTATGGAGTGGCTCATCAATGGTTACAAGAAAGCTATAGACAAAAAAAAAACTTTGTAATAGAATCTTGATCCTAGAAACCATAAATATAGGGGAAGGGAAGAACATGGCCAACTTCATAGAGGACCTGAAAAGTACCATCGCCAAAGCTTAAGACATAAGAGATGCTTTCAACCCCAGGTTCAAAAAAATTGAGAAGGATTTGCTAGAAAGAAAGAATCTTGCTAACACTAACGACCACACCCTCATGGAAACTGTTAGAAAAATTGGTAAAATTGAGGAGTGCCTAAAGAACATTGTTGAACAGAGCCTTAGCATCCTACAGATTTCAGCCAACAACACCAACACTCTCATCAGCAAACTAGATGATGAAAAGGAAATCCTGGACATTGACCCAGAAACGGAAGGAACAGGGGAAGTTCAAGGCCCTAGAACCTGCACCAAAGGCAAAAAGAAGGATAAAAAACCTAATAAGGATATAGAAGACCTTAAAGTTGTTAGGGCTTCTTACGACGAGCTGGTGACAAAGGCGGAGGACTTGTTGAAGAAAATTTTTGTGTAGCGCCTTCTCAGTTTCTTAGTTGTTGTTAGTTTTGTTGTCCTTTCTGTTCACTAGATTTTTGCCAGTCTTTTTGTATGCGGCTCTTAAGCTGTGATCTTTTTGGTGTCCTATATTAAAACTTATGTTAAAGGTTTCGGGTCCTGAAAACTTGCTTTTTTAATTAATTAGAACAATAGATAAGGTTTATATCCTTACACCGGTTATTAGTTCTCCTCACAAATTCTTCCTACCAATTACAGTAATGATATAACAACAATAACAACAATATCATTATCAATTCAATTGACATCAATGACAACATAACATATCATTAATGCAATCTTCATGCAAATCCCAACAATCTCCCTGTTTGGCATTCATGGCAATACAAATATCAACACCATTGATTGCTACGTAATTGTTAATAGGAATCCTGGTTTACATTAGCAAGTATTCACCATGTCTCTCTGTTCTTCAGCTGGTCACTGGTTCTCCTTCCCATAATCACATAATTCTTCTCCCCCTTTGACATCAATGCCAAATTGAAAGTAAAACATGTAATGTAAAATATCACTGTGCATCAACAATCTGCAACTTGATGCTCCCCCTATGGAATACATCCACTTCTACACCAATCCTTCTGAAAAATTCTGCAAGTAGCTCTAGGACTGATGTAATCTACATCATACTTAACTGACTTCATGAAGAGGGACAACCCCTAACTGACTTCTAAGATATTCAAAATTAGTCTTAGGCAGAGGTTTAGTAAAATTATCTACAAGTTGCTCCTTGGTAGAAACATGCTCTAAGATAACATCTTTAGTTTGAACTTTTTCCCTTAAGAAATGATACTTCAACTCAATATCCTTGGTTCGTGCGTGCAAAATAGGATTCTTAGAAATATTTATGGCACTTGTATTATCACATGAAATCTTTATAGGTTCTAAAATCTTCATCTTAAAACCTTCCAAAATGTGCCTCATCCATATATCCTATGTGCAATTCATGTAAGCTGCAACATACTCAGCTTCAACAGTAGATTGTGAAGTACAACTTTGCTTTTTACTACTCCATGAAACAAGCCTTCCTCCAAGAAAAAATGCTCCATCGATTGTTCTTTTTCAGTCATCAACATTTCCTACCCAATATGCATCTGTGTACACCTTCAAGTCAAAATTTCCTCCATATGGATACCATAACCCATAATCAACAGTACCTTTCAAGTATCTAAAAATTATCTTCGTTGCTATCAAATGTGTTTCCTTAGGATTTTTCTGGAATCTAGCAACTATGCCAATTGCATGAGCTATGTTTGGTCTGCAGTGAACAACATAGTGCAATTTTCCAATCATTGACCTATATTCCTTCTCATCAACATATTTAGACTCATCTTCCTTGGACAACTTACAACCTATAACCATAGGTGTGCCAACTGGTTTATAGTCACTCATGCCAAAAGTCTTCAAGACCTCTTTCACATACTTAGACTGAGTGATGAAAATACCATTCTTCATTTGTTGTATTTGCAAGCCTATGAAATTTTTTATTTCTCCCACTAAAGACATTTCAAACTCATTTTTCATTTCATTTGCAAAACTGTTTCTCATGTCATCATTACCTCCAAATATGATATCATCAACAAATACTTCACTGACTAGTATTTGATCTCCTTCAGATTTGAGATAAATGTTACTATCATCACTAGTTCTCAGAAAGCCTATCTTCATCAGATGTGTATGAAGCATTTCATACCATTCTCTTGGTGCCTTCTTTAATCCATATAAAGCTTTATGCAATCTGCATACCATGTCTATCTTATCAGTCAGAGCATAACCATTTGGCTTCTCAATGTATACCTCTTCTTCAAGTATCCCATTCAAAAATGCTGACTTAACATCCATCTAGTATACCTTGAATTTCTTGTGTGCTACAAATGCAAGTAAAGTTCTGACACCTTCTAATCTTGCCACTGGTGCAAAAGTCTCACCATAGTCTTCTCCTTCCTCTTGTGCATATTCTTTGCATACCAACCTAGCTTTGTTGCGAATCACAACACCATCTTCTTCAACTTGTTCCTGAAAACCCACTTAGCCCCTATCATATTTTTATTTATCAGTTGGGGTACCAAGGTCCATGTGTTGTTCTTCTTAATTTTATCTAATTCCTCCTCCATAGCTTTAATCCAATGATCATCACCAAATGCTTCCTTAGCAGTTCTTGGTTCAATAGTGAAGATCATGCAAGAATTCTCTATGATTATTCTTCTGGTTAGTACCCCAACATCCTTATCCCCAATAATCTGTTCAGGATTGTGATTCAATCTCACATATCTTAGAATAACATGATCATTATCTTTAGGTTCAACTTCTTCATTATCACCATCTTCTTCTGAATTTATCTATTCTGGTTGAACTGGTACATCAATATTTGCTTTGCCGGTTTTAGATTTCACAATTTTTGGTTTCAAAATCAAAATGCAAGGATCTTCATCCTTTTACTCTATGTCCGATTGTTAAAAAACTTGTAGGCCTTACTCTTGGTGGAATAGCCAAGAAATATACCTTCATCACTTTTAACCTCAAATTTTCTAATGCAATCACCTCTCTTAATAAAACATTTCCTTCCAAATATTCTAAAAAATCTAACATCAGGTGATCTACCATACCAATATTCATAAGGAGTCTTGTCCTTACCTTTCTTTACCAGAATCTGGTTCATAGTGTAGATTGTTGTGCTGATTGCTTCTCTCCAAAAAAAAATTCTACACCTCCTTGTATCAATATTTTTCTAGTAGCTTCAACAACTAACCGGTTGTTTCTTCCTGCAATACCATTCTATTGTGGTGTCCTCAGTGCAGAAATTTGCCGCTTGATACCATTTTCTTCACAATACCTAGTGAATTCCTTAGAAGTAAATTCGCCGCCCTGATCTATCCTCAAGACACTTTATCTTCTTACCACTTTCTTTCTCAGCTAAGGCCCTGAATGCCTTCAACTTACCAAAAGCTCCAGTCTTATACTTCAAAAATTTAACCCACATCAACCTTGAGCAATCATCAGTGAAGATCATAAAATATCTATCACCTTGAATACTTTTTGTTCTTATTGGTCCACAAAGATCTATATGAACCAAATCTAACAAATGTTTTGCTAAAAAAGATTTTCTCTTGAAATTTGAGGATGTCATCTTTCCCAAATAACATTCTTTGCATAGAGCATTAACCAGTTTGTCTAACTGAGGTAAACCTCTCACTGTCTTGGACTTACTCACTCTAACAATATTATCAAAGTTTATATGACAAAATCTCCCATGTCAAAGCCAACTATCATCTATCTTTGCAATTAAACAGTTGTTGACTTTAGGATTAAAATAAAATAAGTTACCTTTAGTTTTCTTTCTGGTTGAAATTAGTTCACCTTTATTGTCATAGATCTTGCACATACCATTTTTAAATTCCAATGGGTATCCTCTATCATTGAGATGTGCCACACTCAAAAGATTGTGCTTTAAACCTTCAACCTAGTAGACCTTTAACCATGTAGGGTGAGTCATTACCAAATCTTACAACTCTGCCATCAAATTCCTTCAAGGAAATAAATTTGCTTTGATTACCAGTCATGTGATGTGAACAACCACTATCAATGATCCAATCATCAGAGTTATCCATCCTGGATACTAAAGCCTTTTGGTTTGACATCTCTTCTTTAATGGCTACAAACAAAATATCTTCATTAGCATCACCATCAGATTCCTCATTAGTGATACCACCATCAACTGTTACTATTTACTAAGTTGTCATTAGTTTTATGTTCAAAGTCATCCTATATACCCTAGTTGGTTAATACTATAGAAAGATTCAGTCGGTAAGCACTAAGGGTGTCGGTTACAAAAGAAAGGCTAGTCACCGAGATGATATATACCGAGCTATCTACCGAGTAAATTTCCTATGTCCACCGAGTAGAAAAGAAGGTACACCGATTTAATCTAAACCGAGTGGAAACGTGTTACCAGATTCAATGAACCTGGACACATATGTGGAAACGTGTTACAAGATTCAAGAATAGGGAACCATTATTTCATAGGGAATTGCACTTAAAGATTTTGTATGATTTTGAGAAAGTTTATCCAATGAAATAATTTCTATGTTTATTCATTCGATAAAAAATGTTTGTATAATCGATGCATGAACAAGATCACCGCCTTAGAGATCTATATAAAGAGTGATTTGAGTATCTAAGGAGTAGAAGAGAAAAAGATGGTGAGTTGAAGATAAAATCTTATGATAAGATAAGATGTGATGATTGAACAAAGGTATTCAGAGGTCACTGAGAAGATTTTCAGAAAATGGTTTAAGGGATAGAGAATACAGAAGAGGTCACTGAGTTGATCTATCAATTACTGAGGTATGCTATGAGCATGGTAATTTTATATTGAGCACATAGAGTCTGCTATAACATTTCAGATGTAAAGTTGCAGATATTTTGTAAAGGATTTTGATTGAATTATTTTGAGTTGTGTTAGAGACCTTTAACATGGTAAAAGACTCTAACAAGGTCTATAAATTGTAAGGCCTTTAACCAGGTACAACATTTTGTAAAAGTTTTTGTAAAATCCTTTAGCAAGGTAGATCTAAAGATCTTGATACTCCTAATAGGGTAAGCTATCAGAAATAGCTAAACATGTAGCTCTAACCGAAAAAACCTTTATTATTGCAGTAGTGAAGTTGTGGGTGCCATCCCCACCATAGTTTTTCTCTCTAACCAAGAGTTTCTGTGTAACCAAAATCTTTGTGTTATGGAGTGAAATGTGTATGGTTGTAATTTCTATAATTATGTTTTGGCTTTATATATTATGAGATCAACTATATATAGTTTATGTTTATCAGTAAGATTGTTTTTAAAGAAAAGTTTTGAAGTACTGATTCATCCCTCCCCTCTCAGTACATTAGCTTTCATTGTTGGACCTAACAATTGGTATCAGAGCTATACTCTTGGAAAAGGGTTTTACAGCCTAAAGAGAAAGATCCCATCAATGGAAGGCTATAAACAATCATGCAGAATTGTGAATCTCCAAGAAGAATTGGATCATGCTAATCAAGTGATTGCAGACATGCAGAGACAAATGCAAAAATCACTGAAAGTAAGAAGAAGATTATCTGATGATTTAAAGGACACACAAGAGTTGGTGGAAAAAATTGAGACATCATCTGATAATAGCATATCAGAAGAGTCTGAAGAAATGATTATAGAATTGAAAGAAAAGAACAAATCACTAAATGATTAGCTTAAAGCAATGAGAAGGGAACATGAGTATTTCAGCACACAGATGACTGAAAATCTTGATGCATTGAGAACAGCTGAAGATAACATAAAGGTATAGAAAGCGAAAAACAACAGCTGGAAACATTGGTATCTGAAAAGAATGATGAAATCACAAGGATGACTGGAATTCAACATAATCTATCTGATCAATTGGGTCATGCACATCATGAAGCAACTTTGAAAGAAAATGAGAACCAAGCATTGAAACTTGAATTATCAAGATTGACTGATGAACTTGAAGCAGAAAAGAAGTCAAAAGAAACACTAAAGAAAAGTTATGAAGCGTCAAGAATGTTGGATGAGCAACTAAACACAAGATCACCCAACAAATCTGTCAGACTCAGTTACAAAAGAAACAACTCTGCCGACAAAGGAATCAACACCACCAAGAAAGGAGATTCATCAAGGAAGGTTGGAAACAAAGATAAGTTGAAATATAACAAGCCTATTTGCAACTACTATGGAAAACAATGACATACTGCCAACATGTGCCAAATTAGAAAAGGTAAGATATCGAATGTCACTAGGTCTGATAGTTATTGTTACAATTGCAATAAGTATGGTCACACATCTAAACAATGCAAGACAAAATCTATCAGCAATTATCAAAAGGCAAAATTCGAGGGATTTTACAAAAAATGCAATAGATATGGACACAATACCGAGAAGTGTTGGTTTAAGAAAAACTACATGTGGTCTCCACACCAGGAAAATGATAGAAGCTACCAAACTCACATAGATCTCAATCAACAATATACTACAGTACAATGGGATTACAATACAAGAATATGGTGTGAATGTTGTGGAAGGTATGGACATATAAGTGAAAACTATATGATAAGGTTTGGAATGAACAATCGGAGATCATGGAGAAATCCTGGAATGGCATGCTTTCATTGTCATAAAGTTGGACACTTGGCTAAAGATTGCATAGATCAACCTAGAGGAGATACTGAAGAGATAAGAATCAAATTATAGAAAATCAAGAAAAAGAAGGAAAATGGATCAAATAATGAAGAAAACACCTTACCTACCAAGTTAGGTGCATCTACTTCCAATTAATAAATAAAGGTATGAAGGGACTGTGTCTTCACAAGGTTAGATCTTAACAGTTCCTATTTTGAATCATGGAAATAACTCCAAAATTTGCATAGCTAAGATGTATTAACATTTCTGAAATTGTATCTAGTCTTACGATTTACCAGTGAAGTTGGTAAATATAGTAAACCTGTCTAGTTGATAAAAGCATATAAGGAAGTTAGTTGGTAAAGAGTAATCAAATGCATTTAATACTTATCTTACCTAACTACATGAAGCCGGATAAGGTAAAGGGTGTATTTAAAGTTCTTTGTGCGGTCATTTTACACTTACCAGTTTTCAAAGAGCAGAGCTAAGCGAATCAAAGGTGATCAAACATTTTAGAGCGAATTCAAGGTATTTTCACACAATCTTAAATGCATTTTCAAGCAAGTTAACCGATCAATATCAGTTGTGAATATTTACATTATATTTACTAAGTCAAAAGCATTTTTTGGTTAGTTGAAAACCTAATCTATTTCATTAGTAGAAATCCAAAGTTTGAAATAGCTCCCAAGTTACAGAAACTAGTTGTAGTTGAGACTATTGAGAAGCCCTCACTGAAGTATACCTTACCTTGCAAAGTGGCATCTAAACCCGATAAGAAAACTACATTTTCTCTTATTCCAAATAGGGTTCTATTGGTTGAAGATGTCAGATTTTATACTAAGTGTCGTGTAGAAGAGCTAGGTCATACTGAAATTAAGGACATGTATGATGAACTTTGCACCGATGGAATCCTGGATAGTAAGTATGAGCATATCAAGGTTAAGGGATTGACCGAAGCCCTAACCTATCCTCAAGTTTTCAAACCCCAATGGGTCAATTTTGTTTTGAGTAGAGTGCATGATGACTTTATGTGGTTAAAAGACCAACCGTTCAAGATCACCAAGGAGATTATTCACATAATCACCGGATACCTTATATATGACCATGCCCGAGCACAGAAAATGATTTCACAGAAGGAACTGATAACCCTAACCGGAGTTGAATCTGATTGCAGAGGTCTTAAGTTGAATAATGTAACAGATGCAGAACTAAAGTTTGCAATTAGAGTCATCGGTTATTGTTTCTTTCAGTCAGCGAGAGAGAACAGTGTACCATGTGCAGCTGTGGATTTGGCCTATAAAATTGTGAAAAAGGGTATGAAAATTGATCTATGTGAAGTATTATTGAAGAATATTTTTGAGAATCTCAACACAATAAGGAAACCTAAGAAGATAACTTTGCTAACACACTAAAGTTTGGGTCACTCTTAGTGTGCATGTTCTTCTATTTTTAGAAGTCCTTTCCCTCAGTCAGTAACATTATTTGGGAACTAAACCGACCAATCACCCATCAGATAAATGATTTTATCAATCAGCTAGGTGATAAATTCAATGAGATAATGGATGACTACTTTAATAAATTTTAGGAAAAGATGCATAACAGGTACAGGATCCCACCTTAGCTAGTGGAGAAATATAAGGATACTATATGTTTTGAAGTGGACACCGACTACTATTATGTCAATGCAGTAGAACCCAAAACTCAATCCTTACCGCCTATGGGTTATGAGATTGATTTTGAGATCACTCAACAATAGATAGATGCCTTTCTGACACTTCCAAGGCACTCAACCGAGATCAGATATGGTACCTATGAAGAGGTAAAAGAGAAGGTAAAAATGAGCATAGTTGGACCAAAGGCTACCAGAAAAGCCACTAAAATGATAAAAGACTTAACTGAGAAATTTGGAGAAGGTTCTACCTCCACACCTACTAAGCCAATAGGTAGGAAAGATGATCAACTTTCAATTGAGGAAGAATTTGAAGCTCAGGAAGCAGCCATCACTCTGAGCACCGAGTTGCCAAAGGGAAAAATATTGAAAAGGAAGAAACAAGATACACCTAAGGTATCACCGACTCCACCAGTGAAACGACCTAACACTAGATCATCTGCAGTGTCACCCAGTAAGAGGCAAAAAAATGTTGAATTACCTAAAGTTACAAAGACTTATAGAAAGTCGACCAAGAGACTCATTTTGAATAAGGAGTCAAGTGATACAGAATCTAAAGACAAAAATAAATTTTAGATTGTTAAAAGCACAAAGGAAGATGTACACAGTGTTGACAACTTTTGTACCAAATTGAAATAATATGGAGGATTCAAGTCATTCAGGTATGTTAAATATGACTCTCGGACAGAAGAAGAAAAGAGACAAATAGAAGAGTCAGTTGTATGTATACTTCTCAAATTCCAAGTAGTTCCATTGGAAGTAAGTAATTTTCTTCCAAATGCATTATACTCTCACATTGACAATAGATGGAAATATGCTATGGACTCAGAGAAGTAGATAAGAGAAAGAGTTTTAGTAAATCTCTTTCTAGACATGTCAGAAGATGATATTAGAAATCATTTAAAAAACTACCAGACAAATTTTCAAGTGAAGCATAGAGCCTTGAAAATGATGAATGGACTTTATCTTGAAGCCGAAAAGGAAACCAAAGAAAAATGGCAAGAAATCTTCAGAATTCAGACTGAAGAAACTCAAGGTGAAGTAGAAATAGTTGACATTACCAAGCAAGATCCTACTTCAACTATTCAAAGAGATGAGGATGTCATGGACACTGAGGCACAGGAAGAAGAAATGATAGAAGGAAATGCCTATGCCAAACTGGTAACCAGTGAATTAGTCTTGGAATAGGTTAAGTCCTACCCTCTGGTAACTCAACAAGTGACAACCAAGATACCTTAGGACATAGAACAAGGCAAAGAGGATCACAAGGCTACACAAGGTGAATCTACCCCTCAGGCCACAGGCAAGCAAACTTCTCAAGCTCCTGCAAGCACTGAAACTACTGCCACTGAGACCCCAAGCAAGGAATCACCGAAGGCTACAACAGAGGCTATAGAAACTGACAAAAGTGTTGCTCCCACCGAGCAACATATCGAGGAAGATCAAGCCTCCAAAGCCATTGTACTCATTCAACCGGTGAAGGCATCATCATCAAAGGAGAAGAAAGCAAAGAAGCACAATTTCAAGATAGATCTATCAAAGCCTATTGTGCTCCCGAACGTTGACATTTCCAAACTCAAAGGGCAAGCACTTATTGAATTTGGTGAGTTGTACAAAGCCAAAGCAGAACAAGAAAAATAGATAGCCATTCAAAAGAAGAATCGAGTACTTCAGAAGGTTAAAGCATTATTGACAGACATGCTACCTAAAGCTACCGTAAGTAAAGATGCAGCCATCCATATGAATTGGATGAACTACTCACTCAATTGGAAACATCAGGAGTAGAGGCATCTGAATACCTTAGCAAATTAAAATACAAAGAGCTAACTACCAAAATGATTGAAGAAGTGCAGAAAGCCATTGCTATAGGTAAAATCAAGCTTGTTGGATTCATTACTGAGTTGTCCCCTCAACTCAAGCACATTATTTATTTATTCCAGAAATTATGTACATTTTCAATCTTTATTAAAGATATCAAGCAGAAGACTAAAGCCATTGAGAAAGAGATTACCGATCTCTCAAATACACTGACTACCGAGCCAAATTCTACTCAGAATTTTTATACCAAGCTACAAACTTTTATGGCTCAACAGTTAGAACTTAGGAATGAAGAGCACAAAATAAGGATGGATATTATGACTCTTCAGACATTATTTATTCCCCATCTGTCATCAGTATAAGAGCAGATCAATCGAGCTACCCAATTGTCCACACAAGCAGAGGGAAGAACTTTAGATGGTTCGATTTCATTGTTAGCTGATATTAATGCTCAGAATTATTTAATGGAAAGTGTCAAGGGTGCACTTACCAATGCTCTCAATGATGCTCATACTAATTATAAATCTTTTTTTGATCAGTTGCCCCCACCGAATGGTAACTAGTTTTGATGTTTGTCAAAAAGGGGGAGTGTACCGAGTATTATAGAGTATCCGAGTGTACAGATGAAATTGTCAGGGGGAGCATGAAACATCAAGGGCATGCAAATCAAGTTTTGTTCAAGATATTGATAAGGGGAGTATGTATTCGAAGTATGTATTTGAACAAAATGTATATATTGTCATTTCAGCCACATTTTCTAAGTATATAGATTTTATGTTATGACTTTGAAAGGAGTTTTGTCAAACATACCAAACTAATGTCAAAAGGGGAGATTGTTACTATTTACTAAGTTGTCATTAGTTTTATGTTCAAAGTCATCCTATATACCCTAGTCGGTTAATACTACAGAAAGATTCAATCGGTAAGCACTAAGGGTGTCGGTTACAGAAGAAAGGCTGGTCACCGAGATGATATATACTGAGTAAATTTCCTATGTCCACCGAGTAGAAAACAAGGTAAACTGAGTTAATCTAAACCAAGTGGAAATGTGTTACTAGATTCAATGAACCTGGACACATATGTGGAAACGTGTTACAAGATTCGAGAACAGGGAACTGTTATTTCATAGGGAATTGCACTTAAAGATTTTGTATAATTTTGAGGAATTTTATCCAATGAAATAATTTCTATGTTTATTCATTCGATAAAACATGTTTGTATAATTGATGCATGAACAAGATCACCACCTTAGAGATCTATATAAGAGTGATTTAAGTATCTAAGGAGTAGAAGAGAAAAATATGGTGAGTTGAAGATAAAATCTTATGATAAGATAAGATGTGATGATTGAACAGAGGTATTCAGAGGTCACTGAGAAGATTTTCAGAAAACAGTTTAAGGGACAGAGAATATAGAAGAGGTCACCGAGTTGATCTATCAATTACCGAGGTATGCTATGAGCATGGTAATTCCATATTGAGCACATAGAGTTTTCTATAACATTTCAGATGTAAAGTTGTAGATATTTTGTAAAGGATTTTGATTGAATTATTTTGAGTTGTGTTAGAAACCTTTAACAGGGTAAAAGACTCTAACAAGGTCTATAAATTGTAAATCCTTTAACCAGGTACAACATTTTGTAGAAGTGTTTGTAAAATCCTTTAGCAAGGTAGATCTAAAGATCTTGATACTCCTAACAGGGTAAGCTATCAGAAATAGCTAAACATGTAGCTCTAACCGAGCAACCTTTATTATTGCAATAGTGAAGTTGTGGGTGCCATCCCCACCGCAGTTTTTTTTTCTAACCAAGAGTTTTTGCGTAACCAAAATCTTTGTGTTATGGAATGAAATGTGTATGGTTGTAATTTCTATAATTATGTTTTGGCTTTATATATTATGAGATCAACTATATATAGTTTATGTTTATTAGTAAGATTGTTTTTAAAGAAAAGTTTTGAAGTACTGATTCACCCCTCCCCTCTCAGTACATTAGCTTTCATTGTTGGACCCAACATCAACAGCAATAAGACAATCTCTTTTGCCTTTACCCTTGTACTTCTTGAATTTCTCTCATTTGTGCTCATTATCACCATTAGGACAATTAGCAGCGATGTGTCCAATCTTGTTGCATGCAAAACATTTCAAAGGTAATTTGACTCTATATTTACCTATACCTCTGGGCAACCACTTAGCCAAAAATGCTTCAAGCTCAACTAAGTTGTCTTATCATCTGCTTCTTTGTTGGATCTAGATTCATAACTGTGAATGGCATCTCTATTTTTTCTCATAGATGGGTTAGAAACAAAAGCTCTAAATGTAGACTCATATTTTTGTACACTACCATCATAACTATTTAATTCAAAAGCAATCAGCTTGCCAATGATGGAGTCAAGAGTTACCTTAGTTTTTTCAATGGACTTCAGCTTCTGAATAGTTGCAACTCGAATAGCATAGACCGGTAGCCAGGTTCTCAGACCTTATTGATTACTTTGGAATCTTCCAATTTGCTTCCTGCACTCTTAATTTGACTGATTATCTCTTTTATTTTATCCTTTGACCATACTGCTGAATATTCTCACCTCCAACCATCCACATGTCATCAAACTTTCCTCTAAAACTCTCCTCTTTAGCAATCTTAACATGTTCATCACCACTATAAATATCTTCAAGTTTTTTCCATACCTCATATGCAGTTTCAAGACCATGAACATCTACATACTCTACATCAGACAAAGAAATGATAATAATGTCCAATGCTTGATGATTTTCTTGTTTCTCTTTCTTCTGATCATCAGCCAATATCCCAACAAGTGCAATATATTCAGTATCAAAATGTTCCCAATACTGACTACCCAAACTCTTTATATAAAGTTTCATGATGTCACTCCATATCCTATAGTTTTCTTTATTAAAATTTGAACCTTCCTTCTTCATCCTGATCTACAAGATCTTTACCTCAAGCTGTTAGGCTTAGATCTTAGAGGACTGAATATGCTCTGATACCAATTGATGGTATGATGAAAGAATAAGTATCCGGTCAACTACTAAGAGAGGGTTGGGGGGGTGAATCAATAGATAGAAAAAATAATAAAAACTTCACCAATCAATCTCTCAATGTAAAATTAGAACTCACAATGAAATAATCTTTGTCAAGATAAAAGCTCATAAGCTAAACCGGTTGTCTGTTACACCAAATTAACAGTAAACAACATCTTCATTTCTCAATTCTTCCGGTTATCATGACTTATCAGAATAGTTAAGTAGTTAAGTAAATCAATCATGAAAATATAACCACAAAAAAATTCACCACTTGACACAAATATTTTGACGTGGAAACCCAAAATAGGTAAAAACCACAGTGAGATGAGACTCACAAGATAATATTTTAACTCTTCTAAAGCTCACCCTGTTAGCAACCTAGACTGTTAAAGCTTTACAAAAAGTCTTGTTAAGAACTGATCCTATTAGGAATCACCTGGTTAAGGGAATGACTACAAATGCCTTGTTGGAAGCAATACTTGGTTACGAGTAACCTCGGTAGAGGATTTGAGAATCCAATCTAATGGACCACCTTGTCAGAGGATTTAAATAGTACCAATCTTGTTAGAGCTTACCCTGATAGGGGATTTCAATTTTGCTGTAGTTGTTAGAAAACAACAGAAGTTTGTTGATCTATCTGAATAGCACTACACTTGCTTGATCAGATCCATTTCATGCTCCTATCTACCTTTACTCAAATTGTAGATACATCATCCGATTAGGAAACCTCACTCAAGTGAACTATGTCTATCTCTTTTGCCAAGTCTCTCAACTAAACAATTTCATCGACCTTAAATACAAATCAATTAGGTCAGTAACACAACAAAAACCTAACTCTCATCGAGATTACAAACAAATTCAGTTCAAGTATGACCGTTGAATTACATAACAATCTTTGCACATAAATCAAGAAAACCTTGATCGCTCCTTGATCACTGCTTCATCAAACTTTGAAACTCATCACGTGCTTTTCATTAGATGCAATACATTTGTTCATTCCCTAGACAAAAACCGTTACAACAACTCGCCAATTTTTTTTGAATTGTCTTCATACAATGATCATATGTGTCATAATCATTATCACTCATCATCAAATCATAAACCAATAAACTTGATCGGTTAGGGTTTATCAAAAACAACAAGTATGGTTTACTAGTTACAACAATAGATAAGGTTTATACCTTTACACTGGTTACCAGTTCTCCTCATAAATTATTCCTATTGGTTACAGTAACAATATAACAACAATAACAATAATATCATTACTGGTTCAATTGAGATCAATGACAACATAACATATCATTAATGCAATATTCTTGCAAATACCAACAACCATAGTGGTTAGTAAGGTATTGAGAACCTTGCTACCGGTCTACGCTATTTGAGTTGCAGCCATTCAGGAGTTGAAATCTATTGACAAAACCAAGGTAACCCTTGACTCCATCATTGGTAAGCTTATTGATTTTGAATTAAATGGTTATGATGGTAGTATTCGGAAATATGAATCAACATTTAGAGCTTCTATTTCTAACCCATCTATGAGGAAAAATAGAGATGTCAATCATAGTTATTGTACGTTAGGAAATAGGAAATCATCACAAACAATATAAAATATATTAATCATTAGCTTAATCATGAAAGCACAACTGCAATGATCTATCCTAAACAACACTCAATAGAGACATGAAATAAAAACATTCAAAGCTAGAAATTAAGCAAACCAAAGGTATGATTTGAATGCTCCTTCATGCGGCTCCATTGTCCTTCTTTCTTCTCCAAATAGTTTTTGTTGTGGATCTCACCTACTAGTGCATGATCATGATATGAAAGCAAGTAAATAAGATATTGCTCAAGAATACTCGAAGCGTGATTAACTAGAAAATTTGATAATCTGATTAGGGGCTTCAATTGAAGAAATTCATCCAATTTATAGAGAAATTGGAGAAAAAGATCAAATTAGCATGATTCAATTCAAATGGAAATTGCAAATCAATTATGTCAATTATGACAAATTATGACAAATTATGCACTTTCTATGCAAAATTTGTTGATTGATAATTTATGACAAATTATGACAAACTTCTATGTCAAAAATTGATTGATTGTCAATTATGACAAATTATGACAAATTTCTATGTCATTTCCATGAATTTAGGAGAGAAATAGGAGGAAAATTGAATTAGAAATTAAATTAAGAAATTGATGGAAATTAGAAATTAGGTAAATTAATTAATAATTTGTCATTTATTAATTAATTCACAAAGAGGAATAATTAGCCAATTAAATGAACATTTAATTGCAATGAGAAGACTTAGGATAAATAAACAATTTATTAATCCTAAAGGAGGAAATGACAAACCAGGTTAAATGATTAAATCACAAAACCCTAGAAGATGAATTAGCAATGCAAGAATGACAATTAGGTCTTGATTGAAGATAATTGATGTCAATCATGATTTTAAATTGATAAATGACCAATGTGATAAATGATTTGATAGAGAAAATGCGCCAATTGACGAGGAACAATGACTAATTGATCCAAATTGACATAATTGAGACAAACAACGATCGATGACAAATCGATCACAAAATGACAAGATCGAACAAGAGGACAAGAATCGATGACAAAATAGATTGCAAAATGACAATATTGAAAATGACCACGATCGATGACAAATCAATCGCAAAATGACAAAATCAAACATGACAACGACCGATGACAAATCGATCATTAAACGACAAGATTGAAAATGATAAGGATTGATGATAAATCGATCGCAAGATTGACAGGAGGACAAAACCCTAATTAGGATTGACGATGTCCAAAATGATGACAAATGAGCACGCACATTGATGCAATAGGATAAAATTGATCAAAATCATGATTGGAGATTGTTGTCGACAAGACCAAATTCAAGAGGCGGGACGAATGAAGAATGTAGAAGAATGACTCAATGCTCACAAATGATAAAAACCAAGTGCAAATCATAGGAGAAATGTTAATGTGATGCAAAAACCTAAAATGAGGCAATGTGCAAATGTTAAAGTATGACTCCGCAAGCGTTGACCATTTTTAGGTGTCTACATTTTGCCCCTCTTTGAGACAATGCGATTTTGAGTGTTGTTTCAAAGAACAATAATGAAAATGCCCCAGACAATGACATATGCATGCCCCCTCGAGGAATTGGCCGGAAACATGCAGAGAAGATGCCAATTGATCGATAAAAATGATAGGATCGAACGGACTGACAATCGGAGATCGGATGCATGAAGGACAAGAAATTAATGGTGCAAAAGACCGCGACCAACATAAGATGAAGAGGGTGCACATCCATCTATGCACTGACAAAGATCTATAAATGAGACCAAGAGAGGGAAAATTGCTCATTTGCCCTAGACAAAGAGGATGATTTGTTGCTCTGGACAAGGACACTTGCAGAGAGATGGCAAACATTCCAATGGCAGATCACCTTGGGGAACATGTACACACATACAGACGACCGGACGACACAGGAGCAGCGGTATGGATCTCAAAAACCCATGTTTTCAATTTCATGAATTTTGATTGCTTGTGGGACATTGTGGGGCCCACAAGGGATGCCGAAAAGGACTCCTGTGCTTGTGTAGGGCGAATCCTATGCTTGTGTAGGGTCTTCTATGCTTGTGTAGGGAGACACAAGTGCAGGTTACCTGACACAGGTGCAGGTTCCTTAACACAGGCGCAATTGTGCAATGCAAACCCTAATTTTGATCAAAATGACATGCAAATGATCTGGAAAGGGGGGATAAGGGTAAGATAGGTCAGATTAGATGAAAAACACTTTGATTTGGACATGAAAATGAGGAAATGAAACCCATAGGAGAAAACCCTAAAACTGACAAAATGTGCCCCAATTTGTGATGCAGAGCCGACAGTATCCGTTGATCACACGGGAGAACCGACCAGATTGCTTCATGCTACGACATAGACTTAGGAGCATAGAGAGAGATACCTTAGCAGGACTTGGGATATACTATGTCACGTTCATGCCCGAGATTAGGGCAAACACAAGACTTCTTACCGCATTGGCAGAGCGATGGCATTCAGAGACTTCCTCCTTCCATCTGGCGACTGGAGAGGCGACGGTGACACTGGAGGATGTATGGCGTATCCTCCGCATTCCGATTCATGGAGAGATGATAGAGTATGACCTAGTGACAGGGAGAGATGCATTGTGCAGATTGTTTGAGTGCGACACTGATGATCTAGATATCATGGAGAGGGAGATTGGCTGGGAGACTATGGCATCAGACTATGATCGACGGTATGTGGTGATAGCAATGGTGATAGCATGCCTAATAGTAGGAGATAGACGAGGACATGGATTCCCTATTGGATGGGGAAGAGTGCTAGAGCAGATGGTGACAAAGGGGATGGTATATGCATGGGGACCATGTGTACTGGCTATGCTCTATTTTCAGCTGCATCAGATAGCGTATCAGGGAGTTCAGACATTGAGTTGTGGAGTCACATTGCTACAGGTATGGGCATTTGAGCACATAGCCATATGTCGACCGATTACAGATAGACAGGTAGTACCACATCGACCATATGTGTACTGCTATGGGGGAGCACTGAGATAGGGTTCTTTTGGATACATACTATATTGGTGACATGAGCTAGATTGACTGAGAGAGTTCATATGGAGGCCATATCATGATTGCCCGGGATGGTCAGATGACAGTGAGGAGTTACCGTATTATAGATAGGAGAGGTACTTGATTGGGCGGCCAGTGAATCACTAGAGAGTGATTGAGGTGTACCTACCAGAGAGAGTCAGACGACAGTTTGGAGAGAGGCAGGATGTACCTAGGAGGACTGCACACTTTGCCCGATCTCACAGAGAGACGAGTCAGTGGGGGAGTATGATTCAGCCACACATAGCATATGTGGACTTCTCATAGCTACAACAGAGACAGTGGGATTGGGAATCAAATGTGGTGGATGCTGGGATGACAGAGGAGTATGAGAGGTGGTTTGCACGACGACGGCTAGTGCCATTGACAGATCCAAATATTCCAGTACCGAGGCGACAGGAGGACTTCCCACTCACAGGAGAGGAGGAGGGAGATGATGAGGATGAGGAGGATGAGAGTGGAGATGAGGATGATGGAGATGATGAGGATGGAGATGAGGATGGTGGGGAGGACGAGGATGGAGACAAGGATGATGGGGAGGACAAGGACAGAGATGAGGATGATGGGGAGCAGGAGGCATTGCAAGATATACGCATAGAGCCAGAGACAACTAGGATAGAAGAGATGGAGATGTGTAGGGCTACCATAGCGAGTCAGCAGGATCACATTGCAACTTTAGAGAGATAGTAGGATCAATTCAGAGTAGAGATAGCTAGACTCATAGCGGCTCGAGATACAACAATTGCTCAGGCACAGCGAGAGGAACAAAGAGTCACTGAGTATATTGGGTCGATTTGGGATGCCAGTGCACGCGAGATGGCACAGATGCCGGTAGAGACTGGAGAGGAGATACGCCATTGGAGGACACTATATGAGAGTGTAGTTCCACCAGAGCAGAGAGTACCTTCATATCGGGCACGATCGAGGACAGAAAGCAGGGCATGCTCTCGGAGGTCATTGAGCAACATGGGGGTGAGTGGACCTATGAGACCACCACAGCTAGGACTAGGAGGGACATCATCCATGAGACATGGCAGGGATGAGGAGGATAGAGGGAGCACCCAGTGACAGAGGCACGTGCTCCTTAGACAGACAGTAGACATTATGTAGTTTGACATTTTGTAGTCAGCCTATAGACCATACTTAGGACAGACAGTCCGATTTTGTACTCCGATATTATTGTGACATATGATATGATATGCATCGATATGATGGGATGCAACATGTTATGACTTTTGTTATTTTCCATGGATGGATGACTTATGCACTATTTATGTACCATTGTGGAATACGTATGGATATGTTTTTGTTTATGTGTTTTTGATGCATTGATAATATGAAATGGATAAAATGCTTGATGTGATGTTTGATATAATGCAAATGTACTAACGAATGAATGCAAGATGCAGCATGTATGTTTGGGGAAATCGGAGCACTAGACCGAACTGACTATCCAAACGGATGGAAGAAATGTTAGTAAGAAGAAATGAGATAGAAGACTGTGAGAGATGAAGAAAAACTTGCTTTCAGTAATGCACTTTGTAGGTGAGAACCTTTATTTTTATGTAGCAAAATGGATGCGTAGCATTATGGCATTGAAGGCCAGAGCTAAAATGCAACCCTTTTTTGCAAAAGACAGACACATCATAGACAAACAACAATCACAATCAAAAAGAAAAGGACCATGAACCATCTCGGTCACTCTAAATCACTCAGTGACATCATCGAGCAACATAGGAACATGACCGAAGCCAAAGATAAATCAAATAAAAAGATAAGATGCACAGATTCCAACAAATCAAACAAACATCTTGATCTTCATTGTCAAAAGTTGAAAGTGCTGAGAAGACGATCATGCTGTCTAGTTTCAGGACATGCGGTACCCCGTCTAAGATAGGACACAGTCTGGTTTCGAGTATAGCACACCCTGTATAAGACCCATGATAGTGTGCCAAGGATGAATTGATTTTGAGGTTGATTGATATGACAATGTTGATCAGTTTGAATGTCTAGTTTGAGTGAAAAAGTTCATCTGTTTAAGCGTGATTTCATTAAAAGCATAGTGTTGGATTAATTGTTGTTGGATGCAAACTTAGTGATCTGTCTATGCACAGAGGGATCATTTATTGCAGAATGCTTGTTTTTGGATTTTAATGTTTTGAAAATTTTTTTGTTCATTTTTTTCAGGACTTTTTATGACTTTTTAGGGATTATCTCAGGACGTTTTTCAATGTTTTTGATTTATTTTAGGGCATTTTTCAATTTTTATGATCTTTTTTAAGGACATTTTTCAATTTTTATGATCTTTTTTCAGGACATTTTTCAATTTTTATGATCTTTTTTTAGGACATTTTTCAATTTTTATGATCTTTTTTCAGGACATTTTTCAATTTTTTTAATCTTTTTTCAGGACATTTTTCAATTTTTATGATCTTTTTTCAGGACATTTTTCAATTTTTTTAATCTTTTTTTAGGACATTTTTCAATTTTTATGATCTTTTTTTAGGACATTTTTCAATTTTTTTAATCTTTTTTAAGGACATTTTCCAATTTTTAAGTTCCAGTGATCGATCATGACAAGGGAAACACACCCAATGCGCATCTGAAAGACATACATAGACCGAGACCAAAACATATGTATAAGAAACCGAGGTATGCAAGACAATGATGTTGACCAATAATAGGCCTGGAATAGAACATTGGGTCAAGACAAAGATAGACGTGAGAAACTGGTCGAGAAAAAGCATAGCTTAGAGGTCATGATAGATGACGGAGCAATGATCTCTTTTTACACATGGCACCTGTTTGCCAGGTTTTCACCAAGGTACTTGCCCAAAGCGCCTGTTTGCCAGGTTTTCACTAGAGGGCGAATCATTTTTCTTTACTTTTTGCTCTTTTTCTTTTTCTCTTTTTTCACTTTTTTTTGTATTTTTTCTCTTTTTCTTTTTTTTTTGTATTTTTTGTGTTTTTTCCATTTTTTTGTATTTTTTAAGGATCATATTTGATATAAAATCATGCCCAGTACTTGCGAAGATGCATGCTATTTATAGGATCGGACAGAGGTTCACCTTCTGGGGTAGCAAGCTGATATGCCCCCGAGCCATATGCTGCAGTTACTATGAAAGGACCAACCCAATTAGGTTCAAATTTACCTTTGATGATGTTAGTAGACTGTGCATTCTTAGGGTTTGCCTTTAAAACCAAGTCTCCCACTTCGAAGTGTCGCCCTTTGACCTTCTTATTATAAGAGCGACGAAGACGTTTTGATATGCTTGCAAATGTGTCAGAGCTGTCTGACGTTTCTCATCTAACATCTCAAGCTGATGCAGCCGAGAGACTCTATGTGTCTCGTCATCAATCAAATGTTGCAAGGAAACACGCAAGGAAGGAATCTCCACCTCCAAAGGTAAAATAGCTTCTGCACCATACACCAAGGAATAAGGTGTGGTGCCAGTGGGTGTGCGGATAGAAGTGCGATAGGCCCATAGTGCTGGATTCAACTATACATGCCAATCTCAACCAACATCATTGATGACCTTCTTTAGGATCTTGATAATGGTTTTATTGGATGCTTCAGCTTGACCATTCCCCTATGGATAGTAGGGACTGGAGAAACGGTGTTGGATATGAAACTTTTCGTAGAGTTCTTTAACATCTTTATTCTTGAAGGGACGACCATTATCTGTGACTATGGCAAGGGGAACCCCATACTGGCATATGATATAATTCAGCAAGAATTTTGAAATTTGGACACCCGTGATATAGGTCATGGGGATAGCCTCGATCCATTTTGTAAAATACTCTGTGGCTGTAATGATGAACTTGTGTCCATTTGCAGATGTCAGGTGAATCTTGCCAATAAGATCCAATCCCCATTGAGAAAAGGGCCACGGAGATATGACAGAATGAAGCTCTTGGGCTGGTGCATGAATGTAGTTTCCATGAATCTGGCATTTGTAGCACTTCTTAACAAAATCATGAACATCTTTTTCCAGAGTGGGCCAATAATACCCAGCACGAATCAACTTTTTGGCTAAGCTTAGACCATTGAAATGGCCCCCACATATACCATCATGAACCTCGTGTAAAGCAATTTGTGCTTCATCAGAATCCAAACACCTGAGGAGGGTATGGTCAAAGGAACGGCTATAAAGGGTGTCGTCGATGATGACATATTTGGTTGTCTGTCGGATAAAGGCTTGGCGTTGGTTAGCAAAAAGGTTGGGTGGTAAGGTTTGGGATTTTAAATATTGATAGACGTCATTGTACCATGGGGAGTTGGGACCAACAAGAACACACATCACATCCACTATCGGAATGTCAAAAGAAGGAACCAGCAATTGTTCAACTAAAAATTCACATTTGTCCATATTGTGGGGCATATTCAACATGGAAGCAATCATAGCCATCACATCTGCCGACTTGTTTTGCATTCTTGGAACTTGACTGAAATGGATAGCCATGAATTTGGTCTTGAAGAAATCTACCATGTGCTTATAGGGAATAAGCTTTTCATCTTTTGTTTCGTAGTCATCATTCACTTGTCGGATGACTAATTGAGAATCTCCATAGACTTGCAAATGCGTGATGTTCCAGTGGACTTCTACTCAGAGTCCTGTAACCAGTGCTTCATACTCTGCAATGTTATTGGTACAGTGGAAAGTTATTCTGTAAGACTTTGGAATAGCGTCACCTTGAGGGGTGACAAACAAGATGCCTACTTCGGACCCGAACCTGGTATGGGACCCATCAAAGTATAACTTCCATTCATTAGAGGATGTGAGAGAAAAGACCGATTCATCTGGAAAATCGGTCAACATGGGATGATCATCAGAAATAGGAGCCTCTGCAAGTTGATCTGCTATGACTTGTCCTTTTATCGCCTTTCGCTCCATATACTCAATGTCAAATTCACTGAGAATCATGACCCATTTTGCTAGGCGACTCGTCAAAGCTGCTCGACTAATCAAATATTTTAAGGGATCAATTTTTGCAACCAACAATGTTTGGTGGCTTAGCATATAATGTCAGAGTTTCTGTATTGCAAATACCACTACTAAGCATGCCCTTTCAATAGTTGAATAATTTAGCTCATAGCCTACCAGTGTCCGGCTGATATAGTAAATGGCTCGCTCTTTGCCGTTCTCATCTTGTTGGGCCAAGAGAACTCCTAATGTCGTTTCAGTTGCAGAAATATACAATAAAAATGACTTTCCTTCTATTGGAGGCATTAGAATAGGCGGCGACAACAAATATTCTTTGAGAGCTTGAAAGGCTGATTGACATTGCTCAGTCCATTTGAAAGCGACACCTTTATGCAATAGATGCTGGAATGGATGACATTTGTCAGCCAACTGAGCTATGAAGTGGTGAATTGACTAGAGCTTTCCTTGCAGACTTCTTAATTGCCCGAGGTTTGAAGGTGGAGGCATATCCATTATTGTTTTGACTTTGGCAGGGTCGACCTCAATGCTTCGGTGAGAAATAATGTATCCTAGTAATTTGCCAGTTGTGACACCAAAGACACACTTCTTTGGATTGAGCCTGAGTTTGTAGGTCTCCATTCGATCAAAGATCGGGCCCAGGATGGCTAGATGACTATCTCTGGTGACAGATTTGCATAACAAGTCATCAACATAGTCCTCCATCAAAGTGTGCATGAAATCATGAAAAATTGTCATCATTGCTCTTTGATATGTTGCGCCTGCATTTTTAAGACCGAAGGGCATCACATTCCAACAGTAGGTACCCCAAGCACAGGTGAATGTTGTCTTATGTTGATCTTTAGGAGCAATGCGAATTTGGTTATAGCCGGAGAAACCATCCATCAATGAGAGCATCTCATATCCAGCTGTAGCATCGTAAATTGTACGCACTTGCTAGGGTGGTACAATTTCACACCTAGTTTAGCACCCGCCTTAGTGCATTTTACATTTTGGATTGCATTTCTCCTTTAGCACTTAATTAATCAAATTAATTAGGTCTAAGGTCCTATTTCATCATCCTTCACATCATAAAGTCGGGTCCTTTTGTTAAAGTGTGCCCCTTTTCATTTTATTCCTCCAATACATCATCTAATCAAAAACCCTAATTAAGTCCTATTTCAAACTTGGGGGCTTGATTTCGAGGGTCAAAACATCTTGAAATCACCTGTAACTTCGGGATTCTCTCTAAAATCATCATATTTGACGGCCCTGAAAATTTGGTGAAAAGTTGTCGGGACCGTGGCGCCCGGAGTGCACACGGTCCCGGACATTTTTCCCAAAATTTTAGGAGCGCAATCCAATCAGAAAATAAAGCTTAACCCCAAGAAATTGGCGGGAGATTCAATCTCTAGGTTGGCCAAAAGATGAAATTGCGACCTAGGGTTTCATACATAAGAGCTCTCTTTCTTCATTTGAAAGGATCGGATTTTTGTTCCCAGGAACCTCATATGTAGCGAAAGAGTAGATCTTTGAAGACTTCAAGATCTTACAACATCCCTCTATCAAGCATTTATCAATTCCATTCATCCATTTAGGGCTTGGAAGACATTGAAGAACAATAGGAGATTACCGACTGAAGATTGGCTTGTACCTCTCCCTTAAGGGTTGGGTATGATTTCATGTTGTTTTCATGTCTTTGCATAAGCTTCAATATCTCATTTATTCATGCTTTAGATCACTTTGCATCTTGATTTAGAGCATTTACATTATCATTTACAAGCAATTAGGGTTTACTTTCTAGGTTGCTCTAGTTTGCTTTCTTGCATTTTAGGACCTTGCACACACACTAGGTCTGCACACACATTTTACAAAACAACTTGGCTATTCGTGGAGGTGGAAATCACCAAAGCGGGGGTTTGACTAAAGAAAAACCCTATATAGCCGCCCATACACCCTTTTTTAGATATAAGTGCAGGTTTCGGGACTCGGACGACACCGCAGGATACAGATCCGGAGAGAACAGGTCGAGACAACACTCTGCATCAAATTGCAGAGCAAAAGACTGGGACAGGGGCGCTGGGCACCCTGGTCCTACCAGGATAGGGGCGCTAGGTGCCCTGGTCCCTAGGACAGAGGCACTGGGCACCCTGGTCCTCCGGACAGACAGCATTTTTGACAGTTTTCAACAGTGTTCCAGAGTGCAAAACAGCAGTTTCCGGTGCAGTTTCCGGTGCAGTTTCAGGTGCAGTTTCAGGTGCAGAATTAGGACAGTAGCGCCCGCGCCCCCGTCCCGAACATTTTCAGTCCGATTTTGACTCCAAGTACACATTTGCATTCTTGTTTTATCCTTGTGTTTACAGCTTTCCATTGTCTAAGTTCAATTCCGCAATCTTGTTGTTAGTTCATACTTACATTTTAGGGTTAGGAATTGGACTTGCATAATCTTACCTTTCAATTACAACAAAGGAATAGAAACCCTAATAGGTAGCCCGTGGCTCTCTCTTTCACAAAAAGAAGTAGCCAATTGTGCGATACCTCTAGGCTCTTTCGTATTATGTAATGTGTGACAAGAGGTAGAATTAGGGCATGATAACCTAGTCTCGCTTTTTCCCCCACACACGAGCAGTCATGTCCACTATGATGTCTATGTTTGGCAATGGAAAATCATCCTTAGGGCATTCTTTATTGAGATCCCTAAAATCTATGTAGATTCTGATGCCCCCAGTTACTTTTCTAACTGGTACTAAATTTGAAATCCAATCTGCATAATCAATGGGTCTGATGAAGCCCACATCTAGTAATTTTTTTAGTTCCACTTTGACCAAAAGAGCTACCTGAGGATGCATCTTTCTAAGTTTCTGTTTGATAGGCTTGGCATCAGCTTTTAGTGGCAAATGATGAAGAACTAATTCTGGATCGAGGCCAGGCATATCTGCATAGGACCATGCAAAGCTGATCTTCTTCTCAAGAAATAAATTGACAAAATCTATTTTTTCCTATTGTGATAGAGAAGCAGCAAAATGAATGACCTTAGGGTTGTCAGGTGTACCCAAATTGATTTCCTTGGTCATTTCCACTAGCAATGTTGATTTGTCCTAACTTGATAGGGGTATGTCCACTCTTCCACCTTTGGGCGCCTCAGAGAGGTTTTCACCCGCAAGTATGTCTTTTATTTTGACTTTTGTATGATCAGAGAGTGCCTTACAGTTTTCACTCAAAGATCTATTCTTTTGATTTTTTACTATTTCTTTTCTTTTTTCATTTTGATGACTGGAAGAGGGAGTTGACTCCATAAAATATGCTGTGGAATCCAGGTCAATAGCAAATCCTACCTTATGATCACCTTGTGGTATGCCTTCCCGTAGTCCAAGGAATTCTGCAAGTGCTTCGTCATTTTGAAAACAGTCCAATGTGAGCGGTTCTTGTTGGTCATGTTGGATAAGCTGGGGGTAGATGAGGGGCATGTCATCATCAGTTGTAAGGAGAGAGAGGGCTCATATGGTAAAGATATGAACATCTGTGGTGTCACTATCCGAACTACTTGTATCAGATTCGGAGCTTGGATCCCAAAATGTCTCTATCCAAGCATGAGGACATGTTTTAGGAAGCAGAGTTATTTTGTGTTTGTCTTCCATAGGCAAATTATCAGGGTCAATGAAAATATTGTCGAGGGCATAGGAGCTAGAAGAAAAAGAACTCCACTCCCATTCATTGGAATTAGTTTCAGGTCGGGTATCCTCAGGTGTTATTTCATCGTCAGAATCACGCCCTTTTCAACATGTGGGCACTTTGGTAGATGTGGATCCAATTCGCAATGGTACAAAACCTAACCCTAAAGTTGGAGGTTGCCTCTTGGGTATGACAGGTTCTAGCCTTCCATTGTTGTTCAGGCCTAAGCCACTACAACCATCATATCCTCCACTACAACCATCATATCCTTTCTTTTGCAGCATAGTAAATCCTTTGCCATATCGTTCCACTGGCAATCTGATAGGTGGGGTCTCAGTTAGATCTTTATAAAGCCAATCTATGACATCATCATCTACAGTTTCTTTGTCAAGTTCACCCCATCTTGTAAATGTAGTGGGAGGCTGATATTGAATAATGACCTTAGGTTCCTTTTGCAATAAATGTGGTTTGCCATATGATTTTGGAGATATTGGCAAATTCCCGATGAGGAATGTTTGATCCATTGAATATTCTCCACATCCTTGGTCTTGTATCTTTAATTTTCCTTTGACAACATCTAACAATTGATTAGGATCCACATAGCTATGTAATTTGGCCTCTCTATTGATTGGGACTTGCTGCTGAGGGGTATCCTTTAGAGTAGCACAAAATTGAAATGGATTAGGATCCCCTGGAATTGTTATCTCAGTTCCATTGTAAGGATATTTTAAACATTGATGATAGGTGGATGGAACTGCTTTCATTGCATGGATCCATGGATGGCCAAGGATCATATTATAAGGGAGATCAAGGTCGAGGACTTGTAGGAAAGTGTTTTCTATCACTGGACCAACTCTGATAGGCAATGTAATTATCCCTTTGGATGGGCACTCAACATCATCATATGCCTTGATTGTTATTCTTTTAGAAGCATCAATGTCATTTTCTGTATATCCAAGGCCAATGACCACTCTCAAGGTACAAATATTAAGACCTGCTCCGCCATCTATCAAGACTCGTTGGATTTTGCAGTTATGAACAAAGACTTCAAGGTGTAAAGGATCATTGTGAGGGAGCTTACCAGGTGAGATATCATTGTTAGAAAATGCAACATTTTGGGAAACAGCTAAATGTCCAATCCGGGCTTGAAAATGGTCAACATCAATATCTGTCGAGATAGTGGACTTAATTAAAGCTTTATCCAGGACTGCACGATGCATGGGAGACATTTTCAGTAACTCAAGGATTGATATTTGTGTAGGTGTCTTTCTTAGATGATCCAAAAGATTATACTGACTTGCAGGAGTTGGCTTGGGAGGAGTTGCAGGAGCTCCTTTCAGGACTATTTTGGATCGACGAGTGGTGACTACGCAAGAAGGATCTTGTCCCTTTATTCTCAGGATAGAAACATACTCATTTGATGCATGAAAACAATTAATGACATTGTTATAACCAGTATTTGCATAATTGGCCGTTTGGGCAGAGTTGGAAGAAGACGCTTTACCCTTATCATGATCAAGAAAAGGAGTTTTGAAAATAGTATGATCAGTGTTAGAGGTCGGATGGGGTGGATCTACCTCAATTACTCCTTTCTCTAATAAATCTTGAATCATATGTTTCAATTGAAAACATGATGTAATTTTATGTCCTTTGGACCGATGATACTCACAGTACGCATTATCATTCCACCAATGCAGTTTACCACTGGTTCTACCTTGATATCTAGTAGCTTAATAAATTTTTCTTGTATCAATTGTCTCATTACTGATTCAATAGGCTCTCCTAATGGCGTAAATTGTCGAGGAAGCCCATCCCGTGATCGGAAGGGTTTGCGCTGTTGGTTTTGCTGTTGGCCTTGTTGTTGGTTATATTGTTGAGTATGTTGTTGTTGAGCATGTTGTTGGTATTGTGGTTATTGAGTAACATTGCTCATTGGTGCTTGATTTTGTTCCATAGTGGACATATTAGGAACACTCAATTTCTTGATCGTGAATGGGGGTTGATTTGCATTTACCGCTCTTGCATCAACAACTCCATCATTAGTGACATTCTTGTTCTTATACCAAAATCTGTTTCTATCCTCTGAATAATTGGTGTTGTCATTGTCTTTATTGAGCTTGATAATTCCTTTAGCTACAAGAGCCGTTTCAATGCTCATTCCTTTCTTAATGAGTTTCTCTATAGTACTGGGACTTTTCAATTTTAGCTCATACATCATTTCTGGGACCAAATTCTGGATAAACAGATTCACTTGTTGTTCTTCGGGTATGTCAAGAGAAGAACGACTATACAAACTTCGCCATCGTTGCAAGAAAGTCACTAATGATTCACCTTGCTTTTGCTTGGTGTTGCATAAATCTAACATGGTCACATCACTGTCGATGTTGAATGCAAAATGAGATAAAAACTTTTGAGCCAATTCCGACCAAGTTTTTATATTCCCTGGCAGATGTGAATACCAATCCATAGCTTGTCCCGTGAGACTTCATGCAAATAAGCGCATTAAATAGGTGTCCTCATAACTTACCTCAGTACATGCCACAAAAAATGCTCGAATGTGATCTTTTGGATTGCCATTCCCTTTATATTTCTCAAAATTAGGTGCCTCAAAATGCTTAGGGAATGGAGGCATGTATACACTTTTGTCAAAAGGATTAGGACATAAATCTTGATCTGTATACAACTTCTTTGTTCCTTTAGTTTCTAATGCGTCAACTTTTTGTTGCAACTTCTCAAGTTGTTGCGCAATTGTATCAGATTGTGGAGGTCCATCATTAATCCCAGTTGGTATTCTTTGTCAATACATCGCATTTTCGATCGGTTGTTGATACTTTGAAATGGCCATTTTTGGTGTCTCCGGCATACAAAATTCTTGATACATCACTTGTTGTTGTGCTTCTTGGAGCCTAGGTTGATATTGCAATTGAGTAGGTTGTTGATATTGCACAGGTGCCAATTGCGGTTGTGAAGTAGGATAGCTTGTTTGCCTTGGCACATATTGTGGCACATGTTGGTGTTGAGGCTGATGGATCAGAATTTGTTGACTTTGTGCCAATTGTTGTCGTGGTGTATATCCCATCATTTGTAAAAAACTTTGTTTAGATGGTTTTCATTGCTTCTCCTTAGGATGGGGTATAGCACTTGCATTAACTTGCTGTGTTGTTTGTCCAATCCATTGTGATGGTTGCAAGTTTGCATTAACTTGTAATGGTGCCGAAGGCACTGCAATTTGTTGTCGAATGCGAAACTGTTGTTGTTGCACATTACTTGTTTGCACATTCAATTGTACCTTTTGTATATTACTCAATTGTTGCAACAATTGTTGTTGGTGCAAACCACTATCTATAGCTCTTTGTGTCGCCATTATCGAAGGATTTGTCGCAATAGTGTTCGGCAAAGATATTGAACTTAATGGTACATAATAACTTTGTTGCATCGTGGAATTATTTTGGACATTGGTGACATTAGGCATTCCAGTTGTGAAACTTTCCTACATCTTAGATTTTGATCCAACTTTTTGCATGTAAGGAACCACTTCTTGTTGAGGGACAGATGTGAATACTTGTGTGTTCTTCATTTGATCTTGTGTTACAGGTGTTGTATTGAATAGTGGATTATTTATTGTCTCAAATGGTGACTTCTGAGGAATAGTCACTGTCAATGCCTTTGAAGCACGTTTACTCATCAATGTAGGTTGAGTTGCTTGTTGTGCATTTTCTTCATTTGGATGTAGGGAAAAACTTAACAACTCACCGCTTTGTTGTTCTTGCACATTGATTTGGTCACTTGAAGAGGTCACATTACTCATCATGTTAAGATACTTTTGTGGAAACATCTTAAAGACCTTGTCCAAGAACTTATCCATCTTTTTTGTTATCTTTGGATCTTGAAGGAACATGTCAACATCATCAGAAGCATCAAAATCTGGTTGGACATTTGGATTCATTTCTGGTTGAATGCCTTGATCTGAACCAAATCCTTGCGAAAGAGTTTGTTCTTCATATAACATTTGAGTTTGAATGTCATGTTGCTAGTTTGGTTGATTCAAATTGAAAGGCACACTTCCTCTTGGAGCTGGAACACTCCCATGTCCTAGTTTCATAGGTACAAACACTGGTTCATATAATGGAGGTGGTCCAAGTTGAACCGTTCCATATGGTGGTAGAGATGTGTTTGATGAACCTTCAATTTGTGCTATTTGACTAGTTTGAAACTGCAAATTTGCTATGTTGTCCATGGGTTGATACATTGGTTCGCCCATTTTTTTAGATTTTGATCTTGTCTCAACAGGCATGTCACTTGTGCAAATGCAATGTTTTTGGAATTTTCAAAGATAATATATGCTATGCAACTAAATGCAAACTATGTTTTTGGTTGTTTTTGAAGATTTTGACAAACTTTTTGAATGCAAATCTAAGAGAGGGACCCTTAGGAAATTGGAATGATATCTAGACCTCAAAGGACAAAAGGACTTAAGTGACAAAAGGACAAAATGACAAAGTCTCCCCTATATGCTTGGATACTAAGCTAGGTTTGACCAAATGATATTGATGACAAAAGGACAAAAGATTTAATAAGGTCTAGATCTCCTAACAATGACTTAGGGTTTATCAAAGATTTGGATTACTAAAGTATGGCAAAACCTAGTTTTGGCACTATATGCAAAGGGACAATTACTATGCAAATGACCCTAATATGATATGATAATGACCTAAGCTTAATGAAGAGACCTAGGGTAAGCAATGTATGACAATGGTATGACTTTAATGCAAGAGGACATATGCAAATGGATGACTTTTATTGAAAAGAGTATGACTTAGGTGAAACCTAACCTTGGTACTTGACAATGAACTTTGCAAAATGCAACTTAGGATGAACCTAAATTGAAGTGACATGCTTGTTGAGACAAGATTTTGAACAATATTTGACAACCATGTTTGAAGATGAGTTTTTGAATCTTGTTGAACCTTTGTTGGATGAATGTCTCTTGTGTTTAATCTTATGTTGGATCAATTTGTTTTTCTTTTGAAATGAGATACAATTCAACTTTTGACAAGCAAAGAATACAAGATATTGCAACTTAGACTCAAGACAATCATGCTCATTTCCACATTTCTTATGGTAGGCAAAGACATTAGGTACTTGAGAGGTAGACTCATTATGGGATTCAAGGAGAATATATAGATGCTTGACCCCATGGGCTCCCCTCCACAGCACTCACTTCTCAGGGAAGCCAAGCATCAGTCCCCATGGAAATCTCCCCATGGCGAACTTAGTATCTCTTCCAAGTATCCAAACTTGTCCTTCTCAAGCAACTAGAAGGGTTTTTGGCCTCTAAAAACAAGGTGTGTAGTAAGGATTTCTGTTGAGCATTACTCCTTGATGTCACGCAAGCGTGATTGAGACATTAAGCCCATCAAGATACCAAACAAATGTAGTCGCGCAAGCACGATTTAGACCAAGAGGCCCTACTTAGATGTTGATATGAGAAAGAGTTCAAGGGTCATCACTTCCCAAGTAACTGCAATTCCCACGTAACACTTCCTTCAAAGCTTTCGCTCATCGGGTATTTTTTTATAGTGAGTTAGAATGCCAAGTAATTCTAGTCGTACTCACTTTGGGTCGTTCCCTTCTCATGATTATCACTTGCTTGCAAAAGCAAAGTGGTCAGGAAGGCAGGCCCTCTAAAGGAGACACACAATCAAAGACACGAGCATGGTATCGAAGATCTAGATTTCTGATCACCCTAAGAAGGATGAGAGCATACTCTCCTACTCCAATGTCACACTCAACAATCAAATCAAAAACATATTCATTCCAACCTATTTAGAAATCACTAAGTGCCTAAAACATTAATAACAAACACCAAGTTTAGTTGTTTCTCCAAGGCAACCTACAAAACCCAAGTTAGAAGTTTGATTTGTTGTCTTTGACTATCGATTTTGCATAAAGCATGTTAGTAGTTTTATTTTTTGTCTTTGCCATGCGTGTGCCAAGATTCTGCACAGATAATTAGTACCAAAAACCAAAACACAGAAAACAGAATGCAAAAACTAAACAAATTTCAAGTAAAAATACTGCATTTTTACCTCTGTTCTAGACTTTACACAGGTGCAGAAGTCATGACACGGGCATAGAATGTCTTCAACACAGGCACAAAATGCTCAACACAAGCGCAAGTTGCTTCACACAGGCGCAAAAGTCTCCAGAAAACCCTGCACGACACTGTTTTTGGGTTTTTTGGCCTGCAAATCAACTCAAAAGCACTCAAAGACACAATAAAGGGATTAGATGGTTAGTTTTCATGTCGGGTTCACCAATTAATGTACATTAGGAAATAGGAAATAATCACAAACAATATAAAATTTATTAATCATTAGCTCAATCACGAAAGCACAACTGCAATGATCTATCCTAAACAACACTCAATAGAGACATGAAATAAAAACATTCAAAGCTAGAAATTAAGCAAACCAAAGGTATGATTTGAATGCTCCATTGTCCTTCTTTCTTCTCCAAATAGTTTTTGTTGTGGATCTCACCTACTAGTGCATGATCATGATATGAAAGCAAGTAAATAAGATATTGCTCAAGAATACTCGAAGCGTGATTAACTAGAAAATTCGATAATCTGATTAGGGGCTTCGATTGAAGAAATTCATCCAATTTATAGAGAAATTGGAGAAAAAGATCAAATTAGCATGATTCAATTCAAATGGAAATTGCAAATCAATTATGTCAATTATGACAAATTATGACAAATTATGCACTTTCTATGCAAAATTTGTTGATTGATAATTTATGACAAATTATGACAAACTTCTATGTCAAAAATTGATTGATTGTCAATTATGACAAATTTCTATGTCATTTCCATGAATTTAGGAGAGAAATAGGAGGAAAATTGAATTAGAAATTAAATTAAGAAATTGATGGAAATTAGAAATTAGGTAAATTAATTAATAATTTGTCATTTATTAATTAATTCACAAAGAGGAATAATTAGCCAATTAAATGAACATTTAATTGCAATGAGAAGACTTAGGATAAATAAACAATTTATTAATCCTAAAGGAGAAAATGACAAACCAGGTTAAATGATTAAATCACAAAACCCTAGAAGATGAATTAGCAATGCGAGAATGACAATTAGGTCTTGATTGAAAATAATTGATGTCGATCATGATTTTAAATTGATAAATGACCAATGTGATAAATGATTTGATTGAGAAAATGCGCCAATTGATGAGGAACAATGACTAATTGATCCAAATTGACATAATTGAGACAAACAATGATCGATGACAAATCGATCGCAAAATGACAAGATCGAACAAGAGGACAAGAATCAATGACAAAATAGATTGCAAAACGACAATATTGAAAATGACCACGATCGATGACAAATCGATCGCAAAATGATAAAATCGAACATGACAACGACCGATGACAAATTGATCATTAAACGACAAGATTGAAAATGATAAGGATTGATGATATATCGATCGCAAGATTGACAGGAGGACAAAACCCTAATTAGGATTGACGATGTCCAAAATGATGACAAATGAGCACGCACATTGATGCAATAGGATAAAATTGATCAAAATCATGATTGGAGATTGTTGTTGACAAGACCAAATTCGAGAGGCGAGATGACTGAAGAATGTAGAAGAATGACTCGATGCTCGCAAATGATAAAAACCAAGTGCGAATCATAGGAGAAATGTTAATGTGACGCAAAAACCTAAAATGAGGAATGCGCAAATGTTAAAGTATGACTCCGCAAGCGTTGACCATTTTTAGGTGTCTACAGTTATGAATCTAGATCCAGTAGAGAAGTTGATGATGAAGTCAGTTTGGTTGAGCATGAAGCATTGTTGGCCAAGCGGTTGCCTAGAGGTACCGACAAATATAGAGGTAAATTACCTTTGAAATGTTTTGCATGCAACATGATTGGACACATAACTGCTAACTGTCCTAATGGTGATAATTAGCACAAGTGAGAGAAATTCAAGAAGTACAAGGAAAAAGGCAAAAGAGATTGTCTTATTGCAGTTGATGGTTGTATCACTGATGAGGAATCTGATGGTGATGCTAATGATGGCATTGTGTTTGTAGCCATTAAAGAGGAAACATTTGATCAGAAGGCTTTAGTTTCACGAATGGATATTTCTGATGATTGGATCATTGATAGTGGTTGTTCACATCATATGACCGATGATCGGAGCAAATTTATTTCCTTGAAGGAATTTGATGGCTGAGTTGTAAGATTTGGTAATGACTCACCTTGCATGGTTAAAGGTAAGGGAACTATTTATCTTAATGGAAAGAGCAGTGCAGATGATGTCTACTAGGTTGAAGGTCTAAAGCATAATCTATTGAGTGTTTCCCAACTCAATGACAAAGGATATCCATTTGAGTTTAAAAATAGTATGTGCAAAATCTATGGGAGCAAAGGTGAATTGATTGCAATTGGCAAGCAGACTAAAGGTTACTTGTTTCACCTGAATCCTAAAGTCAGCAACTATTTGATTGCTAAAGTAGATGATAGTTGGCTTTGGCATGGGAGATTTTGTCATATAAATTTTGATACCATTGTTAAAGTGAGTAAGTCAAAGACTATGAGAGGTTTGCCTCAGTTGGATAAATCGGTTAATGCTCTTTGTAAGGAATGTTAGTTGGGAAAGATGACATCCTCAACTTTCAAGAGAAAATCTTTTTCAGCAGAATATTTGTTAGATTTGGTTCATACACACCTCTATGGATGAATAAGGACTAAAAGTATTCAAGGTGATATATATTTCATGATCTTTATTGATGATTGCTCAAGGATGATGTGGGTCACATTCTTGAAGGATAAAACAAAGGCATTTGGTAAATTCAAGGCATTCAAGGACTTAGCAGAAAAGGAGAGTGGTAAGAAGATAAAGTGTCTGAGGATTGATCAAAGGCGGAGAAATCACTTATGAGGAATTCAATAGATATTGTGAAGAGAATGGTATCAAGTGGCAACTTTCTACACCAATGACACCATAACAGAATGGTATTGAAGAGAGAAACAAACAGTTAGTTGTGGAAGCTGCTAGAACAATATTAATACAAGGAGGTGTAGCAAAGACTTTTTGGAGAGAAGTTGTCAGCATAGTTGTCTACACAATTAATGAGATTTTAGTAAAAAGAGGTAAGGACAAAACTCCTTATGAATACTGATATGGTAGATCACCTAATGTTGGTTATTTCAAGATATTTGGTGGCAAATGTTTTATTAAGAGAGGTGACTATATTAGCAAGTTTGAGGCTAAAAGTGATGAAGTTATATTTCTTGGTTATTCCACCAAGAGTAAGGCCTACAAATGTTATAACAATCGAACATAGAGAATCATTGAGAGTGTTGATGTTCGAGTGGATGAGTATCCTAAATTCTCAGGGGAAACCGGTGTGGAGAAAAAGGATGAAGATGCTTGCATTTTGTTTTTGGAACAAGAACCTATGAAACCTAAAACCGGTAAAGAGAATGTTGTTGTACCAGTTCAACAAGAACAGGTAGATTCAGAAGAAGAACTTGAAGATAATGATCATATTATTTTGAGGTATGTGAGACTCAATCACAATCCTGAGAAAATTATTGGAGATAAGGATGTTGGAGTATTGACCAGAAGAAGAATCGTAAAGAATTCTTGTATGATCTCCACTATTGAGCCTAGAACTGCTAAAGAAGCATTTGGAGATGATCATTGGGTTAAAGCTATGGAGGAGAAGCTTGAACAAATTGAGAAGAACAACACTTGGACTCTAGTACCCCGACCGATAAATAAAAATGTGATAGGTACTAAGTGGGTTTTTAGGAACAAGTTGAATGAAGATGGTGTTGTAGTTCGCAACAAAGATAGATTGGTTTACAAAGGTTAGGTACAAGAAGAAGGAGAAGATTATGGTGAGAGTTTTGCACCAGTGGCTAGACTAGAAGGTGTCAGAACTTTACTTGCATTTGCAGCACACAAGGGATTCAAAGTATACCACATGGATGTAAAGTCAACATTTTTGAATGAAATACTGGAAGAAGTATACATTGAGAAGCCAGATGGTTATGCTTTGACCGATGAGAAAGACATGGTATGTAAGTTGCATAAGGAATTATATAGATTAAAGAAAGAACTGAGAGCATGGTATGAAAGGCTTTATTCACACTTGATGAAGATATGTTTTCAGAGAACCAGTGAAGATAACAACATATATCTCAAATCTGAAGGAGATAAACTACTGGTAAGTAAAGTGTTTGTAGATGATACCATATTTGGAGGGAATGATGACATGAGAAATTACTTTGCAAATGAAATGAAAAGTGAATTTGAAATGTCTCTAGTAGGAGAGATAAAAAATTTCATAGGTTTGCAAATTTTGTAAATGAAGAGTGGTATTTTCATTACACAGTCTAAGTATGTGAAGGAGGTATTAAAGACGTTTGGTATGAGTGATTGTAAACCAATTGGGACACCAATGGTTACATGTTGTAATTTGTCTAAGGAAGATCAGGCCACATCTATTGATGAGAAGGAGTACAGGTCAATGATTGGAAAATTGCATTATGTTATTCACGGCAGACCGAATATAGCTCATGCAGTTGGTCTAGTTGCAAGATTTTAGAAGAATCCAAAGGAAACACATTTGATAGCAACCAAGAGGATTTTTCAGATATTTGAAAGGTACTGTTGACTATGGATTATGGTATCCAGATGAAGGAAACTTTGATTTGAAGGTGTACACAGATGCAAACTGGGCAGGTAATGTTAATGACCGAAAAAGAACAACCAGTGGAGCATTCTTTCTAGGAGGAAGACTTGTTTCATGCAGTAGCAAGAAGCAGAGTTGTATTTCATAGTCTACTGATGAAGGTGAGTATGTTGTAGATTATATGAATTGTACGCAGGCTATCTGGATGAGGCACATTTTAGAAGGTTTCAAGATGAAGTTTACAGAACCTGTAAAGATCTTATGTGATAATACCAATGCCATTAATATTTCAAAGAAACCTATCTTGCATGCACAAACCAAGCATATTGAATTGAAGTATCATTTCTTGAGGGAAAAAGTGCAGAGTAAAGATGTGATCTTGGAGCATGTTTCTACCAAGGAGCAGCTTGCAAATACCTTTACTAAACTTCTGCCTAAGACTACTTTTGAGTATCTTAGAAGTCATCTAGGGGTTGTACCCCTTCATGAGGTAAATTGAGCATGATGTAGAGTACATAAGTCCCGGAGCTACTTGCAAAATTTTACAGCAAGATTGGTGTAGAAGTGGAGTTATTTCACAGGGGGAGCATCAAGTTGTAGATTGTTGATGCTGAATAGTGAAGTTTTACATTGCATGTTTTCTTTCAATTTGGCATTGTTGTCAAAGGGGGAGAAGAACTATGTGATTATGGGAGAAGAACTAGTGACAAGCTAAAGACAAGGAGAGTACATGGTTAAATGTAAACCAAGATTCCTAATCACAATCATAGAAATCAATGGTATTGATATTTTTATTTCCATCAATGCCAAAGGGGGAGATTGTTGGCATTTGCATGAAGATTGCATTGATGAAGTGTTATGTTGTCATTGATGTCAATTAACCAATAATGATGTTGTTGTAATGTTGTTTTTCAACTAGTAGGAAGAGCTAGTGAAAGGTAACTATAACCGGTAGGTAAGTTTGTGGAGTGAACCTGTATTGCTAAGTATTGGAGAGTTGAACTGGTAAACCTTACCTATTGTTTTGATAAACCCTAACTGATTAAGTTTGGTGAATTGGTTATATTATTTTATGATCTGATGATGAGCGGTAATGATTATGGCACGTATGCATATTGTATGAAGACAATTTCAAAGTGATTTTGGCATGTTGAGGTAACGGTTTTTGTCTTGGGAATTAGAGAGTATACTACATGTAATGCAAAGCACATGATGAGTTACTAAGTTTGATGAAGCAGTGATCAAGGAGCGGTTGAGGCTTTCTTGAATGATGTGTAGAGATTGTTATGTAATCCAACAGTCTTACTTGAACCAAATTTTTTGTAATCTCTATGTGAATTAGGTTTTTGTTATGTTACCAACCTAGCTGATTTGTTTATAAGGTCGATGAGTTATTTAGTTTTAGAGTTGACAAAGTTTTAGTTGAGTGTGTGGTTACCGAATCAGATGATGTATCTATAGTTTGACTAAAGTTAGATAGGAGCATAAAAAGGATCTGAACAAGCAAGTGTAGAGCTATTCAAACAGATCAAAAAACTCCTACCCTTTTCTAACAATCACAACAAATTGAAATCCCCTAACTGGGTAAGCTCTAACAAGCTTGGTGTTATTCAAATCCTCTAATAAGGTGATCCATTAGCTTGGATTCTAAATCATTTACAAAAGTTAGTCCTCATAGGGTATTGCTTCTAACAAAGCATTATAGTCAATCCCTTAACCGGGTGGTCCCTAATAGGATCTGGTCTTAGCAGGACTTTTTGTAAAAGCTTTAACAGGCTTGGCTCCTAACAAGGCAAACTTCAAAAAAGTTTAGATAGTTATCTTGTGAATATCATCTCACCATGGTTTTTCCCATTTGGGTTTCCACATCAAAAATATTGTGTCAAGTAGTGAATGTTTTTGTGGTTATGTTTTATATGGTTGATTTGATTAACTACTTAATCCACTTTGATATGTCATGATAACTAGCAACAATATGAAATGAAGTTTTACTTATGTCAATAAAAGTATTTGGATGTTTGTGAGTTACAAGTTGTTTACTATTATCTGTTGTAACAGTCAATTAGTTTAGCTTGACAATTTTTATCTTGATAGTGATATTGCATTGATAGTTCTGAGTTTACTTTGAGAGATTGATTTTGAGATTGGGGATGTTTATCAGTTTTTGTAACTATTGATTCACCCCCCCCCCTCTCAGTAGTTGATCGAATCCTTGTTCTTTCATCATACCATCACAATCGAACCCCCTTAATACAAATTTTGTATTTTATGCTTTTAGGGTTTGATCAAAAGGGGGTTTCAATCAAATGTGCTTTTTACATTCGATCAAAAGGGGGTTTCGATAGAACATGGCTAAAATTTAGTTTTGGACAAAAGAGTCAGTTTATTTAATCTAAAACTCTGTAACCCACTATTGTGGGTTCACCCACCAAATCTTGGTGCTTCCCCTGCAATGAAGCTCATATTCCATGAAATTGCCCATAGGGAAATTTACAACAAAAGGTTGCACAATAGTGGAGCCAAGGTATTGTGTGTGTGAAAAGTGGACCTATATTTGTATCTGAATACACAACACTTCAATAAGTCATTAGATGCATTGTTAGTAAATCAATAATCAATGAATAATAAAACCATTACAAAATGACCTATTGCCTTCTAGTAGATGTGAGTTTTAGTCTTGCTCTCATAATTCTTTATGCAACACTAGTGACTAGACGACACCTAAATGAAGGATTTAATTTATATGAGCATAAAATTGAGCTAAATGGATGCAAGATATGCAATATTAAGCTAGATGAGTGAATATTGAGCTAGATGAGTTAAACTAATCATGATTAATATGCAATAAACTAAGATGTAATATTCTCAATGCACAAAAAACTCAATGAACCTAGACCAAAAACAACATAATAACAATAAATCTCTAGGGTTTTTTTGAATGAGAGATGAGAGCCTGAATTTATAGAAAATCCAGAGAGAGACCAATGGTCAAGATTGATTAATGATGAGTGGTCGCGATTCTCCAAGAGGAAGCACAATCCAGGTGAATTGATGTGATTGGCTACTTTTCTCAGCTTTAAAGGAAACTAAACTATATTTAAGATAAAATAAAAAAACTAATTTATTCCATTTTTTTTTTAATTTTGATATTTAATTGATTTAATTGCTTTTTTGAGATTTTTTAATTTAATTCCTTTTTTCAAATTTAATTCTTTTTTTCAAATTAATTAGGTTTTTGTAAATTAATTCCTTTTTAATTATTTAATGGAAAATTGATTTATTAATTAAATATGCTAGGATATTTAATTAAATAAATAGGATAATTGATTAAAATGATTTACTTGGAATGATTAATTAATTAAATAAATATTTAATTAATAGAGAATGATTTATTTTCCATGTGACATTGATGATTTAAGAATTAATTAATTAGGTGCTCATGATTGATTTAATTACCTTTGATTAGGGGCCCATGGTTTAGGTGACCATTTTTAGGGTATTACATTTGCCCCTCTTTGAATTGATGTGCGAGCAATGCATTAATTCAAAGAATAGTTGATGTTGAAGAGATATCAGTTTTGAACTTGATGGATCACAAACCGATGAAGAGTGAGATGTTCAACTGGATTTGAAGTGATGAAACTGAACAGATTGATTAAAGCAATACTGATCCTGAACTTGATTGAACTAGGACCGATGAAGAGCGAGATACCATTCTTGAACTTGATGGATCAAGAAATGAGGACCGATCTAGAACTTGATTGAACTATAATTGGTTGAGCGAAGAGATAAAACTGATTCCAAACTTGATTGAACAAGAACCGATTAGCGAAACAAAATGTCCAACTTGATTTGATGCGATGAAACTGAACACTGATTTGAAGATTGATTCGGATGAGGACAAACTTGATAAGCCCCTAGAGATTGACTGAAGTTCGATTAATCTTTGATTGAAAATATTTTTTGCTCAACTTTAGATGAAGATTTGAAAAAATTCTTGACTTTTGATGATGTAATCACTGATAATGTTGATGTAACGAGTATGCTCCCTCGGGAGAGAAATCAAAAGATAGTGAGATAAAAGTGATTTTAGGAAATTTTATTTAATAAAATGACATATCAATGATAATCTAAGAACAATGATTAATTGGAGAATTAAATTGAGATCAGAAGTGCTTCAAAAAAAATTTGAGTGCAAAGTGATGCGAAGAATGACGTGAAGATGAAAGTGCCAAGTGGTCAACATTGTGAAAATTTGACTAGAAAACTAATGTAAGATTTCAATTTTGATCCCGAAATTAGCAAATAAATAATATTTATTTCAAATTCAGACTCTTATTCAAAGGATGAAGAGAATAATGTTATCATGCTGAAATCACTTGAAATGCACAAAGCTTAGTATGAATGCAAACTAAAACTTATTCATTGGATTTGGTATTCTTATTTATCATCACTGAGCATTTTACAATGCTGGAAATAGACATAAGAACCAAGGCATGAAGAGCCAAGATGTCTTGAATGTCACATCCTTTTGATCTAGCAAGTGAACATAAGCACCATCAATTGAAGGGTCAGGATGATCTGAATGTTACTTGTGTGCAAACACATGAGACAGAGAAGAGTTCCTTCATTTTCATATGCAACATTAATTATTTTGTTCACAATGAACCTTTTATCGTTCATATCCTAGGATAGATTAAGCATGCATCTGGATTGCATAATAACAAAATCTACTCAAAACAGACAAGGAAATGATTCCAACCTCCTTGTAGCATATAAATAAATGAAGTCGAGGTATGTGTGGTGATTTCACCTTGATGTGAAGGCACTTATCATAGACACCCAACTTATGAGATATTTCCAAATCATCGAAGTCACTCCTACAAGCAGAAAATAAAGAAAAGTATTATGCCCCTAGTCCTTGCTCCTCTTAGTCAAGATAGACTTCCTCGAGTTACTCAAAGGGAATAATAATTGAAAACCAATTTAAAAGACAACACACAAAGAAAATTTCAATCAAATCTCAAAGAGTTTTAGTGATTGTTTTCATTGTTCTTGTTTTCCTTGTTTACTTAGTGGTAAAACTCTACAGTGGATAAGAGACAGGTGACTAATGCAGAGTGGGTGACCTAATATTATTGATAGAAAATGGACATTGTTAAACTAATTAGGACATTTAGATTGATCAATTGATTACCCTAATACCAGGACATTGATCGTTTTCAAGCCATGAGGGTTCCAAGAAACAAGGTGTTAGAAAAGCGACTGAAGGATATGTACAAGCTAAAGCAATGAGGTAACACTTCAGTACATGAAATAAGACTAACCTGGAAAAAATCCAATAGCCATACTGATCTATGTCATTGTTTTGATTTGTGTGATCATTGATAGGAATGTTTGGTTTCAAAGAGTGAGTACCCCGTATAAGACCAATTTGTTTGGTTTTGAGTGTACCCTTCCTTGTATAAGACATGTTGATGTTTGATAGAGTTTAATAGATTGATTAACAAGACATGTGATAAGTTTGATTGCAGACTTTGAGAGTTTGTTTGTTGTTGTTTTGGTTTGATGGATTTTTAGAATATTTTTAGGACATTTTATGATTTTTAGGTTTTTTTAAGGACATTTTAGGATTTTTATTTTTTTTTAGGATTTTTCTTAGGATTTTTTATGATTTTTATGATTTTTTCAGCTATGCCTCTAGTATGCAGACTTATATGACATGGTGATTTGCAGAATGTATGTGGAGACAATAAAATTTTTGATACGACCTATGTTAATGCAACATGCATGATGAAGATGCATTTTCTATTCGAACAAGGATGACTGTGTTTATTTAGCACTTTATAATACACCAATTGAATTGGAGGTACAAAACATTTCATAGATAAGCGGTCAATTGATCCTTAAGGTCCCTTGGAACATCCAAATTAACACACTTAGTGACTAGGATTTACAAATGGAGATGCGGAAAACTTCCCCATTGATTCTTGAAACTTTGATCAACTTTTTCTCATGTGAGTGTAAATGAGTTAATTCCTGCTCTTGTGTTCACTAAAGATCCTAATCATCCTATATGACTAGCTACATGGATTATCCTAACTTCAAAAGTATCCTGAATAGAGCCTCGCTTCCAGCAAGCTTTTAGAGCTCCGACAAGATTATAGATTATAATTTCTCAAATATTGCTCCATTGCCAACAGGCATCCATAGCCCTAATGGAGTTACTCACATGTTCCCATAGTCAAGCTTTTTATCATACTTTCATGCATGATATTTCAATTATATATCATCTCTTTTGCCTTGAGATGAATATTTGGCATCCACATGGTTTTTGTTTTTTCATGCTTTTGTAGTTCCTTGGAACGTATTGCTTCTATAAGTGCCTTAGGAAACCATGTAACTTTTGGTTTTTCTTTCTTTTGCTTAGTGGGCCTTTGTGTCCTTTTAGATGGATGGAAGGTGCACAAATATGTATTCCTTTGTTGATCCTACATAAGGGATGGAGGGATATAGGGTCCTAAAATGGATGGAAGAGATGAAGGGGAAGGCATGTATTTGGATTTTGGTTTAGTAGGGAGACCAACATCTTGAGGAATGTCACTAAGGTCGCGACCCTTAATATTTTCTTTAATATGCAGGGGAACTTGCTTGTGAAGGTCTACCCCTTTTCCTTTATAAATATTTTGACTTGTAGGATACCCTTTGTTTTGGGAAGAAAACATGAGTCTATTACGAGGTGTGTGTGAAAAGTGGACCTGTATCTGTATCTAAATACACAACACTTGAATATGTCATTAGATGCATGGTTAGAAAATCAATAATCAATTAATAATAAAACCATTACAAAGTGACCTATTTCCTTCTAGTAAATGTGAGTTTTAGTCTTGGTCTCAAATTTGTTTATGCAACACTAGTGATTGGACGACACCTAAATGAAGGATTTAATCTATATGAGCACAAAATTGAGCTAAATGGATGCAACATATGCAAGATTAAGCTAGATGAGTGAATATTGAGCTAGATGAAGTAAATGTTAGGTCCCAGAGACAACTGTGAGGGGGGAGGGTGAATCAATTGTCAAATGAATTTAAACCAAAAAAAATTAAACCAACTTAAAGCTTAATACCGATAAACCAATCTAGTATGTCGATAGACAGTTTTAACAGTTAATTGCAATACCGGTAAGGATTAATGCGTGAAACAAAAGGAAAAAGTCATCCACAACACATAACACCAATATTTTTATGTGGAAACCCTGTAAGGGGAAAAACCATGGTGGGAAACCTTACCCACAATCAGATGATACTATTGTAGATAGTAAGTGTATACAAATGGGGTCTGCAAATGCAGAAAGGCCAAGCGCCTAGAGCTCACTACTCAATCACAAAATAGGAGTCACACTAACTACAATTGGATGGTTAAATCCAATAAGAATGTACTGCTCAAAATAGCATCTTCATATGTTGGATTCAGTACTGGTGTAGTTCTGATTATCTTCACAAAAACCCTCCTTTAATCTTCAAATGATGTCTGCATGTATAGCTCTGCTTATTCTCGCATATACCTTCACACAATCCTTTTTCGCATTCCACCTTTGATCTTACAAATAAGATCTTACATTTATACCATACCCTAAGACCAATTTTAGTAGGTCATCTCTACAAGATATTACAATAAAATTAATTTACAAAACAATTAATACCTGATGCAATAACCGATTCACCATGTCAGCTTGATGCATTTACAACAATAATAAGTCATCTTCATAGCGTGCCATGCTGATCTAGAAAAGATAAACCTGTTGGTGTAACCTGGACCTATTTGCCAGTAATAGCAAATATGCAAATATGAATATACCAATAAACAAAACTCCAAGACAAGGTGTTCACATGATGTCTTTGACATAACCAAGTGTTTTCCATATCATTCCAAGTGTCGGTGATCATTATATCCTCCTGGTATACCAGATACTGGTGACTGTGCATAAGTCACTTACTTGCCAGTGAATGTTGCTGATACTCCAAAGTGCCAGAGTTGATAAGTGTTTAGTAGGTGTTGACATCAATGACAAAACCATACCAAAATACAAACAATCTCCCCCTTTGGCATTGATGGCAACACAAGATGGAAAAACCATCAAAGTACCAAAACAAAAATGCCAAATACCAAAAACCAACAATCTCCAAAAAAAAGATCATCACCAGAAATCAAAATATAGATACAGATAGTAATAATCTCTCCCAAATAACAATCTCTCCCCTTGGGAGCAACATGTGTTTTCCTTGAGTTTTTCCATACCAATCTCTCCCCCTTTGATATCAAATGCCAAAGTTATTACAAAACCAAGATGTCATCATTAGTCACTTTATAATATAAATTGTTGTCTGCATTACCTTTAGAAAAACCAATCTTCAAAAGATACTTATCCAATCTTGCATACCAAGCTCTTGGAGCTTTCTTCAATCCAGACAAAGCTTTTCTTAACCTGCAAACCATATCTTTGTTATCTTTCAAAGAAAATCCATCAGGTTGTTCAATGTAAACTTCTTCTTCAAGATCTCCATTCAAAAATGCACATTTAATATCCATTTGATATACTTTGTAGTTCTTATGAGCTGCAAAAGCCAAAAATAATCTGACTACCTCAATTCTAGCTACCGGTGAAAAGGTTTCATTGTAATCAATTCCTTCTTTCTAAGAATATCCCTTACACACTAGTCTTGCTTTATTTCTAATAACCTTACCATCTTCATTAAGTTTGTTTCTGAATACCCATTTGGTTTTAATTACATTTTTATCTTTAGGCTGGGGAACTAATGTCCAAGTGTTATTCTTCTCAATTTGTTCCAATTCTTCTTCCATAGCTTTAATCCAATATTTATCTTCACGTGCCTCATTAATTGATGATGGTTCAATTTGAGAAATAAGACATACCTCTTCATTTGCCAATCTTCCTCTTGTCATAACTCCTTTATACTTGTTTCCAATTATCTGATCTTCAGAATGATTCAGTCTTACATACCGGGGTGTCTTTGTTTGTTGTTGTTCCCCAGTTACTATGGAATTTTTAGATGATATCGGGGTAACTGGATCTTCATTCCATATCGGTGGATTTAGTGTAGGTTCATTTGTCAAAATTTTTGTTGACGGTTCAGAGTCTATATACCTTGAAGTTCCTCTCAATTGTTCATCAATCTTTACATTTGTACTTTCAACAATTTTCTGCAATCTTTTGTTAAAACATCTATATGCCTTTCTCTTAGATGAATAACCAAGAAATATTCCTTCATCACTTCTAGGATTAAATTTGCCAATATACTCATCTCTTCTGATATAGCATTTACTTCCAAAAATTCTAAAATATTTAAGAGTAGGAGTAATACCAAACCATAGTTCATGAGGGGTCTTACCAGTTTCACCTTTGATGTGAACTTTGTTGAATGTATAGACCATTGTACTGACTGCCTCTCTCCAATATACATGTGGTAGGTTTTCTTCTGATAACATACTTCGTGTTGCATCCAAGATAGTTCTATTTTTCCTTTCAACAACTCCATTCTGTTGTGGTGTCTGAGGTGTTGATAGTTGTCTTCTGATTCCATTTACTTCACAGAATGTATTAAATTCCTTAGATGGAAATTCTCCTCCTTGATCTGATCTTAGACATTTGATTTTCTTACCGATTTCATTTTCTACCATTGCTTTTAATAGTTTGAACTTTCCAAGTGCTTCTGATTTTTCTCTAAGAAAAGTAACCCAACACATTCTAGAATAGTCATCAATGATTAGCATGAAATATCTATCACCTTGTAAGCTTTTAGTTCTAGCTGGACCACATAAATCAATATGAATTAAATCAAGAGCATTATTGGATTTTTCTAGAATACTTTTGAAACTAACTCTAACTTGTTTTCCAAATTGACATTCCTTACATATTGTATTGTGAGGTTTGACAATTTTAGGCAAATCTCTAACTACCTTAATAGTATTGATTTTCACCATGCAATCAAAATTTACATGACAGAGTCTCTTATGCCATAGCCAACTTTCATCAATATGTGCAATTAAGCATGTCTTTTCATTGTTATTCAAATGAAAGATATTACCTCTAGTTTGATTATCAGTTGCAATTTCCAAACCAGTTCTATTCATGATTTTGCATTTTCCATTTTTGAATTGTAACTGAAATCCTTTCTCAACTAATTGACCAACACTCAAAATATTATGCTTTAATCCTTCAACATAATAAACATTGTCAGTGTTATGCTTACCATCAAGAGATATTTTACCCTTACCTTTGATCAAACAAGATTTATCATCTCCAAATATTACTAAGCCTCCATTGTATTCTTGAGTCAATCCAAGTACTTAAAAGAGTTACTAAAGAAATTGGGGATGGAGGACTCTAAACCGGTAAGCACACCTATGACTACAAATGACAAACTATCACTAAGGGATGGATCTACACCTGTTAATCCAACTAGATACAAATCTATGATAGGAGGTTTATTGTATTTGACACAAACCAGACCTGATATTATGAATGCAGTATGTATTGTTTCAAGATTTCAGAGTAATCCTGGAGAAAATCATGAATCAGCAGTAAAAAGGATTTTCCGGTACTTACAAGGCACTATAAATCTTGGATTATGGTATCCTAGAGATGAAAACTTTGAATTATGTGCATACACAGATGCAAATTGGGCAGGAGATGTGGATGATAGAAAAAGCACCAACGGCAGAGCATTCTTTCTTGGAAATAGACTAGTTTCTTGGTTGAGTAAGAAACAAAGTTGTACATCTTTATCAACAGCAGAATCAGAATATGTTGCAGTAGCAGCTAACTGTACACAAGTACTATGGCTTAAGCAAATGTTGAAAGATATAAAGGTATAAAGTGACTAATGATGACATCTTGGTTTTGTAATAACTTTGGCATTTGACGTCAAAGCGGGGGGGATTGGTATGGAAAAACTCAAGGAAAACACATGTTGCTCCCAGGGGGAGAGATTGTTATTTGGGAGAGATTATTACTCTCTGTATATGTATTTTGATTTCTGGTGGATCGTTTTTTTGGAGATTGTTGGTTTTTGGTATTTGGCATTTCTGTTTTGGCACTTTGATGGTTTTTCCATCTTGTGTTGCCATCAATACCAAAGGGGGAGATTGTTGGTATTTTGGTATGGTTTTGTCATTGATGTCAACAACTACTAAAATACCAACAGTAAACTAATCATGATTAATATGCAATAAACTAAGATGTAATATTCTCAATGCACAAAAATCTCAATGAACCTAGAGCAAAAATATCATAATAACAATAAATCTCTAGGATCATTTTTGAATGAGATATGAGAGCCTGAATTCATAGAAAATCTAGAGAGAGACCAATGGTCAAGATTGATTAATGATGAGCGGTCGAGATTCTCCAAGAGGAAGCAAAATCCAGGTTAATTGATGTGATTGGCTACTTTTCTTAGCTTTAAAGGAAATTCAACTATATTTAAGATAAAATAAAAAAACTGATTTATTCCATATTTTTATTTAATTTTGATATTTAATTGATTTAATTACTTTTCTGAGATTTTTCAATTTAATTCCTATTTCCAAATTTAATTCTTTTTTCAAATTTAATTTGTTTTTTGCAAATTAATTCATTTTTAATGATTTAATGGAAAATTGGTTTATTAATTAAATATGATAGGATATTTAATTAAAAAAATAGGATAATTGATTAAAATGATTTACTTAGAATGATTAATTAATTAAATAAATATTTAATTAATATATAATGATTTACTTTCCATGTGACATTGATGCTTTAAGAATTAATTAATTAGGTGCTCATGATTGATTTAATTACTTTTGGTTAAGACCTTAGTGATGTAGCCGAGGTTAGGGGCCCGTGGTTTAGGTGACCATTTTTAGGTTATTACAGGTATCAACCCCAACTCCAAAGTCTATGCATCCCCAAGTATGGACAAAATCATGCTCACTACATATATGTGAGGCATGTCTTTAGAGAAAGAGTCTGAAATCCCCCAAGATCATGTGCTTTTGTCATTTATGCAAGGTAACGAAGTAGTGTTCACTAACGATGCTTCCACTTCTACCTCAAAGGATCCTCAAGTGCAATTTGACTACAACCTTCATTTGAAGCATAGATTCGTAGGTGAACCTATGGTGCAACATCGTGAGACAGGTCTTGACAAAGTGATGAATGAACTAGTCATAGTTTCCCCATTCCATAAACCTAAAGAAGTTGTGTCCTACAAGCCAAAAGAACCAAAGGTGTCCATCCCTATGACCCTTAATGTTGTGGAGTAACTTAAAAAGGCCCTTGGGAGTGTATCTTTATGGGTTATCCTCATTATCCCCAAGTAGAAATCTTTGTTGTGAGAAGCATTGGGTGAAAAAGAGAAGATTCAAAAAGGACCTATGACTGAGTAGGCATTAACAAAAGACAAAAGGCCCAAAAATGGGAGCCAGTCACATCTAGTTGTGGTGCTTACGAACCAAGGAGAGGCATCTACAAATGAAAAGGTGGATAAACTGAAACCAACCCCTTTCTTTTTAACTCTCATCATTGGGGATAAGTTTCTTCATAATTATATGATTGATTCTGGGGCTAATACCACTATGATGCCAAAGCAAATAGCAGAAGTCCTAAAATTAGAATATGAGCCTTTAGATAGAGGTGTCATGCTTCTCAATGGAAATAAATTCCAAGCCATAGGCATAATTAGGAAGCTTTTGTTGACCCTGTTTGCTTGTTTGAGTATCACGGTTCCTCAAGAAGTTATAATAATTGATATTCCTTCTATATTTGGCCTTTGCCTATCAAGGGATTTCACAACCAAGATAGGTGGATACCTCTCCTTAGATTGGTCACACCTTATTTTGAGAACTAAGCACGGAGCCAATTTAAAAATTGCGTCTGAACCATTGCATTTTGAACATGTAGTTGATGAAGCAGTTATGAATTTTGAGGTGGCTCACACTTCTATAACTAAAGATGAAATGCATTGTGTGAAATTGTTGGAGAATGAGGAATTAATTGGTGATCGGACACCTGAGCAGGAATTTTTCTTGAATGAATTTATTCATTTTGATCCCTTTGGAAACTATCATGATACCAACATTGGAACATATATAATTTTCGACAAGGATCAAGTAAATCCTAAAGTCTCTAAAGACTCTCAGGATGAAAAGAAAGAATAAGAGGACCGGGGTCCTAAGCTTTGGACCCTGTATGTTGATGGAGAAAGATTTAAGATGGGGTCTAGAGCAAGTATTTGTTTGACTTAGCCATCCAGAGAACAAACTCTTAGGTCCTTTTGTTTTCATTTCCCCTATTCAAATAATGAAGCAGAATATGAGGGGCTAGTCCATTAACTAAGCCTCGCTGAATGTATGGGTATCAAGCAACTAAGAGTCCATGGAGATTCTGAGCTAGTGGTAAAACAAATCCAAGGCTAGTCTACAACAGAGCATGTCTAAATGCATTCATACTCACACAAAGTATGGGATCTGATAGACAACTTCCAATATTTTAATATTCAAAGAATCTCCAAAAGACAAAATCTGGTGGCCGACTGGTTAGCTATAGTGGGATCTCAATTCAATCCTTCTTCTAATTTGTTAGAAAATAAACACTCCATCCCAATTATCGTGAGACCAACAGTTTTGAACAATGATTAGAATTGGCAAGTGTTCAAAAATGATGGGTAGATAGCTATCTTTATTCAGAATTGATTGAATAATCTGATCCCCATATGCCTCTTGGGAGTATGATCTTTCTTAGGAAAGATCAAATTTCTTAGTAAGTTCATCTCTAACTTTGTTGGCCTAGTAAGGCCCATCACTCTGATGCTTAAAAAATACCTGGAATTAAAATGGACTAAAGAGGCTAGAGAGGCATTTGAGAGAATCAAGGAAGCCATTTCATCTGCCCCAGTTTTGTTTAATCCTGGCCTATCTAAAGAATTCATAATGTATGTTTATGCTAGTGAGTTTAGCATTGTTATGGTGCTAACACATAAGGACAACAAAGGAAAAGGAGAGAACCCAATTGCCTTCCATTCAAAGATGCTAAAAGATTAAGAAGTCAAATATAACTTCATGGAGAAAAAAGAATTCACCATTGTCAAAGGACTGAAGAAGTTTAGGCCCTGTAAAGTGGAAAATTGGGAACCTTAGCCAATTATCCACATAGAGGAAAGGTGGGAACTTAACTAAGGTTCAATTTTCACTTGGGGGACTTTACATCAAAAGAGGGGGATGAATCTACTAGATCCAATCCTAGAGGATGCAAGGATTGAATACTAAGTAGATTGTTGGAATCAAGGATCACTAAGAGGGGGGGGGTGAATCAATGATCCATCAGTTTCCAAATTTACAAACTTAACTTTTAACCATCGGAAGCAAATACTTAAAACTGAAATGTACAAACAAGTAACAAACAACCACAAGATCATAAAACCAATATTTTTGCGTGGAAACCCAAATGGGAAAAATCACGATGGGATTTGAACCCACAATATATTCCACTATGTCCAGTAGCAAAACAATATCACAAATGGGCAATGTGTATGCATTCAGGCTCACTACCTAGAGCTCATTGTTCAAATATATATGCCTAGAAGGCTACAACCTTCAGGGAAGTCTGATTGACTTACAAGATGATTACAATAATTAATTACAATGTATGAACTCTGAATTAGCATCTACTATGCTTAGATGAGTTCTAGTTGAGCACAAATTAACTGACTGGATCACCTTCTCTGTTCTACTCTATCCTGCCCTATACATTGTCTTGGTTAGCTACCAGACCAAGAATGCACATGTGAAACTATGCCAAAATCGATTCACAATCACTTCTCGCTCGCATATAATCACAACACACAACAAAAAGATCACCCACACCAATTTTATATACCGACACCTACAAAATAGGTCATTCACCATGTCGGCCTGAAGATGCAATGTGTATTCACATGTCGTCTTGACCGGATGCAAAAGAATAAAATGTGAATCACCAAAATGACCGGATTCAATGTACCACAATCACCGGAAAGCATCTAGACCCAAAAATGTTATGTTCCTCCTAAAATACTAGTTAACACACTACCGGTTAATACCTACTTTCAAATAAGAAAAATCAGGACTACCGAATTGGATCTCCATGAAGAGTTTCCATCAATGACAACCCTAAACCAAAAACCAATCACTCAAAAACACCAGAAATCACCAAATGAGTGTTAATTGACAACAATCTCCCCCTTTGGCATTGATGGCAACACCTATGAAAAATGGTTGTGTTGATACTTGGACATCGGATCAAGAATGAAAGAATTCTAAGCCTCCCCCATAGATCAATAATCCAAAATTTGCATCATGAAACTGTACACTCTATACACAATTAGTCTATATATTTTTCATCTTATCTCTCCCCCTTTGACAATAATGCCAAAGATGGGGTGTACACTTTACAAATACTTGAAGAGGTTAGCATAAACAGTCTTCAAAAATCCTAGGTGAGTATCCCACCCACTCTTCAAGTTGTCCATAACTATGATAAAATGCATTAAATACAGTAGCATGAATTTCGAACTCTCTCAAATTTGATGATATAGGTTAGGCCATCTCCTTCATACAGTCCACCTTATTACTTAGTATAGTGTCTAACCAAGTGGCAATCAGGTTCCGAAGTTCACCCACTTTCCTCAAAATTTTCTCCTTCTCCACTTGAAGACTTGAGATTTGATCATTTAAGGCTATAGTATGTCCTTCAATACTTCTGGTTAATGTCACACTAGGGTCAAGATATTGAGAAATTCTAGCAAGTTTTCCCTGGCAAACATCTATCTGCTTATCAATATCAACAGTGAACTTAGGTAAAATGAGGCAAGATTTATACAATTTTTTGGTTTCTGACAATGTGTCAAAAATAATCTACAATCTCTTATTCAAAGTCACCCTATCATCTTGAATCATCTTTTGTAATTTTTTTTTTCTAACCTCTTTAAACTTATCCAAAACTTTCTGAGTAGTCATCTTCTCTAAAGAATCAAAATTGGTATTTACACTATTAATCAATTGCAATAATTTACTGGAGGGGCTATTATTTGAATCTAACTGTACACTATGAGTCACCTTCTACAAGACATCTATAGACATCAAAATTAGCTTTTTATCTTCATTTTTTGATTTCACTAGATCTTGACTGGCTTGGGCTTGCACTATAGCAGCGAGCATAAGCTTTTCTACAGGGGACATCTTCCCAAGATCAACTGAACCATCAAGATTAATTGAAATTTGAGGTGGTGTCCCAATAACCGGAGGAGTGGAAACTGTCGGATCAGCTATGCCTTTACCTTTGTCAACCTCACCTACCTTAGCCTCTATTGTCACACATTCTTCTTTTCTCCCTTATCCCCTTTATTTGTTGCATCGATGTCTCCACTTGGTGTAGTATCAACTTCTTGAATCTCGTGGGTTGCAGAGCTATATATTACTAGAGGATTGTCATCGATCTCAACATCCAGTATGGTATTGACTTGGTCTTCTGGATGGTCTTCAAACTGAGTCTCAACCTTCTAACTTCCAGAATTACCCTGCTTATCTTCCAGCTGAGATGGTTTAAGTGCATCTTTGTATAGAGTATCATTTAGAATATTTTTTTTCCATATCTCCTCTATTTCTTTCCTCACCTCATCTACATTCCCAATCATTAATCTGTTGATCCTATTCTTACTTCTGAATTCCTTTTTATTTGCCTCTTCAATTAGCCTTTTTGCTTCATCATGAGTAATATAAGTACATAAATTCACTAGCTCTCTCTCCTTCATTTCTCTGTCAATTTTTCTTGCATTCATTCTTCTAGCATCTATTATACTATACAAGTCCTTTGGAATGGAATTTTCTAATTTAGTCAATGTCTTACTAAAATTGTGCAAGTAAAGTACAACTACTTCCACAACTTTTCTCTTGTCACTTTCATCAAGATTTTCAAAGTATACTCCAAGATTATTCAAATTGCCATCTATTGGGTCTCAAATCAAAAGATTGGATAGGTTCTAAGGAAATGTCAACTCCTATGATCAAAACCTCCAATTGACTTGGCCAACTTATAGAGTGAACCTATTTGGTTACTAACTCTCTCACTTTAGGCTCTACAAGACCTAGGTGGGTATACCTACTCACTAGTTGTTCCTTCAACTAATGCTTTTTATAGCAGATTTAGTGTCTTAATCCGATATCTCCTAGTCTCAAAATGGCATAAGTTTCTTAAACAGACTAATTTCAAATGTGTGTATTGATCTATGTATCTTACAAAAGTATATATGTTACACTTTGGCTAAATTACCTACTATACCTACTCTACTAATCCTAATGCTTAAAAGTAAAGGGCAATTGGTATGGTTAAAGGGTTTGTTTACAAATGACTAGTGCCTTTCCTCTTATTTGGGCTACAGAGTCTTATATTTCTTAAGGAATTATTGTGTAAACTTATGAGACAGTTTTTAAACCCACCTCTTTTGGTAAGTCTGTCAGTTACTATTTCTTATGAGCTCTATTTTGATATTTATATTGTAAACTGCTTGAATGAGTTTAACCCTAACTTTAAGAGACCATCCAAGGAAGAATTACAAGGAAAAATTACAATTCACAAGTAAATCCTTTTGATCCAAATCTACAATATGAAACACAAAACTTTATTGGAAGAACACAAATAACCTTATCTCCTTTAGATAATATCACAAGCAACTGCCTTCTGAAAATATGTTAACTCTCAACACACATGAGAAAGAAAATGCAACTGGTTATTTTTGATAAAAAGTTTAAAAGTACAAATTTTGCCTCCACCTCTTGTATCTCTCTTCTCCCCTCTTTACATTTTACATCACACAAATATATGTAGTTGAATGGTTTTCATACCCCTTTGGGTGAAAAGACACCCCCCTTTTAAATAAAAATAATTCCAAATCCCGAAATTACCTTAGTTTATGTAATTAATTGTCACTTTACAAGTTGTTTAGGCATATTAGAGGTGTTTTAAGGCTATTTTATGGGTATATAATGGATAAATGATCTTTAAATGATGTAAATACCCCATTTGGTGCTTCACAATCCATTTTTTATGCCCATTATTGTGTTTATGTTATGGTTTCATATTGTGCAACAAATATAAAACATATTACTTGTACCTATTCAATATATATATATATATTTAGAATTTTTCTTGTTCCTTGTCTTGGAATCTGGAATTCTAAAAATTGAAAAATTTAGGGTTCCAACAACATCCACTATTATTTCATCTATTAATTAAACTATTGATAGTGGAATAATGATTGTGTACTTACCTTGTATGTTGCTAGACTCAAGGTCTTTGTCAAGTTGAATTTTGACTTGTCTACCTCTTTTGGGTTTTCCGGTAGGAGCAAGATCAGATTTTGCCTTCTTGGATTGTTGGGCTCTACCGGTCTACGGCTTCCTCACCACCCTAACAAATTGTCCCTTGTTCTTTGCCTATAATGCTTCCTCCTCACTCATTTTCTGAGGCCACCAGAGAAACTGCAACATAGGTTATTTTTGGCTTCTCTTTCTGCTTTAGCACACCTTTTCCGAATGGGCTAGGGTTTGAAAGTTGTGTCACCAAAGAAAGAGCGGACTTGGTTTCTTTAGGTTTGTCCTTGGAGGGAACCAGATCAACCTTGGGTTTCATTTTTTCCTCTTTGGCCTCCTTTAGTGCATATTTCTCTCTTTCCTTCTTGGTGAAACCCATCTAAGAAACTACTTCTTCTGCCATCTTAGTGACTTTTCTCTTCCGAGCAGGGGCAGTGAACTACATATGTATATTGAGGTCCTTCTCCTTAAATATCCAAAATCTCCCTTCCTTGGGATCCATTGGTTGACTCAGAAGGTGTCATGCATACACTTCAAGTGTATCAGAGTCAGCTTCATACCCCATTGGCATGATCCAGACTATCCGGGGTTCCACTGCTTCCATCAGGCATTGGTCCTTGTCAACCATGAAGCAAATGGTTTGCTCATATTTCTCATATACTTCCTTAGGAATCCTTTCCCTATTCTTCATTATGGCTTGGAATGTTTTAAAATATCCCTAGAGGGTAGATATCCTCATAGTTGCATCACCAATTCCCCGCAAACCTTCCTTGATCTACATGGGTATTGGTCTATCATAGGCCCATCGGGCCTTACCATTGATATCGGGTATCTTATTTAGGAAGTACAATGCTAGACAAATAAGGAGTGTACCATATTTAAATGTATGCTTCTTATCTTGATTGATCTTCTTCAGATTACTCAACAATTCATTCAAGAGGGCAGTGCACAGATAATACCTTTTATCTTCCTTAAGCATTTGGTATGCAGAGTAATTAGCAGTACCAAAGATAGAGTTGTACTGGTTGGATTGGTAAACCTTGTATCTAACAACCATTGAAGTAAACTTCACATCATTCTCCAAGATGTCATTAATAGTCATGGCTCTGTTGTTGAATTTAGATCCAGTGGTAGCTATGACGGTGCCATTTGATACTTTCCTTAAACTTGGCACATCACCGGTTTTATCTAACCCAGTTACAACACAAATCGCTTCCTTGGTGATTTTGTGTATCCTATTAAGCCAAATAAAATCATCATGCACATGACTAAGGATGTAGCAATCCATTCCACCTCATCAAACAACAGAAAATGCACAAACTATGAGAAACCCTTATCCTACAACTCCTTATACTATGGTTTGAGATTTCCCAAACTATCGGCCAAATGCGTGTTGTATAAATCCAACATATATGCATTCCTCAGCTCTTCAATGTCACAATGAATGTAGGCCTTGATATCTTTGTTGTGTCGCACGCCGTAGGGAACTAATGAGAATGCACCTTTTGGATCATCCTTGACCAATTTAAATGGATGTTTTTTGAAGACTGGATGAGCCCTATCTTTGATCTCAACTACTAAAGGAGTCACAATACTAGAAATTGAATCCATTTCAAATCCTATGGTTTGCAAGAAACCAAAAGTCTAAACAGATAAGTACCTTACTTCAAAACCGGGCACTGAAATTCACCTTGAAGTCATTGAAATAATTGTTGAAATTGCCAAATAGCTTTTCTCTCTTCTCTTCTCTATTCGCTTGATCGCATTATGACAAATAAGACTTTAAAATGCACTTTTATCCTTCGAAAACCTAATTTTCCACTATAATAAATGCAACAATCGATTACCATGATTTTCATAAAATTAAATACCGAAGCACTGGATCCATCAGAAACGTCTAGAAATTATCAGCTTATGTGATTCAATCCTTCTGCAACATTCTAGAATTGATTATAGACCACCGAAGAGGGGGTTCTTAGAATCTTCATGAAAAGCCCCCCTAAGTTATAGAGCCCTAGTTACCGGATGAAAAATCTACACTAGATTTGGGTGCAAACCCATTGTCAGATCTAGATTCATCCTTTCTTACCCATATCTTCTCATGCTTCTCCTTGATTTCTTCTACTTTTGTCTTTCCTTTTTCATTTGATTTGTTCTTTTCTACTAGAAAATTGTTCTTGCTTCTGCAGTACTTTGCAATGTGACCGATTTTGTTGCAAGCTTTTCATACAACATTATTCTACATAAGTCTGAAGCTCATCTAATTTGATCTTGTCCTACACTGATTAGAGATGTGTCCAAACATTCCACAAGCATAGCATCTCTTTTTTTGAAAGTTATTCATTACTACTCTACAGATATTTGACTCATGACCAAAAGTATTTCATATGAAACACTGACTGGTAAAGGTAGGAGCATTATTCATGTTGTTATTTATCCTAATTCTCCATTTATTTTCCATATGGCCAAATTTATTACAAGTAATGCATCTAACATTGAATTTATGAGCATTAGGTTATCTTACCGGAGGATTCTTTCTCTTCTTCTGGTCAATTTTTGCATTGCCTTGTCCAGATCTAGAGGATTCACCCTTCTCAAATCCTAGACCTTGCATGTCCTTTCCATGTCTCTAACTTTCCAGCATTTCATCAAGCCTTGTTGAACTAGCTTTGAATTTGTCTTTGTATTCATTAGTAGTGGAAAGTTCATCCCTCAAGGTAGCAATCTGTCTTTCAAGTTCTTGACCATTATTCCTTGATTGTGTCAACTCAAGCTTCAATTGATCATTCTCATAAGTAAGCCTAAAGAATTCATCAGCTCTTTCCTTTTGTGATTGTGCCGAATTCTTCTCATTCTTATTCTTGTCCTCAATCTCCTTAGTCAGCCTCATCACAATGGATTTCATCTCATTCTTCAAAGCAACATTCTCTCTCTCAAGCTTGTTAACTTCATCAACTTTTTTTTGGTATTCTATGATCTGATCTTCTTTCTCCATCAACTTTTCCATCAATCCCTTCCTCTTCTATCTAGAGACATCTATATGATCCTTCAACTCACTAATGAATTCATCAACAACATTTAGGTTCTTCTTCAAGTTACAGATCTCATTTCTAGCTGCATCAATAGCCTCAAGTGCCACATTGAGTTCTCTCTGAAAACCAAAATCCATTGAATTAATCTCTCGGATCTCCCTCAAGTAGTTAGGCTTCCTTAGAGGAACTAGGCTATGATACCAATTTTTGGAATCGTGGTCACTGAGAGGGGGGGTGAATCAGTGATCCACTAGTTTTCAAATTAATAAACTTAACTTTTAACCACTAGAAGCAAACAACCATAAGATCATAACACCGGTATTTTTACGTGGAAACCCAAATGGGAAAAACCATGGTGGGATTTGAATCCACTATTATTCCACTATGACCAGTGTAGACACCTAAAAATGGTCAACGCTTGTGGAGTCATACTTTAACATTTGCGCATTGCCTCATTTTAGGTTTTTGCGTCGCATTAACATTTCTCCTATGTCACGCACTTGGTTTTTATCATTTGCGAACATCGAGTCATTCTTCTACATTCTTCCTTTGTCTCGTGTTTGAATTTGGTCTTGTCGACAACAATCTTCAGTCATGATTTTGATCAATTTTATCCTGCTGCATCAATGTGCATGCTTATTTGTCATCATTTTGGACATCGTCAATCCTAATTAAGGTTTTGTCCTCTTATCAATCTTATCATCAATCTTATCATTTTGGACATCGTCAATCCTAATTAGGGTTTTTTCCTCTTTTCAATCTTGTTAATCTTGCGATCAATTTGTCATCGATCGTTGTCCTCTTATCAATCTTGTCGATTTATCATCAATCCTTCAATCTTGTCATTTTAACGATCGATTTGTCATCGATTGTTGTCATGTTCGATCTTTTCATTTGGCGATCGATTTGTCATCGATCGTGGTCATTTCCAATCTTCTCGTCTTGCAATCTATTTTATCATCGATCCTCGTCCTTTTGTCAATTTTGTCATTTTGCGATCATTTCGCTATCGATCGTTGTCTATCTCAATTATGTCAATTTGGATCAATTTGTCACTGTTCCTCGTCAATTGGCGCATTTTTCAGTCAAATCGTTTATCGCATCAGTCATTTATCAATCCAAAATCAAATCAAATCGAGTCAATTATCTTTCAAGACCTAATTCGTCTTCTAGGGTTTTATGATTTATTCATTTAACCTAATTTGTCATTTCTTCCTCTAGGATTACTAAATTATTTATTAATCCTAGGTCTTCTCATTACAATTAAATCTTTATTTAATTGGCTAATTATTCTTCCTCTTGTAAATTAATTAATAAATGAAAAATTATTAATTAATTTACCTAATTTCTAATTCCTAATTTTCCTCTTTTTCAATTTTCTAATTTTCTTAATTTCTAATTTCTTTTCCCTCCTATTTCATCTCCTAATTCTATGGGAATGACATTTCAATTTGTCATAATCTGTCATAATTGACAATCAATCAATTTTGACATAGAATGTGTCATATTTTGTCATAAATTATCAATCAACAAATTGTGCATAGAAAGTGCATAATTTGTCATAATTTGTCATCTTGATTTGCAATTTCCATTTGAATTGGATCATGCTAATCTTGTCATTTCTCCAATTTCTCTATAAATTGGATGATTTTCTACAATCAAGCCCTAATTTTTGTGAATCCTTAATCAGACTATTGAATTTACACTTCGAGTATTCTTGTGTCAATGTCAATCTTGCTTTCACAATTAGGTGTATGCACTTGAAGGTGAGATCCACAACAAACCTATTTGGAGAAGAAAGAAGAACAATGGAGCCGCATGAAGGAGCATTTGAATCCCATCTTTGGTTTGCATGATCTTTGCTTTTGAATGTTTTATTTCATGTCTCTATTGAGTGTGCTTAGGATTAGATCATTGCAATGTGTGTTTGTGATTGAGCTAATAATGATTAATATGTCTTTATATATATTGCTTTAATGATTTCCTATTTCCTAACATACATTAATTGGTGAACCCAACCTGAACACTAACCATCTAACCCTCTAACTGTGTTTTGGAGTGCTTTCAAGTTGATTTTGCAGGCCAAAAACCCAAAAACAGGGTCGTGCAGGGTATTCTGGAGACTTCTGCGCCTGTGTAAGACAACTTGCGCCTGTGTTAGACATTCTGCGCTTGTGTAGGGAACATTCTGCGCTTGTGTCAGACATTCTGCGCTTGTGTCATGACTTCTGCACCTATGTAAAGTCCAGAAGAGAGGTAAAAAATGTAGTGTTTACTTGAAATTTGTTGTGTTTTTGCATTCTATTTTCTGTGCTTTGGATTTTGGTACTAATTATCTGTGCAGAATCTTGGCATATGCATGGCAAAGACTACAAATCAAACTACTAACATGTGTTATGCAGAATCGATGGTCAAAGACAACGAATCAAACCTCTAACTTGGGTTTTGCAGGTTGCCTTGGAGAAACAACCAAACTTTTGTGTTTATGATTTTTAATTAGGCACTTAGTGATTTATAAATAGGTTGGAATGAACATTTGTTTGCTTTGATTGTTAAGTATGACATTGGAGTAGGAGAGTATGCTCTCATCCTTCTTAGGGTGATCAGAAATCCAGATCTTTGATACCATGCTTGTGTTGTTGATTGTGTGTCACATTTAGAGGGCCTGCCTTCCCGACCACTTTGCTTTTGCAAGCAAGTGATAATCATGAGAAGGGAATGACCCAAAGTGAGTACGTCTAGAATTCCTTGGCATTCTAACTCACTATAAAAAAATACCCAATGAGAGAAAGCTTTGAAGGAAGTGTTACGTGGGAATTGCAGTTACTTGGGAAGTGATGACCCTTGAACTCTTTCTCATATCAACATCTAAGTAGGGCCTCTTGGTCTAAATCGTGCTTGTGTGACTACATTTGTTTGGTATCTTGATGGGCTTAATGTCTCAATCACGCTTGCATGACATCAAGGAGTAATGCTTAACATAAATCCTTACTAAACACCTTGTTTTAGAGGCCAAAAACCCTTCTAGTTGCTTGAGAAGGACAAGTTCGGATACTTGGAAGAGATACTAAGTTCGCCATGGGGAGATTTCCATGGGGACTGATGCTTGGCTGCCCTGAGAAGTGAGTGTCATGGAGGGGAGCCCGTGGGGTCAAGCATCTATGTATTCTCCTTGAATCCCATAATGAGTCTACCTCTCAAGTACCTAATGTCTTTGCCTACCATAAGAAATGTGGAAATGAGCATGATTGTCTTGAGTCTAAGTTGCAATATCTTGTATTCTTTGTTTGTCAAAAGTTGAATTGTGTATCATTCCAAAAACAAGACAAATTGATTCAAAACAAGGTTAAACATAAGAGCATTTCATCCAACAAATTTCAAAACACCTTCAAATATGGTTGTCAAACATTGTTCAAAATTTTGTCTCAACATGCATGTCACTTACATTTAAGTTCATCCTAAGTTGCATTTTGCAAAGTTCATTGTCAAGTACCAAGGTTAAGTTTCACCTAAGTCATACTCCTTTGCATATCAATAAGAGTCATCCATTTGCATGTGTCCTCTTGCATTAAAGTCATACCATTGTCATACATTCATATTTGCATACCCTAAGTCTCTTCATTAAGCTTAAGTCATTATCATATCATAGCACTTGTCCCTTTGCATATAAAACTAGGTCTTGTCATACTTGAGTAATCCAAATCTTTGATAAACCCTAAGTCATTGTTAAGAAGTCTAGACCTTATCAAGTCTTTTGTCCTTTTGTCATCAATATCATTTCGTCAAACCTAGCTTAGTATCCAAGCATATAGGGGAGACATTGTCATCTTGTCCTTTGTCAATTAAGTCCTTTTGTCCTTTGAGGTCTAGACATCATTTCAATTTCCTAAAGGTCTCTTTTAGATTTGCATTCATAAGTTTGTCAAAATCTTCAAAAACAACCAAAAACATAGATTGCATTTTCATCTATTTAGTTTGCATTTAGTTGCATATCACATATTATCCTTGAAAAATTCAAAAAAAAAAAAACATTGCATAAGTGACATGCCTGTTGAGACAAGATCAAGATCTAAGAAGATGAGTGAACCAATGTATCAACCCATGGACAACATAGCAAATTCGTAGTGTCAAACTAGTCAAACAGTGCAAGTTGAAGGTTCATCAAACACATCTCTACCACCATATGGAACAGTTCAACTTAGACCACCACCATTATATGAACCAGTGTTTGTACCTATGAAACCAAGACAAGGGAGTGTCCCACCAACTCCAAGAGGAAATGCACCTTTCAATTGGAATCAGTCCAGCTTGCAATAGGAAATACAAACATTGTATGAAGAACCAACTCTCTCACAAGGATTTGGTTTGGGTCAAGGCATTCACCAAGAAACAAATTCAAATATTCAACCAGACTCTTCATCTGATTCCGATGATTTAGATGATATTGACATGTTCCTTCAGAATCCAAAGATAACAAAAAAGATGGATAAGTTCTTGAGTAAAGTCTTTAAGATGTTTCCACAAAAATATCTTAACATGATGAGTAATGTGACCTCTTCAAACGAACAAGTCAATGTGCAAAAACAACAAAGTGGTGAGTTGTTAAGTTTCTCTCCACATCCAACTGAAGAAAATGTGCAACCTGAAACTCAGCCTACCTTAATGAGTAAACGTGCTTCAAAGGCATTGACAGTGACTATTCCTCAAAAGTCACCATTTGAGACCATAAATAATCCACTATTCAATGTAACACCTGCAACACAAGATCAAACAAGGACTACGCAAATATTGACAAATATCCCTCAACAAGAAGTAGTTCCTAATATGCATAAAATTGGATCAACATCTAAGATACAAGAAAGCTTCACAACTAGAATGCCTAATATCAATAATGTCCAAAGCAATTCCACGATGCAAAAAAGTTCTTATGTCCCGTTAAATTCAATATATTTGCCAAACACTATTGCGACAGATCCTTCGATAATGGCGACACAAAGAGCTACGGATAGTGGTTTGTACCAACAACAATTGTTGCAATGATTGAATAATATACAAAAGGTACAATTGAATGTGCAAACAAATGATGTGCAACAACAACAATATCGCATTCGACAAGAAATTGCAGCGCCTTCGGCACGATTACAAGTTAACGCAAACTTGCAACCATCACAATGGATTGGACAAGCAACACAGCAAGTTAATGCAAGTGCCATACCCCATCCTAAGGAGAAGCAATGAAAACCATCTAAACAAAGTTTTTTACAATTGATGGGATATACACCACGACAACAATTGGCACAAAGTCAACAAATTCCTATTTGTCAACCTCAACACCAACATGTGCCTCAATATGTGCCAAGGCAAGCAAGCTATTCTACTTCACAACCGCAAGTGGCGCCTATGCAATATCAACAACCTACTCAATTGCAATATCAACCTAGGCTCCAAGAAGCACAACAACAAGGTCAATATCAAGGCATAGCACAACCGCAACAACAAGAGATGTACCAAGAACTTTATGTGCTGGAAACATCAAAAATGCCCATTGCAGAGTATCAACAACCGATCGGAAATGCGATATATCAACAAAGAATACCAACTGGGATTAATGATGGACCTCTAAAATCTGATACAATTGCGCAACAACTTGAGAAGTTGCAATGAAAAGTTGATGCATTAGAAGCTAAAGGACCGAAGAAGTTGTATACAGATCAAGATTTATGTCCTAATCCATTTGACAAGAGTGTATACATGCCTCCATTCCCTAAGCATTTTGAGGCACCTAACTTTGAGAAATATAAAGGGAATGGCAATCCAAAAGATCATATTCGAGCATTTTTTGCGGCATGTACGGAAGTGGGCTATGAAGAGACATATTTAATGTGATTATTTGCACGAAGTCTCACGGGACAAGCCATGGATTGGTATTCACATCTCCTAGGAAATATAAAGACTTGGTCGGAATTGGCTCAAAAGTTTTTATCTCATTTCACGTTTAATATCGACAGTGACGTGACTATGTCAGATTTATGCAATACCAAGCAAAAGCAAGGTGAACCATTAGTGACTTTCTTGCAATGCTGGCGAAGCTTGTATAGTCGTTCTTCTCTCGATATACCTGAAGAACAGCAAGTGAATCTGTTTATCTAGAATTTGGTCCCAGAAATGATGTATGAGCTAAAATTGAAAAGTCCTAGTACTATAGAGAAACTCATTTAGAAAGGAATGAGCATTGAAACGGCTCTTGTAGCTAAAGGAATTATCAAGCTCAATAAAGATAATGACAACACAAATTATTCAGGGGATAGAAATAGATTTTGGTATAAGAACAAGAATGTCACTAATGATGGTGTTGTTGATGCGAGAGCGGTGAATGCAAATCAACCCCCATTCACAATCAAGAAAATGAGTGTTCCTAAAATGTCAACTATGGAACAAAATCAAGCACCAAGGAGCAATGTTGCTCAATAGCCGCAATATCAACAGCATGCTCAACAGTCGCAATATCAACAACATGTTCAACAGCCGCAATATCAACAACATGCTCAACAACAGCATGCTCAACAATATAATCAACAACAAGGCCAACAACAAAATCAACAACGCAAACCCTTCCGATCGCGGGATGGGCCCCCTCGACAGTTTACGCCATTGGGAGAGCCTATCGAATCAGTAATGAAGCAATTAATACAAGCGAAATTTATCAAGCTACCAGATATTAAGGCAGAACCAGCGGTAAAGCCGCATTGGTGGAATGATAATGCATACTGTGAGTATCATCGGTCTAAAGGACATAAAACTGCTTCCTGTTTTCAATTAAAACACATGATTCAAGATTTATTAGAGAAAGGAGTAATTGAGGTAGATCCACCCCATCCGACCTCCAACGCTGATCATACCATTTTCAAAACTCCTTTGCTCGATCATGACAAGGGTAAAGCGTCTTCTTCCAACTTTGCTCAAATGGCCAATTATGCAAATACCGGTTATCACAATGTTATTAATTGTTTTTATGCGTCAAATGAGTATGTCTCCACCTTGAGAATAAAAGGACAAGATCCTTCTTGCGCGGTTACCACTCGTCGATCCAAAATAGTCTTGAAAGGAGCTCCTGCAGCTCCTCCCAAACCAACTCCTGCAAGTCAGTATAATCTTTTGGATCATCTAGGAAAAACACCTGCACAAATATCCATTCTAGAGTTGTTGAAAATGTCTCCCATGCATCGTGCAGTCCTAGATAAAGCTTTGATTGAGTCCACTGTCCCAACAGATATTGATGTTGACCAATTTCAAGCGCGGATTGGACATTTAGCTATTTCCCAAAGTGTCACATTTTCTGATAGTGATATCTCATCTGATAAGCTCCCTCATAACGACCTTTTGCACCTAGAAGTCTTTGTCCATAATTGCAAAATCCGTCGAGTCTTGATAGATGGCGGAGCAGGTCTTAATATTTGTACTTTGAGAGTGGTCATTGGCCTTGGATATACAGAAAATGACATTGATGCTTCCAAAAGAATAACAATCAAAGCATATGATGATGCTGAGCACCCATCCAAAGGGATAATTGCATTGCCTATCAGAGTTGGTCCAGTGACAGAAAACACTTTCCTGCAAGTCCTCGACCTTGATCTCCCTTATAATATGATCCTTGGCCGTGCATGGATTCATGCCATGAAAGCAGTTCCATCCACCTATCATCAATGTCTAAAATATCCTTACAATGGAACTGAGATAACAATTCCTGGAGATCCTAATCCATTTCAATTTTGTGCTACTCTAAAGGATACCCCTCAGCGGCAGGTCCCAGTCAACAAAGAGGCCAAATCAAATAGCTATGTGGATCCCAATCAATTGTTAGAGGCTGTCAAAGGAAAATTGAAGATACAAGACGAAGGATGTGGAGAATATTCAATGGATCAGACATTCCTCATCGGGAATTTGCCAATATCTCCAAAATCATATGGCAAACCGTATTTATTGCAAAAAGAACCTAAGGTCATTATTCAATATCAGCCTCCTACTACATTTACAAGATGGGGAGAACTTGACAAGGAAACTGTAGATGACAATGTCATAGATTGGATTTATAAAGATCCAACTGAAACCCCACCTGTCAAGTTGCCAGTGGAATTGTATGGCAAAGGATTTACTATGCTGCAAAAGAAAGGATATGATGGCTGTAGTGGCTTAGGCCTAAACAACAATGGAAAGCTAGAACCTGTCATACCCATGAGGCGACCCCCAACTTTAGGGTTAGGTTTTGTACCATTACGAATTGGATCCACATCTATCAAAATGTCCAAGTGTCGAAAAGGGCGTGATTCTGACGATGAAATAACACCTGAGGATACCCGACCCGAGACTGACTCTAATGAATGGGAGTGGAGTTCTTTTTCTTCTAGCTCCTATGCCCTGGACAATATCTTCATTGACCCTGATAATTTGCCTATGGAGGACAAACATGAAATAACTCCTCTTCCTAAAACATGTCCTCATGCTTGGATAGAGTCATTTTGGGATCCAAGCTCCGAATCCGATACAAGCAGTTCGGACAGTGACACCACAGATGTTTCCGGCCAATTCCTCGAGGGGGCATGCATATGTCATTATTATTGTCTGGGGAATTTTCATTATTGTTCTTTGAAACAACACTTAAAATCGCATTGTCTTAAAGAGGGACAAAATGTAGACACCTAAAAATGGTCAACGCTTGCGAGGTCATACTTTAACATTTGCACATTGCCTCATTTTCGGTTTTTGCATCGCATTAACATTTCTCCTATGTCATGCACTTGGTTTTTATCATTTGCGAACATCGAGTCATTCTTCTACATTCTTCCTTTGTCTCATGTTTGAATTTGGTCTTGTCGACAACAATCTTCAGTCATGATTTTGATCAATTTTATCCTGCCGCATCAATGTGCATGCTTATTTGTCATCATTTTGGACATCGTCAATCCTAATTAAGGATTTGTCCTCTTATCAATCTTATCATCAATCTTATCATCAATCTTATCATTTTGGACATCGTCAATCCTAATTAGGGTTTTGTCCTCTTTTCAATCCTGTCAATCTTGCGATCAATTTGTCATCGATCATTGTCCTCTTATCAATCTTGTCGATTTATCATCAATCCTTCAATCTTGTCATTTTAACGATCAATTTGTCATTGATCGTTGTCATGTTCGATCTTGTCATTTGGTGATCGATTTGTCATCGATCATGGTCATTTCCAATCTTCTCGTCTTGCAATCTATTTTATCATCGATCCTCGTCCTTTTGTCAATTTTGTCATTTTGCGATCATTTCGCTATCGATCGTTGTCTATCTCAATTATGTCAATTTGGATCAATTTGTCATTGTTCCTTGTCAATTGGTGCATTTTTCAGTCAAATCGTTTATCGCATCAGTCATTTATCAATCCAAAATCAAATCAAATCGAGTCAATTATCTTTCAAGACCTAATTCGTCTTCTAGGGTTTTATGATTTACTCATTTAACCTAATTTGTCATTTCTTCCTCTAGGATTACTAAATTATTTATTAATCCTAGGTCTTCTCATTACAATTAAATCTTTATTTAATTGGCTAATTATTCTTCCTCTTGTAAATTAATTAATAAATGAAAAATTATTAATTAATTTACCTAATTTCTAATTCCTAATTTTCCTCTTTTTCAATTTTCTAATTTTCTTAATTTCTAATTTCTTTTCCCTCCTATTTCATCTCCTAATTCTATGGGAATGACATTTCAATTTGTCATAATTTGTCATAATTGACAATCAATCAATTTTGACATAGAATGTGTCATATTTTGTCATAAATTATCAATCAACAAATTGTGCATAGAAAGTGCATAATTTGTCATATTGATTTGCAATTTCCATTTGAATTGAATCATGCTAATCTTGTCATCTCTCCAATTCTTCTATAAATTGGATGATCTTCATCAATCAAGGCTAATTGGTAATTGGGAATTTTTGCGAATCCTTAATCAGACTATTGAATTTACACTTCGAGTATTCTTGTGTCAATGTCAATCTTGCTTTCACAATTAGGTGTATGCGCTTGAAGGTGAGATCCACAACAAACCTATTTGGAGAAGAAAGAAGAACAATGGAGCCGCATGAAGGAGCATTTGAATCCCATCTTTGGTTTGCATGATCTTTGCTTTTGAATGTTTTATTTCATGTCTCTATTGAGTGTGCTTAGGATTAGATCATTGCAATGTGTGTTTGTGATTGAGATAAAAATGATTAATATGTCTTTATATATATTGCTTTAATGATTTCCTATTTCCTAACGTACAACCAGTAGCAAAACAATATTATAAATGGGGAATGCACATGCATTCAGGCTCACTGCCTAGAGCTCACTGCTCAAATATAGATGCCCAGAAGGCTACAACCTTCAAGTAAGTCTCATTGACTTAAAAGATGATTACAATGATTAATTACAATGTATTAACTCTAAATTAGCATCTACTATGCTTGGATTAGTTTTTGTTGAGCCCAAATTAATTGACTAGATCACCTTCTCTATTTTGCTCTATTCTGCCCTATACATTGTCTCAGTTAGCTACCGAATCAAGAATACGCATGTGAAACTGTGCCAAAATTGATTCTCGATCACTTCTCACTTGCATATAATCACAACACACACCAAAAATATCACCCACACCAATTTTATATACCGACACCTACAAAATAGGTCATTCACCATGTCGGCCTGAAGATGTAACATGTATTCACATGTTGTCTTGACCAGATTCAAAAGGATAAATGTGGATCACCAAAATGATAATAAGATGACGTATCTAAGTTGGCCCAATAAAAATAAACATGATTCAATGTACCACAATCACTGGAAAGCTTCCGGACCCAAAAATGTTTTGTTCCTCCTAAAATACCGGTTAACACTCTACTAGTTAATACCTACTTCTAGATAAGAAAAATCACAACTACCGGATCGAGTTGCCATCAATGACAACCCTAAACCAAAAATCAGTCACTGAAAACCACCAGAAATCGCCAGATGAGTGTCAATTCCCAACATGAATTCGAATGGAATTAATCATCTTTTGTAAGTTGATTGATTGAATTAAGACAAAGTGCTGAAATTGGGGACAAAGTATGCAAAAATAGTGAGCTACAGATTCAGGATTCAGTCGTGCACATGGATCTGATAAGTTTGAGATGATTTAGAGCTGCTCTATTAAATCCAACAAAAGTTGCAGGGACCATGTGTCTGGACAGGGGCGCCCTCCCATCCGTCCTCCAAACTTTTTGTGTGTTGAAAATGGTTTTTTGTTTTTGCGAATAAAGCTTAATTCCAGAAGTACAACTGTGCCCCTGTTTCCCACACACAATAATAAAGGGAAATGTGTTGGGAATAGGGGTTTGTTTTTAGATCAAACCCCCGCTTTTGGAATTAACCAGGTGGTTGAAATAATGTAAATGAAATGACTGAAAGTAGAAATCCTCCTCTTTGAGGAGATGTTGAATTAAATGAAATTGAAGTGCTTATACCTCCTTGTGAATTTTTTCTTGCCTCCACATGGAATTAGGGTTTTATGAAGTAGAATGTTTGGCTCCTCTTCAATGCTTGAAATATTGTCTCTATTGCTGCTCCAAAGCTTGAAGGAGGATTGAAAATGCTTAATTTCTCTTGAATGCTTGAATGCTTGATTGAATTTTGTTAGATTAGATAAGATGTCAAATGAGAGGGGAAATCATTCTTATATACTTGTCAGTGGGTTTAATTGACTAATTTTTTGGCTTGGGCCAACATAGGGGTGATTTTCCTGCTTTGATTTGAGATGAGCACAAGGGAGGGGCTTTCAAAATAGGTCCCAAATAGGGGATCCCAGGGCACCACACCCTGGTCCTGCCCTATTTTGGGGCAAGATCAAGGTGTAGGTAGATTGCAGGCTTGAATTGCAATGTGTTTTTGATGTGCATGAGCATATTTAGGTCTCTGATTAGGCCGAGGGGTGCAAACACTAAGGCGAAGACCCAAATATAGCAAAAAATTGCAAGGGGTGCAATTTTAGGACATTACATTTAGCCCCCACTTTAATGGGAGTATGATCTATTAGGATTCCCAGAGATACTGAGAGGGGGGGGGGGGGGTGAATCAGTATCTAATCGGTTAATAAATTTACTTGACTTAAATCATGAAAAGCATGTTAAAACTATGTACCGATAAACAAGAAATAATGCAGTAAACAAGAATAACAACAACCACATGAGAAGCACACCATAACATAGTATTTTAACGAGGAAACCCAGTGTGGGAAAAACCTTAGTGGGATTTCTGACCCACAATATTCACTTACTGGCCAATAAGGGAATATTACTCTTACAATAGGGGCCTGCACATGCAGGAAGGCCAAGTGCCTAGAGCTCACTGCTCAATTACAAAAGAAGTCACACTGAATTACAAAATGGATTATATTAATCCAATGTCTTGTACTACTTCAGATTAGCATCTATTATGCCTAATCCAGTACCAATTTAAGCTTTGCTACATACATAAACCCTTAACCTATAATTCGCGTATTAGGTCTGCTTATCTCGCATCCTATCGCATATATTTCCTATTACAAAATGATCTCATACATATATGAGTCATATTACAACTCACCATGTCGGCTTACAATGATTTTACAATTAATTACAAAATACGTTTCAAACAAAATTCCTGTCAGCCACAGTGCTGGTATCCTTCCTTTCACTATTGATGTTTTGTGTGCTGGTGTAGAGTTTGCCATTGCCAATGTCGGTATCCTGTCTTGCTGGTATCATATGATTGCAAGGTTGCTATCAATGACAAAACCTTCAATCACCTACAATTTCTCATTGGAGTGTGCATTTTCCAACAATCTCCCCCTTTGACATTGATGGCAACACTCATGAGAAAAAACAAAAGTGTCCAAAATGATATCCAAAAATAGTTTGCCAAAATTGTCTTCCAAAATTATATGCTCCCCCTGAGCAAATGAAGTCCCTTCCTTCTGACCATTTTTGTCATCCCACTACTCCCCCTTTGACATCAATGACAAAGGTTGTCATTCGCTGTTAGTGGAGTCCTGCCTAGATTCTTGTAACCGGTGGGTTACAATCTGAAAAGATATATGTCAAAACTAAATTTATGCCACTGTTGAATGTTTTGCAGTCTTTTATTGCCTCTTGTGTTCTCTACATTGTACTGGTGAGTATGTGCATTTTCTCTTCCAGTGTCTTCAGTCTAGGAACCAAAGCCTCAGATATTTCTTTTCTCAAGGAAATAAGATACTCTAGACTTGGACTAAGTCTACATTTTAAGTCCTTTGCCTTATCCTTTATTCCCTGTTTGTCTTTCTCCAATTTCTTGATTTTCTCTTCCTCTACAATTTTCTTTTCTAATTCCAAAAGTGAAGCTGATGTTCCAATCAAATTGTCAGCAATATTATTTAACTTCTCTTGAGCTTTGCTGGTCTCCTTGTCAAGATCCTCTATTAAGACATTTGTTTTGCAAGTATCCATGTATAGTTTCTTGAAATCAAGAATTATTTCTCCAAGTTCCGATAATAGAGTATCCATTTTCTCCTTGTTCTTGTTTACAATATCCTCAATAATTTCTCTTTTTCTTTTATCATTCTCTCCTTAAATGTATCCTCATTTATTTGATCAACAGTTACTAGGTTGTCGGTGATAAACTTAGACAATGTGTCTAGTTGACCTAAAGAATCTTTATTCTCAATACCGCACTTTGGTGCTATCAATTTAAGAATTGGTATAATATCATCAATAGCCTTATAGGCTTGTGCATTGCATTCTATGATCTTCTTTATTGAATCTATTAAGACCTTAGTTACATTAGTAGGTCTGAATTATGTCATAGCTATACCAGATGTTTGTGCACCAATTTTTACAATAGCCATGCTACTGGTTGTAGTTATTTCCTTACTTTGTTCGACCTCTGGTAGGTTTGTCTATGTTTGCATTTCCACAAACAAATTTTTAGGCTTTTCAGTTTGGCCGGGTGGCACTGTCTCTGTCTATACCTGTGCTTCAACCTGTACCAGTTTGGGTTTCTCCAAATGTGTCTCAGACGGTTTCTCTGAGCTTTCAATTGCCGGTTCCTCAGTTTGTGCCTCTGAAATTTCCTTAGTCGGTTCTTCAGATGGTTTGTCTGTTATATCTACCAGTTTCTTAGTGGTATCCTCTGTCGGTTGCTTTGTCTATGTAGGTTTTTCTGTGTTTAACTCAACCTCTGCAGTCGGTGACTCTATGGTCACATCTTTCTACTTATCCTCAGTAGTCCCTCTATCAACCATGAAATTAACTTCCTGAGTATCTACATTTACAGTATACAAAATTTATGATTCAGGGTTTGTATCTTCTACCAGAGTCTCCATACTCTTAGTGGCCGGTTGATTTGCAGTAGTGTTTACTGGTGGAGTATCTAAAAGAGGTGGGGGCATATTGTCAGTTATTTTTAAACTTGGTGGTCCACCTACCTTACCTTTACCCTTGTCTCTATCCTTTTGATATACTCTGATAGTTTTAGGTCTGAGTAATTCTTCCTCTTTTTCTTTCTCCACAAAGAAAATATCTCATCCATCAGTTGTTTCCTCAGATACTTCAGTTACTCTGTCAGCCATTAATGCTACATGCTGGTGAGCAGTAGAGAATACTATCCGGTTAGCCTCACTGATTAATTTGTCTATTTAATCAAGAGAGTTAACTGGATGCACTACCAGTAATTTTTCAATTTTAATCTTTTTATCTAGTTCAATAATAGATAATCTTCTAGCTTCTAATCTCCTATACAAGTCATTTGGAATTTCATCAACAATTTACATTAAAAATTTCTTGTATACATCTAAGTGTAGAATTACATTGTTCTCTATACTTTCCTTATCATCAACTGATAATGTATTGTACATTTTATTGATGTTCTTTAGCTTGCCATCCTCTGTAATTTTACTACAAAGTTTGTCAATGGGGGCAATAGTTTGTTTCACTTTCTTCTTAGGACTCATCTTCTTTGTCGAAGGCCTTACTGCCCATTGCTTCTGCCTTGTCCTCTTTGGTGTAGGAGAAGGTGCTAGTGAAGGTTTTCTTTTCCTCTCAACTCTCTTGAATACAGCAGGTATGTCACTTTCTGAAGAAGATCCAATCGGTGAAAGGTGAGTTTCCGGTTGAAGTGCTTCCAACTCACTTTTAGTTATACCAATTTGTTTTAGCACATCTTCCTTGATTTCCTTTGCCTGTCGGGTTCCTTTTCTAACAGTTTCTTCTACCTTCTTATCTCTTTTCCTTGATTGTATAGTGCTCTCAATTGTTTCTACACTACCAAATACTTTCTCTTTTGGTTCCTTAGGAGCTTCAAGGAGGGCTTTTGCATAAGTTTCTATGATATTATCATCTGTCTCATAGCCCATTTCAGTTACCCAGATGGTTCTAGGAATAACTGCCTCCATCCAAATTTCATCTTTCTTGATCACAAAATAGATTTCCTTTTGATACTTATCCACAATAGCTTGTGATAGTCTTACTCTGTTCTTCATTCGAGCCTTAAATGCTTGAAAATTCTCATTTATGTTTTTCTCCCTGTTCTCTCCCATATTTTTTAATAGTTCTGATAGTTGTTTTCCTACCGGTATATCAAATCCAAAATCTCTAGCACCAATACCGGGTACTTGTTTGGTTATGTATAGCATCAGACAAACAAGTAAGTTCCCAAATCTAAATGTCCCCTTTTTGTCTCTTTTTATCTTTCCCAAATTATCTATCAACTCATCTTTGAGCCATTCACATATGTCTATTCTTGCATTATCATTTACCATATCATAGGCACTCTTAATACATAGGCTAGAAACTGAGTTTAACCTATTTGCATGTGTAGCCTTATAACCTAAGATCATACTGATAAATCTGATATTTGTATCCTTCACATAGTTTACCCTTAGAGATCTCTTATCAAATGTTGCATCGGTTAGGTTTGTCACTAAGTCATTTGAGACCTTCTTAGTTTTGTCAGGTCTATTGTCGGTGGAGGGTAACCCTGTTACAACTTTTACTGCTTCTTTTGTGATTTTATGAATAGAGTCTAACCAGAAGAATTCACCATGTACTCCGCTTAACACAATCCTTATGATATCCTTGGGGAAATCTAGGATACGAAGTATTTCAGTGAAACCTAGGGTTTCTACTATCTTATGTCTAGGTTTGACATTTTCGGATTCATCACAAATTACAATCTCATACATATTTTTAATTTCATCATCACCTAGTTCATCAATATGACAATGTATATACATTCTAGGGTCTTCAGCATATACTACTCCTTTAGGGATTTGAGAGAATTCGCCTATGCTATCATCTTTCTTAGCAATTTTTGGGAACTATCTGAAAAACGGGTCTAGGTCGCTTAACAACTTCAACAATAGTAGGGTTTGCAATAAATTCAGGAGTGGATGAAGATGCCATAGCTATAAATACCTCAATCTACCTTAAGGATGAATTTTTTGATGGATTGCTTCACTTCTTTGCTTGGAGTACCTTCGCTCAGGAATTTTCATGCTCTCAAAGATTTGAATTCTCGGTGAGCCAAAACACTTGCTTTATAATGTTATTTTTCCCAACTACCACATTTAATGCTTGTCGATTAAGTCACAACTTAAGTCATCTACCGGTATAGAAGTAATATCAACTTCTCACCACCAACCAAGGGAATAATAGCATGTTTTTCATTTTGTTGCTAAACCCCCAAAAGAATTTTCTTCAGTTAGATGAAGAGTCTCCTATCGGTGGAGTATTACTCTGTTCTGCCAGTGGAGGAGTAATCACATCAACATTCTGATCCATTGTTTTGAGAATTCTTGCTTTACCTCTTCAACTTTTTCTCTACCTTTCAAACTAGGACCTTGGTTATTTGCTAGTGATGCCTTACTTCTACAAAATTTAGCAATATGTCCAATCTTGTTACTGGCATAACAAGTCACATTGTTCTTCTAAATAGCTTTCCCATATCCTATGTCGGTATGTGTTCTACATTGATTAGATAAGTGCCCAAATCTTCCACAAGCATAACATCTCACATTCATTCTGCAATTTTTTGAATTATGACCAACTTGGTTGCATCTAGAACATTGACCAGTGGGTGTATTAGTGTTCTGATAATTTCTAGATCTACACTGATTTTCTCTATAACCATACTTGTTACAGTTAAAGCATTTTCCATTAAACTTGTAAGTAGTAGGTTGTCTTACCAGTTTGCTATGATCATGTTTGTTTGCAGTACCGGAGCTTTCACCAATTTCAAAGCCAAGGCCATTTGTATCACCATTAGGTTTTTGATTCTTTAGCATGTCACCAAGTTCTTCTGAACTTTTCTTGAATTTTTCCTTGTGATGATTTGCAGTAGTTAGTTCACTTTCCAAGATTCCTTTCTGTCTTATGAGTTCAATTCTATCATTTTGTGTGTGCATTAGATCTATCTTCAACATATCATTTTCATGACTAAGTCTTGTGTTTTCATTTCTAGCATCATTTAGTCTTATGGCCAAGTCTTTTTCATTCTTCTTTCTATCTTCAATTTCTTTACAAAATCTCATAGTCATATCCTGCATCTCATTTTGTGTTGTACTGATCTCTTGCCTTAGCTTGTTTACCAGATCATTAAGAGTTCCCTTTTCATCATTCTCATTCTACATCTTTCCATAAAGTTCTATTCTCTTATTTCTTGCAATGGTAATATTTTATTGAAGTGCTTGAATGATATCCTGAGAAGCCTTTAGATCGTCTTCAAGTTTGATATTCTTCACCTTTTCTGCATCATAGTCTGAAAGAGTTGTTTTCAATTGATCTATCAAGTTTTCCATCTCTACCGATGACAAGATCTTCCTCAAGCTGTTAGGATTCTGAAAATAGAGGACCAAGATCTGATACCAATTGTTAGGATTCCCAAAGATACTGAGAGGGGGGGTGAATCAATATCTAACTGGTTAATAAATTTACTTGACTTAAAACATGAAAAGCATGTTAAAACTGTGTACCGGTAAACAATAAATAATCCAGTAAACAAGAATAACAACAACCACATGAGAAGCACACCATAACATAGTATTTTAACGAGGAAACTCAGTGTGGGAAAAACCTCAGTGGGATTTGTGACCCACAATATTCACTTACTGGCCAATAAGGGAATATTACTCTTACAATAGGGGCCTGCACATGCAGGAAGGCCAAGTGCCTAGAGCTCACTACTCAATTACAAAAGAAGTCACGCTGACTTACAAAATGGATTATATTAATCCAATGTCTTATATTGCTTCAGATTAGCATCTGTTATGCCAGATCCAGTACCGGTTTAAGCTCTGCTACATACATAAACCCTTAACCTATAATTCGCATATTAGGTATGCTTATCTCGCATCCTATCACATATATTTCCTATTAAAAAATGATCTCATACATATATGATTCATATTACAACTCACCATGTTAGCTTACAATTATTTTAAAATTAATTACAAAATACATTTCAAACAAAATTCCTATAGGCCAGCGTGCCAGTATCCTTCCTTTCACTACCGGTGTTCTGTGTGCTGATGTAGAGTTTGTCGTTGTCGGTGCTAGTATCATGTCGTGCCGATATCATATGATTGCAAGGTTGCCATCAATGACAAAACCTTCAATCACCTACAATTTCTCATTGGGGTGTGCATTTGCCAACACGATCTTACGCAAATACTATCAGTAAAGTACAAGGAATTCAGATTGAAATACTTTCACCACATCAAGGAGGCAAGATTCACCAAGCCCCTAATGGACTTTAGGATCTTACAACTTCAATGGTAAGGTAAAAGGGAAGATCATGAGAGAGAGAGAGAACCATGACTACAACTAGTAAGGTTCTCTTACTATGAGTCATGAAAAGAAGCACCAAAAATTACAAAGCAAAGACAAAGTTCGCTAAGTAACTTTAAGTATCAAAAAGAGAGAATCATGAGTGGAGTGTATGCCCCCACGTTAAAGAGATTGCGTACACCTTATTGGGAGCAATTTATTTAAGGTAGGATACACCCAAATAAGACAAGCACGTTATCACAATAATATAGCCCCCAAGAGAGGACAAATCAAATGATAATGAACACAAAACATAAAGAACAAGGTGGTTTCACCTACCTTGGAGTTAGTATGCTTTTTATGATAACTTATATCTATCATGTATATATATGCATAGATTCGTCCTCATCCCCCAAAGAGAGGAAACCACCATGGAAGAAGGGAACACATGTGTCCGTTGAGTCAACATGGGAGAGACCAAAAGAGATCTCAACAATTTACGTCATCCTCAAGTAGACAACACTAGGGACAACAAATAGAATAATGTTACAAACAAGCAAGAGAGGAGAGACAGAGTGATTCTATAGTGCTAATGAAGCTAATCAAGAACATCGTCCTCCCCCCAATCTTGCTGATCAGTATTTTGGGAAGGTGGACAACACGCAAGAGGAGCCATGCCAAGCACAATATATGGAGCTATCACAAGTTCCAAACAAGGAGCATTCTCTAATGATAAGTCACTTTGTTAATTACTAGGAGCTAGGATTAATGCTTCTAAAATTTTTGTAGATGTCATTGTCAACATCAACATATTCATATTCATCATCATAAATATTAAGATAAATATTTTAATCATTAAGAACATTTTCACATATTTAATCACCAAGATTAATAAGAATAGGAGCTCTAATATGAATAGAACTTGAACCATCATTTGTCTTAAGCATTTTGCATCTTGGAGAATTCGCTTGAACATCCTATTTAGGAAAAATGGAATCATGTCAACATTTGGTGTTTTGGGAGAAGAAGTGGTTTGGGAAGCAACTTCATGATCTCTAGCATGATGTCTTCATCGGTGTTCTCTCACACAATGGTTTCGTTTAGTATTGGCTGAAGGTTGAGGAGGGTTAGGTTCTTTAGGTATAGTCTTCATCTCTTCTTTTAGGGAAGGATGAGTGGGTTGAGGTCTTTTAGGTTGGACAATGGGAGAGGCCAATCATTTCTCTCTATAAGATGAAGGAGGAGGAAGTGCACCATATAAAGGAGGAAGGCGATCGGGTCCATCATGACAAGGAGGGATAGGTCTAACCTTAGGAGGGATAGTTTCTTTTTTAGGAGGAAGAGTTTTTGTACCTTTGGGAGGAAGAGGAGACTCATCCATAGGAGAAGGAATAGATTCTTTGTGAGGAAGAGGGATATCTCTTTATTTAGGAGAAATGATACTCTCCTCTTTAGGAGAAAGAATAGATGTCTCTTTCAGAAGAAGATTATTTATTTACTTAGGAGGAAGAACAATCTTATCTTCAAGAAGGGGTATATGATCATCAAGAGGAATGATAAGTGTTGTATTTATAAGTTTTTTCAAGGATAAAATAATTTCATTTTTCCAATTTTTATATGATCTAAAGAGAGCATCACTTCTAGATTCAATAGGCTTGAATTGTTTGGACCAAAAATAATCAAGACAAATATCTCCATGCCTCAATGTAGGTTGAAATAGGCTATGATTCATAGTTATGATTTTATCATTATGAGAAAATTTCAAACACTTGTGAACTGTAGAAGCGATTTCTTTCATGGAACAGAGCCAAGGATGTCCCAACTTCACACGAAATTGATTAGATGTAGGAATGATAGCAAATTTAATATCTAAGCATTTAGTGCCAACATCAATAGGATGTATTACAGTACCAATAATAGGACAAGAGAAGTCATCAAAAAATTTAAATATCACATCAGTATCATCATATATCACTTGATACAATTGAAAAGTATAAAGAAATTCTTCAGTTATCACATTAACCATGCAAGCAGGATCAATAAGGACTCCTCTAGCTGGCATACCTTTGATTTTTGCACTTATGTATAATGGGCCATCAGGTGCCTTAATGGTCTCGCTAGGATCAAATGTTATGCACAAATTCTTAGGAGGTTCTTGTTGATCTACAAGGTTCACCATATTATTAGATTCAAGGCCAACATCATTGGGAGAGAAAGAAATATGATTAGTTTCAATCACATTAGTGGAATGAGATGGTAAAGGATTAGAAAAAATTTGAAGGTTCTGATTAGGAGGAGCTACATATTTTTTCCTTTATCATTTACACCTACCACATATATAGTGTTGTTATCAATGAATTCTTGAATCTTACTTCTCAATGAAAAACACTTCAAGTATCATGACCAAGTTGACAATGATATTGATAAAAATGTTTAGCATCAAAGTAAGGAGAAATTGTTTTAGATGGATCAATTGGTTTGATTTGCGCAAGTTTTAGCACATTCTTTTCTATTAACGGAGACATAATGCTATGCAAATATTTATTCAAAGGAGTAAACTCTTTTTCTCTTTTAAAGAATTTAGACAAAGGAGGCACACTTATAGCACCAACAAATTGACTATTGTTATTGTTATTGAATTTGATGAATCCTTTATTTGGTTTGAACTTTGCAAATGGTTGTTGAGAACTATCACCCTTATCACTTGGAGCCATGGAAGGAGATGATTGTTCCAATTGACTCACAATTAGTTGATAATTGTGAAGTACTACGCATAGTTGTAGAAAGGAAGTAAACTTAGTTAAAAGAAGGTTATCCCTAATATATTTTGTAAATTAGCAATGAAAATCTTTTGAATGTCTTGATCAAGCACAAGAAAAGAAATTTGAGAATACAAATGCTTATATCTACCAATAAAATTAGCCACATTTTATTTAAAACCTTGTTTACAATGCATTAAATTAGTTAAAGTAACTTTAGGACCAATGTTATTGTGAAATTGTTGAATAAAAGCATTAGCCAATTGTTGAAAAGGAGTAATAAAATAAGGAGGCAAAGAACAATACCATTGCAAATCTCTATCCCTTAATGTTCTAGTAAACAATTTTGCTAACAACCTTTGATCATGAGAAAAGTCACTACACAAAGTTTGGAATGTTTTAACATGATTTAAAGGATTACCTTTTCCATTATAAATTTCCAATTGAGGGACTTCTACATGTTTAGGAGGGATGACTCTAACAATGTCATGGGATAATGGGCTCGTGACATCAAATGTGGGAACATTATACTTTGATTGATTCATAAAAGCTATTTGTTGTTGTAAGGAAGATACTATTTGGGAAAGTCTATTGATTGTAGCTTTGGTAGAAGGATTGAAATGAGACATGCTAGAGTGAGAGGGAGGAGTAACATTGTTGAATGAAGGAAGAGTTTGAGAATAAGGAGGTGGAACACTATGATAAGTGGGTAATGAGGAAGATTGGATAGCACATGGAAGACTAATGGGAGGTATAAAAGAATTGTGATTGAAGGAGTTGCCCCCTTGACTAATATTTATAGGTGATGAATGTAACTAGGTAACAAGAGGAAGACTCATGGTAGGAGGAATGAAAGAAGAGGTATTTCCCCCATGACTAACACTTGTAGGTATGACATTTTGTAGAAGTAGCCATGATTTTTTATGTGAAGGTTGGAACACTAGTCATGGAATTTGTCAAAGGAATATAATGGTTAAGTTGACTAGGAGGTTGTGTATAACCTAGGTTTTTAGCAGAACTCTTGATAGGCATGATATTAGAATCGACAATATGAGCAATACCACACAAGATATCAACACCATGTTTATCACTTTGAATCATTCTTTTTATTCCTTCAATAAATGGGAGAGCTTAACTATCCGGGTATTCTTGAGTCATCCATTGTTCAAGATTATCAAATTGATTGTCCATCTTGGCCAGTTGATCAACAAATACTCTAGTTAGTGATTCCTCCTCACTATGAGAATTATCAAGAGGATAAACGGGAATATCCGAAGGATGGGAAGAAGTAGAAATATTCTCATTGAAAAAGCTAGCCAAAGTAGGCTCCATTTCCTCGGTAATTAATCCTTGGGAAGCCTTAATTCTACAACTTCTTCTAATAGGGATACTATAGGTAGGAATAATAGTAGTAAAACTCATGCACCAAGGAAAAGAAATTGGAAAGACCTCTTAATTATAAATGTTTGAAAGAAGGGAAAATAAAAATTAAAATTAGGGTTGTCCAAATTTAACCTCTTAATTGAAATTTTGAGATGTTGAAATATTGAAGAAATCAATTCAATTTTAAAAATTAGGGTATGTGTAGTAAACCACTTAATTCTAAAATTCAAATGGACAACGGAAATGTTGAAATTCATATTTGTTTTTTACCTTAGGGTGGCCTAAAATCAATAAAATTTCACAAATTTTTAGAATTGTGTAGTAAAATACAGTCAAAACAAGCTCCTAAAATTTAAGCACAAAACGTTGGGACCAAGTAGGTAGTGACTCGGTCCGAACACACAATCCGACCAACTTTTTTCCATTTTTTTAGGGAAGCAAGATATTGTGATTTTAATGAGAATTCCAAAAAGATATGGAAATTGGAGATGTTGAGATATGCAAAATTAAGCCTTGAAGGTCGAAATAGGACACACTTAGGATGTTTGATAAAAGGATTAATTGAAAGGACAACAAAAAGGGCACACCTAAGGGCCAAATTTTATGATGTTTAGAAGAAAGACACGAGGCTTTAGATTTAATTGAATCAATTAAATGCTTAAAGGGAAATTTGAATTTGCATAAGATTAATTTAATTTTTAAAATTAGGGTTTGTGGCCTAAATCGCTTAATTTTTAAAAATTTATACTTGAAATTTGAATGTTGTAAGGAGGGAAAGTGAATTTTGAAATTGAAGCAAAGATCCAAATCTAAAAATTAATTCAAGATCTACACAATCCACAATGTCAATTTTAAAATAAAAACTTAGGGTTTTTTTATTTAACCACTTAATTTTTTAAAATTTTGAAAATTGAAAGTGTAAGTGAAAACTTGAATTGCAAAAATTGAAAAGTTCTCAAATCTGAAACTATCAATCTAATTTAGACTAATGATGAGCTCAATTTTGAATCTAAAAATTAGGGCTTTTATGCATTCAACTTCTAAATTTTTAAAAATTGCAAGGAAATTAAACTTGTAAATGAAAATTTGAATTTTAAATTGCATATACTCAGATTTGAAAATGAAAAATCAGAATTAAAAGTGTAAGGAGTCGGGTTCACCAAAATGTAAAGTGGAAAATTAGGAACCTTAGCCAATTATCCACATAGAGGAAAGGTGGGAACTTACCTAAGGTTCAATTTTCACTTGGGGGACTTTATATTCAAAATAGCGCAATGAATCTACTAGATCCAATCCTAGAGGATGCAAGGATTGAATACTAAGTAGATTGGAATGGAATTAACCCTCTTTTGTAAGTTGATTGATTGAATTAAGACAAAGTGTTGAAAATGGGGAAAAAGTATGCAAAAATAGTGAGCTACAGATTCAGGATTTAGTCATGCACTTGGATCTAAGAAGTTTTAGATGATTCAGATCTTCTTTGCAAAATCCAGCAAAAGTTGTAGGGACCATGTGTCCGAACAAGGATGCCTTCCTATCTGTCCTCCGAACTTTTCGCATGTCGAAAAGGGTTTTTTCCATCTCTGCAAATAATGCTTAATTCCAGAAGTACAACTACACACCTATTTCCTTCACATAGAAAGAAATGGAAATGTGTTGGGAATAGGAGTTTATCTTCAGATCAAACCTCAGTTTCAGAATTAACCAAGTGGTTGAAATAATATAAATGAAATGATTGAAAGTAGAAATCCTCCTCTTTAAGGGGATGTTGAATTAAATGAAATCGAAGTGCTTATACCTCCTTGTGAAGTTTTTCTTGCCTATACATGGAATTAGGATTTTATAAAGTAGAATGTTGATCTCATCTTCAATGCCTAAAATCTTGTCTATATTGCTGCTCCAAAGCTTGAAGGAAGACTGAAAATACTCAATTTCTCTTGAATGCTTGAATGCTTGATTGAATTTTGTTAGATTAGATAGGATGTCAAATGAGAGGGGAAATCCCTCTTATATACTTTCTAGTGGGGTTTGATTGACTAATTTTCTGACTTGGTCCGACATAGGGGGGATTTTCCCACTCTGATTTGAGATGAGCACAAGGGAGGGGCCTCAAAATAGGTCCCAAATAGGGGATCCCAAGGTGCCACACCCTGGTCTTGCCCTATTTTGAGGCAATATCAAGGTGCAGGCAGAGTGCAGGTTTGAATTGCAATGTTTTTTTTAATGTGCATGAGCATATTCAGGTCTCCGATCAGGCCAAGGGTCACAAACACTAAGGCAAAGACCCAAATGTAGTAAAAAATTGCAAGGGGTGCAATTTTAGGACATTACAGGCACTTCATTGCATGTAACAAGATAATAATTTAAGTAGCTCTCTCGAGTGTCCAAGAGTATATAATGGAATGAGAGATCATGAAAAAAAGAGCCAATTGGATTATGAAAGTTTTGGAATATGATATTGATGTTTGACCAACCAAAGTAATAAAGAGGAACAAGATGACATGGTCTTGGTTTATGAGTCTAAGGTGGAGAGATGTTAGATGAAAGACAACAGAATTCATGCAAACTGAAAAATTTCTCCTTGATCTCTCTCATAATAACAAAAGATTCTATAGCTTGTAGAATAGCGATTACTAGTTGATTGAAGGGATCTTGTTTAAAAGAAACTTTTACAAAGTGCTCCTCTGGTGCACGGGCAAGCAACAAGCAGAAATAATTTTGAACGAATTTCATAATGGCCCCGCATGAGGTCATTTCTTTGTCCACACCATAGCTATAAAAACCCACTCGCACAAGATATTACTAACCTTCTTTATTCCATGATGCACACACTCTAGTTCGCACATGCAAGGAATGCCAGTTTTATATTGGTAAATGTAAGAATGCAACTATGCCTTTGAAACCTATAGTGGTGGATGTGCCTTTCACCTAGTGGGGATTAGATTTCATAGGAATGATAAACTCGACATCTAGTGCTAGTCACAAGTGGATCCTCATTGCGATGGATTTACCATGTGGAAAAAGGCATTTCCTTTAAGGAATGCAACAGAAACAAAAATCCTATTTTTAAGAAAATCTTGTATCAATCTTTGGCCCATCAAAAATCATCATCGTAGATAATGCTAAAGAATTCCTAGGTTCTCAAGTTAGCTCTTGACCATGGTATATACTTTAAAACATCCTCTAACTATTACCCACAAGGGAATGGTTTGGCAGAATTGACAAATAAGAACCTAATATGTCTCATCAAAGGATAGGAGCGGAACACAAAAGAGAGTGGTACAAACACCTGAGGAGTGTGCTCTAAGATGATTGCATAACCTTTAAACAAATCCTAAAGACTTATCCTTATGAGTTTGTCTATAGGAAAGAAGCTCAGTTTCTTGTCTTCTTGGGGATCTCAGCAATACAGTTTCTCAAGTCCTTGGAAATGGAAGAAAATGAACCTACAGAAGTTCAACTAGTTGAGCTATTAAAATTGCAAGAATAAAGGAATAGGGATTTCGATTCCCTAAATGACAAGCAAAAAATTGTTAGTAAATGGTTTGATAAGAAGAGCTCAAATCTTGACTTCAAATATGGGGATCTGGTGTTGAAATATAATGAATGAGTCACTAAGCCTGGTCAACATGCTAAGTTTGATAGCCTTTGGGAAGGTCCTTTCTGCTTTCTAGATGTAAGGAACATAATGCTTTCAAGCTGGAAAACATGTAGGGTGAAGCACTTAGGATTCCAGTTAATGCAATCCATCTCAAACCATTCAATTAAGTTGCTTCTGAAAAATGATTATGTAAATATTGTAAATATTGTGCGTTTTACTTTCCTTGAGGTCATGTTTTTTTCCTAGCTAGAAGTTTGAAGTTTCTGAATTCTTAACCCTTTCAAATCATTTGAATTTTATGAGCCAAAAGAAGAAACATGAAAAACAAACATTTCAAATTAAAGAGCCATGTAACATAAAAAGAAGCAACTATATTTCAGTATATATAATTTTCCTTTACATATGCATGATAAAAACTGCTCTTAAGCCTTTTGTCAGAACTACATAGACAACAGACAGGTAAAATGGCAAAGGGGAGACATCAATCTTTGTCTTCCTCATCATATTACTCATCATCTTCCTCCACTACATAATTAGAGTCAGAGTCAGAGAAAATCATAACCACTATAAGGACTGGGGGTTTATTAGGAGTCAAAATCCTAGGCAAGATGTAGTCTCTAAAGTTATCATACCAGACGATGCCATTAGAAGGTATCAAGAAATGAAAATGCAACAAGAAATCACTAGCACACACCACCCAGTATTGGTGTTGTGCCAGGTCATTGTTTTGAAACTAGAAAAAAAGGGTAGCCATGGAACCACCTCTGAGGGTCCATAAAAATCCTTAGGTTTGAAGATGTGGCGATTCCTACATGGGGAATTGCAACGTTAACCACTTCATTGAGCCCACCCAAGTATAGTAGTAGAAAGAGCACTTCAGTAAGATGGATGATGTGGTGCTTCAACATATTAATGTCTATAAGTGAGGCTACAAGCTAGGAATAGATGTTTGTGTTCACACGGTATTAGTCCTCAAAGCCCATGAAATCCTCACCCAAAACCCATTTGTTTGCAAGGATGAGGGTTTGGTTCTTGTGCCCCATCATCCTTTGGAGACAATGATCAGAAATATTGTCTAAAAAAGTTTTATGTTCCCTAGTGCTTACTAGCATCATAGGGGTATCAACAATCTTTATTTTCAGCAATTTAATTAAATGCCAGAATGAGTATGGTCATCTATGTTAGACAGTTCGAATAACCGAAAGACAACTGAGAGGGGGGGGGTGAATCAGTTGTCATAGATTACCGAAACCAATAGCAATTTAAAATTTAATACTATAACCCAAAACATTAATACTGGAATAGAAGTTAAACCAATTAAGCATAAACAATAATCACATAATAAAATCCATCCACATAACACCAAGATTTGTACGTGGAAAACCCGGTAAAGGGAAAAACTAGGGTGGGAACCCTACCCACAATCAGATAATACTTCTATAGTAAGTATGTGATTTAGAATTGAGGGGTCTACACTTGCAGGAAGACCAACAACCTAGAGCACACTTCTCATCACAAAAGGAGCCTCACTGACTACATATAAATCTAGACTACAATCCGGAGAAGTGTTGAACTGCAAAAGATAACATCTCCTATGCCTGAGTACATTTTCTATTAAGCTCAATACCGGAGGACTAAATTTTCTTACATAAACCCCATTCAATCTCCAATGATTGACTAACTCCTCTCCCTAAATGATATTACATTATTCACACACTACATTCCTTGACCATGACCTCTAACCATAACCATGATGACCTATGATGAGATCTTCCATCTATATATATACAAATGCTCGACCATAAACAATTAGGTCAGCCACCAGATGATAAACCAATTACATAATTACAAACCATATTGGCCTTAGACCAAACAAATAATATCCAACACATAAGACATCCTGGAAATACATCGAGAGGTCCAATCCATGCGTTACATTAAAGTCTGTCCATAATCTAGATCAACCGAGACCCAATATAGGTCCACATGCTACAAAAATGATCTCTATCAGCCAAGTCTCGAACATGATCACCAACAACATCCTAAAACTCCACCAGAAGCTACACCAACACCACTTATGCAATTCATCAAAGATCTTCACCAAAAGCTCTACTGGTGAAACCCGCGCCAGAACTAGAAACTAAGTTTCTAAACAAACTGTAGACACCTAAAAATGGTCAACGCTTGCGGGATCATACTTTAATATTTGCGCATTGCCTCATTTTAGGTTTTTGCGTCGCATTAACATTTCTCCTATGTCACGCACTTGGTCTTTATCATTTGCGAGCATCGAGTCTTTCTTCTGCATTCTTCATTTGTCTTGCTTTCGAATTTGGTCTTGTCGACAACAATCTCCAGTCATGATTTTAATCGATCTTATCTTATTGCATCAATGTGCGTGCTTATTTGTCATCATTTTGGACATCATCAATCCTAATTAGGGTTTCGTCCTCCTGTCAATCTTGCGATCGATTTGTCATCGATCGTTGTCCTCTTGTCAATCCTGTCCTCTGGCGATCGATTTATCATCAATCCTTATCATTTTCAATCTTGTCGTTTAATGATCGATTTGTCATTGGTCATTGTCATGTTCGATCTTGTCATTTTGCAATCGATTTGTCATCGATCGTGGTCATTTTCAATCCTGTCATCTTGCAATCGATTTATCATCAACCCTTGTCATCTTGTCAATCTTGTCATTTTGCGATTAATTTGCCATCGATCATTGTCTGTCTCAATTATGTCAATTTGGATCAATTAGTCATTGTTCCTCGTCAATTGGCGCATTTATCAATCAAATCATTTATCACATTGGTCATTTATCAATTCAAAATCATGATCGATATCAATTATCTTCAATCAAGACCTAATTGTTATTCTCGCATTGCTAATTCGTCTTTTGGGGTTTTATGATTTAATCATTTAACCTTGTGTGTCATTTCTTCCTTTAGGATTAATAAATTGTTTATTTATCCTAAGTCTTCTCATTACAATTAAATGTTCATTTAATTGGCTAATTATTCCTCTTTGTGAATTAATTAATAAATGACAAATTATTAATTAATTTACCTAATTTCTAATTTCCATCAATTTCTTAATTCTCTAATTTCCTAATTTTCTAATTCCTAATTTCAATTTCCTTCTATTTCTCTCCTAAATTCATGGAAATGACATGTCAATTTGTCATAAATTTGTCATAATTGACAATCAATCAATTTTGACATAGAAGTTGTCATAATTTGTCATAAATTATCAATCAACAAATTTTGCATAGAAAGTGCATAATTTGTCATAATTGACATAATTGATTTGCAATTTCCATTTGAATTGAATCATGCTAATCTTGTCATCTCTCCAATTCTTCTATAAATTGGATGATCTTCATCAATCAAAGCTAATTGGTAATCAGACTATCGAATTTCCAGTCAATCACATTTCTAGTACTCTTGATCAATAATCTTGTCTACTTGCTTTCAATTATGTGTGTGCACTTGTAGGTGAGATCCACAACCAAACCATTTGAAGAGGAAAGAAGAACAATGGAGCCACATTAAGGAGCATTCAAATCATATCTTTGGTTTGCTTAATTTCTAGTTTTGAATGTTTTTATTTCATGTCTCTATTGAGTGTTGTTTAGGATAGATCATTGCAATGAGTGCTTTCGTGATTGAGCTAATTGATTAGTATGTTTATCTTTGTTTGTGATGATTTCCAAATTCCTATGCTACATTAATTAGTGAACCCGACGTGAAACACTAACCATCTAACCCCTTTTACTATGTCTTTGAGTGCTTTTGAGTTGATTTGCAAGCCAAAAAACCTAAAAACAGGGCAATGCAGGGCTTTCTGGAGACTTCTGCACCTGTGTAAGACAACCTGTGCCTGTGTTGAAGACATTCTACACTTGTGTCATGACTTCTACGCCTATGTCATGACTTCTGTGCCTGTGTAAAGTCCAGAACAGAGGTAAAAATGCAGTATTTTACTTGAAATTTGTCTTGTTTTTGCATTCTGTTTTCTGTGTTTTTGTTTTCGGTACTAATTATCTATGCAGCATCTTGGCATACGCATGGCAAAGACAAAAAATTAAACTACTAACATGCTTTATGCAGAATCGATAGTCAAAGACAACAAATCAAACTTCTAACTTGGGTTTTGCAGGTTGCCTTGGAGAAACAACTAAACTTGGTGTTTGTCATTAATGTTTTACGCACCTAGTGATTTTTAAATAGGTTGGAATGAACATGTTTTTGCTTTGATTTTTGAGTGTGACATTGGAGTAGGAGAGTATGCTCTCATCCTTCTTAGGGTGATCAGAAATCCAGATCTTCAATACCATGCTCGTGTCTTTGATTGTGTGTCTCCTTTAGAGGGCCTGCCTTCCCGACCACTTTGCTTTTGCAAGCAAGTGATAATCATGAGAAGGGAATGACCCAAAGTGAGTATGGCTAGAATACCTTGGCATTCTAACTCACTATAAAAAAATACCCGATGAGCGAAAGCTTTGAAGGAAGTGTTACGTGGGAATTGCAGTTACTTGGGAAGTGATGACCCTTGAACTCTTTCTCATATCAAGATCTAAGTAGGGCTTCTTGGTCTAAATCGTGCTTGCGCGACTACATTTGTTTGGTATCTTGATAGGCTTAATGTCTCAATCACGCTTGCGTGACATCAAGGAGTAACGCTTAACAGAAATCCTTACTAAACACCTTGTTTTTAGAGGCCAAAAACCCTTCTAGTTGCTTGAGAAGGACAAGTTCGGATACTTGGAAGAGATACTAAGTTCGCCATGGGGACTGATTCTTGGCTGCCTTGAGAAGTGAGTGCCGTGGAGGGGAGCTCGTGGGGTCAAGCATCTATGTATTCTCCTTGAATCCCATAATGAGTCTACCTCTCAAGTACCTAATGTCCTTGCCTACCATAAGAAGTGTGGGAATGAGCATGATTGTCTTGAGTCTATGTTGAAATATCTTGTATTCTTTGCTTGTCAAAAGTTGAATTGCATCTCATTTCAAAAGCAAAACAAATTGATCCAACATAAGATTAAACACAAGAGACATTCATCCAACAAAAGTTCAACAAGATTCAAAACTCATCTTCAAACATGGTTAGCAAACATTGTTCAAAATCTTATCTCAACATTCATGTCACTTAGATTTAGGTTCATCTTAGGTTTGCATTTTGCAAAGTCATTGTCAAGTACCAAGGTTAGGTTTCACCTAAGTCATACTCCTTTGCATATCAATAAGGGTCATCCATTTGCATGTGTCCTCTTGTATTAAAGTCATACCATTGCCATACATTCATATTTGCATACCCTAGGTCTCTTCATTAAGCTTAGGTCACTACCATATCATATTAGGGTCACTTGCATGGTAATTGTCCCTTTTGCATATAGTCTCAAAAACTAGGTTTTGTCATACTTGAGTAATCCAAATCTTTGATAAACCCTAAGTCATTGTTAAGAAGTCTAGACCTTATCAAGCCTTTTCTCTTTATGTCATTATTGTCATTTGGTCAAAACCTAGCTTAGTATCCAAGCATATAGGGGAGACATTGTCAATTTGTCCTTTTGTCACTTGGTCCTTTTGTCCTTTGAGGTCTAGACATCATTTCAATTTCCTAAGGGTTTCTTTTTAGATTTGCATTCCAAAAAGTTTGTCAAAATCTTGAAAAACAACCAAAAACATAGGTTGCATTCTTGCCATAGATTGCATTTTCATTGCATTTAGTTGCATCTAGTTGTCATTCCAAAAATTCAAAAAGTCCAAAAACATTAAGTTGCATTGTCATCCTTTTAGGTTGCATTTGTCAATCCCATTAGTTCCATTGCATAGTGACATGTTTGTTGAAATGAGGTCTCAAGCTTCTTACGAAGCCATGTCATCACAATTGAGCAATCAATCATGTCAATCCAATCTCTACATGTCTCAGAACTTGGATCAAACTTATCATGATGATGTAAATGTCCAAATACAAAAACTAGAGGAGAAACTAGCCCAAGAAAATGAGATATTGGAACAAAGAGTGAAAAACATTGCAAAGAATAGATCACAAATGTCCAAAATGTTTTGAAAACTTCTAGGTCGAAATCCAAATATTGAGCCAATTGATGTAAGGTCTCTTATCAAATGATCAGACATACCAGCTCTCCTCTCCCAAATAGAGATGATGAAACAATTTCAAGAAAAGAGACAACATCAATTTCAACATTATGTGCCTCCACAACAAGAACAAGAAGGTGTTTATTATCAATCAGATTTTCAACCATCACAACCAATTGTCCAACATATGCAACCAATGGTCCAATTTCAACAATATGTCCAACCAACTATACAATGTCAACAAATAGTTCAACCAATGGTGGAATATCAACAAGTTCAATCAACATATCAATGTCAACAACCACAATCACAAATTCAAAAACAAAACTTGCAACATGCACCAAGCCAAATTTTGAACATGTCAAACCAGTTTGATCAACATCTAGTTCGAAATCAAAACATGACATCAAACCAAATTCTTTCCAAACAAGTTCAAATTCTAGATACAACTATGTCAAAACCTCGAAAGAAAGGTGGCTTTATTGCAATGCTCTTAAGGAAACTACCAAGTGAGTTCTTTGAGGAAGATCAAGATAATAGAATTATGTCTAGCAATGCCTCATCCCCTCGCAAGCAAATTGACTCTCCAGTGGCATCTATCCCTACACCTCTAGAAGTTTCACAAGAACCTTCTATATTGTCCTCATCAAACAATACACCCAAGGATGCAATTATCCAAGGGCTATTCATAATTGATTGCCAAGATAATCCAATTCATGATGCACATCCTTGTCATGTATCAAAAATACAAGACCCAATGCCACCATGCACTTTATTGCCATTACCTATTTTAGAGGACCCCATTCGAAGTCCCTCTTCCTCATGTTCAAACATTTATTCCTTGCCAGAATCCATCACAAATGTTCAAAGTGCATTTCCTTCATGCCAAAACATTGATTCCTTGTCAGAATCCCCCATGCATATCCAAAGTCCAACCTCATGTCAAGAGGATAGTTTAGAGCATGAAGAAACGTGTCTTGAAATAGATGAAGATCAAGATCTTGAAACCTTATCATCCCATCCAATTGTTGACCAGGACCCCATCTTCCCAGACACTCATGACAATTCCCCTATTCTTGTCCATCCTATCCAAAGTCCTATTGACACTTCACTTCCTAAGCAAGATCAAGATATCCCAATTCATCCAATCCCAAACGATCCCCTTCCATTTCATGAGCACAATGTCCTTTCAAATCCCATTGACATTCCACTTCCTGAGAAAGATCAAGATATCCTTTCCATCCTTTATGATGATCCCATTGAAAGTCAAGAGCAAAGCACCTTTAAAGAGGATTCCAATGATCTTCCTCCTTGTCAAGATCAAATTCTTCCTTCAGATCCTCCACAAGATCCACTTGTTCCTCCATCTCCTTGTCTTAATGCTCCATATACACTCCAAGATCGCATTTCTTTTGATGATCCCATTATTTCTCCCATTCCATCTCTTGAAGAGCCTATCATTGAACCATGTCCACTACAAAATCCTAGTCCCCCTCATGATCCTAATCCCCTTCATGATTCTAACGTGTCAGTGCAAGATGTTCATGAACCCTCGACATTAACAATGGGTTCTTCCTCTTTGGTCCAATCTGATCCACTTCAAGATCTCATTATTTCTCTCATATCATATCCACCTCATAATGGACTTCCATCTTCTTCCCAAAGAAAAGAGTATCCTACAAGTCAAGATATCCATAAAGGCAAAGAAGATCTTAAGGTTCATGTCTACACAACTCACTCTCAAGACGTTGGTATCCCTCCATCAAAATCAAAACATACACCTTCCCCATCATACCTTCCATCCATCTTAGGTCCTTATATCCCTACATCCTGTATGCAAGGTCAGCAAAGGCACACATCCTTGAGTAAATTTCATCCATCCAAAAGAACTCCATTTCATTCATATCCATCCATGCATTCTTTTCCCCCTCTAAGCAATTTGGATGCCAAGTGTAAAAGTCATAAGTCTAGCAATCCACATGTATTCAAGGATCAACATGTCCAATATAATCGACATGTCAAAACAAAGAACAAATTGATCTATAAAGAAAAAGAAATATCCAAAAGGCCACAAAGGCCCACTGAGCAAAATAAAGCAAAGTCAAAACATATATGGGTTCCTAAATCCCTTATGCAAGCAATGCACTCCAAGGAACCACAAAAGCATGAAAAATCAAAAACCATGTGGATCCCTAAGCGGCTCCTTGAAGCACAAAATCCTAAAGAAACATCCAACTTGGCATCCAAAATTGATATTCCTCCATCCAAACCTCTCAAGTTTATTTCTCCACCACCTTCTTCATCCGTTTTGGGCCCTTATGTCCCAAAATCCATAGCTTTTTCTTCCTCAAACTCTCAATATCCAAAATACATTTTTCCTCCATCAGTCCATCACCCCTCAAGGTGTGTGCCAATGCCAATCTTGCCAACATTTCCATCTACTCAAGCCCAAGTCTTCTAATACCCTATCCATTATCCATTGCATATTTTCCATCCTTCCATCCCTTTGGTCCAATCCTTTGCATAAATCCTTGCCTTAGTTTCATCTTATTTTCCATGTCCTTATCCTACCAACGTCTTTGAGCATACTTTCAAAGGTCATGGTCCATTTTTTTTTCAAGGCTACTATCCAAACAAACAGATGCTTGAGTCCTTCTTCCATCCCCTATCATGTGTCCATCTTCTATTGAAAAAGCTCAAAAAAAAAAAAAAAGACAAAAGAAAAAAAAAAGTAGAGCAAAAATAATTCATCCACTGGTGAAAACCTGGCAAATAGGCGCCTTGGGCAAGTACCATGATGAAAACCTGGCAAACAGGCGTCATGTGTAATTTATGAACTTCTTGCACACCACACTTGGGGGCAGGTTTCCTCCTTCATATCGTATTGCCCTTCCATTATCCTATCGAACCCCTGTCATTACCCTTCATATCCTATTGTCCCTCATGTACATATCCCCTTTTCCACCGTTGATCTTGACAAGGCTGAGGATCTTCATGAGTATCACATATCTTGTTTGTAGCTTTTAGTCCATCATAGTTTTTGGTCATTTATCCATTTGCTTATTATAACCTTTCATCCATATTCCCTATCTTATTGAAACTTTCTGCCACTATCCCTTATCCTACCCCGACCTTCAGTCCATGTCCTTTATCCATTCTTGGTCTTGCTTATCCTATCCATATCTTATCACTATCCATACACTCTTTTTCATTCTTCGATCCTGATCTGACATAAGGACGCAAAATTTAAACATGGTTTCAAAAACCTCTTGACATGTCCCTCATGCCGTTTCATTGTTTTACATTGTCATATCTAGTCTCTTGTCCCATCACGCAATAGCCCTTGAAAATTGCATCCGTATTGTCTCCATAATAGAAGGCCTTTGTCTTCCCTCTATCCACCATCATTTCAGCAAGCCTATTTATTCACCTGTCATATTCCTTGCCTTGCTAGACACTGGGGGCAAAATCTCTAAAAAATTAAAAATGTCCTGAAATAATCATAAAAAATTGAAAAATGTCCTGAAAAAATCATAAAAAATTGAAAAATGTCCTGAAAAAATAATCATAAAAAAATTGGAAAATGTCCTGAAAAAATCTCAAAAACATTTAAAAATGTCCTGAAAAAATCTCAAAAACATTTAAAAATGTCTTAAAAAAAATCCAAATCTAAAAAAATTGAAAAATGTCCTGAAAAAATCTCAAAAACATTTAAAAATGTCCTGAAAAAATCTCAAAAACATTTAAAAATGTCCTGAAAAAAATCCAAATCTAAAAAATTGAAAAATGTCCTGAGAAAAGATCAAAAAAATCAAAAAATGTCTTGAAATAAATTAAAAAAAATTCAAAAACTGTCCTGAGATAATCCCTAAAAAGTCATATAAAGTCCTGAAAAAAATGAACAAAAATATTTTCAAAACATTAAAATCCAAAAACAAGCATTTTGCAATAAATGATCCCTTTTGTGCATAAGACAAATCACCGAGCATCCATCCAATTAAACTCGTACTTTAATGAAATCATGCTTAAACAGATGAACTTTTTACTCAAACCCGACATTCAAACTGATCAACATTGTCATATCAATCACCCTCAAAATCATTCGTGGCACACTATCATGGGTCTTATACAGGGTGTGGTATACTCGAAACCAGACGGTGTCCTATCTTAGACGGGGTACCACATGTCCTGAAACCAGACAGCATGATCGTCCTATCAGCACGTTCAACTTTTGACAACGAAGATCAAGATGTTTGTTTGATTTGTCGAAATTTGTGCATCTTATCTTTTTATTGATTTATCTTTGGCTTCGGTCATGTTCCTATGTTGCTCGATGATGTCACTGAGTGATTTAGAGTGACCAGGATGGCTCATGGCCCCTTTCTTTTTGTTGTGATTGTTGTTTGTCTATGATGTGTCTATCTTTTGCAAAAAGGGTTGCATTTCAGCTCTGGCCCTCAATGCCATGATGCTACGCATCCATTTTGCTACATTAAAATAAAGGTTCTCACCTACAAAGTGCATTACTGAAAGCAAGTTTTTCTTCATCTCTAACTGTCCTCTATCTCATTTTCTTCCATTCGGATAGTCAGTTCAGTCTAGTGCTCCGATTTCCCCGCACACATATGCTGCATCCTGCATCCATTTGGTTAGTACATTTGCATTATATCAAACATCACATCACACATTTTATCCATTTCATATTATCAATGCATCAAAAACACATAAACAAAAATATATCCATACATATTCCACAATGGTACATAAATAGTGCATAAGTCATCCATCCATGGAAAATAACAAAAGTCATAACACATTGCATCCCATCATATCGATGCATATCATATCATATGTCACAATAATATTGGAGTACAAAAATTGGGCTGTCTATCCTAAGTATGGCCCGCAAGCTGACTACAACATGTCAAACTACATAATGTCTACTGTCTATCTAAGGAGCATGTGCCTCTGTCACTAGGTGCTCCCTCGGTCCTCCTCATCCTTGCAAGGTCTTGCAGATGATGTCCCTCCTGGTCCTGGCTGTGGTGGTCTCATAGGTCCACTCACCCCCATGCTGCTCAATGACCTCTGAGAGCGTGCCCTGCTCTCTGTCCTCGATCGTGCCCGATATGAAGGTGCTCTCTGCTCTGGTGGAACTGCACTCTCATATAGTGTCCTCCAATAGCGTATCTCCTCTCTGGTCTCTACCAGCATCTGTGCCATCTCCCGTGCACTGGCATCCCGAATCGACCCAATATACTTAGTGACTCTCTGTTCCTCTCGCTGTGCCTGAGCAATTGTTGTATCTTGAGCCACTGTGAGTCTAGCTATCTCTGCTCTGAACTGATCATGCTATCTCTCTAATGTCACAATGTGATCCTACTGACTCGCTATGGTAGCCCTACACATCTCCATCTCCTCTGTCCTAGTTGTCTCTGGCTCTATGGGTATATCCTGCAATGCCTCATGCTCGCCTGAATCTGGCTCATCCTCATCATCCCCATCCTCATCTCCGTCCTCATCCCCACCCTCATCCTCCTCCTCCTCTCCTATGAGTGGGAAGTCCTCCTGTCGCCTTGGTACTGGAATATCCGGATCTGTCAATGGCACTGGCCGTCATCGTGCAAACCATCTCTTATACTCATATGTCATCCCCGCATCCTCCACATCTGATCTCCACTCCCACGGTCTCTGTTGTAGCTATGAGAAGTCCGCATATGTTGTGTGTGGCTGAATCATACTCCCCCACTGACTCGTCTCTCTGTGAGATCGAGCAAAGTGTGCAGTCCTCCTAGGTACATCCTGCCTCTCTCCAAACTGTCGTCTGACTCTCTCTGGCAGGTACAACTCAATTACTCTCTGGTGATTCACTGGCCACCCAATCAGGTACCTCTCCTGTCTACAATATGGTAACTCCTCACTATCATCTGACCATCCCGAGCAATCACGATATGGCCTCCATATGAACTCTCTCAGTCGGTCTAGCTCATGTCGCCAGTACAATATATATCCAAAAGGACCCTGTCTCAGTGCTCCACCATAGCAATACACATATGGTCAGTGTGGTACTACCTGTCTATCTGTAATCGGTCGACATATGGCTATGTGCTCAAATGCCCATACCTGTAGCAGTGTAACTCCACAACTCAAAGTCTGAACCCCCTGATATGCTATCTGATGCAGCTGAAAATAGAGCATAGCCAGTACACATGGTCCCCATGCGTACACCATCCCCTCTATTGCCATCTACTCCAGCACTCTTCCCCATCCAATAGGGAATCCATGTCCTCGTCTGTCTCCTGCTAGTAGGCATGCTATCACCACTGCTATCACCACGTATCATCGATCATACTCTGATGCCATGGTCTCCCAGCCAATCTCTCTCTCGACAATATCCAGATCATCTGCATCGCACTCAAACAATCTACACAATGCATCTCTCCCTATCACTGGGTCATACTCTATCATCTCTCCATGAATCGAAATGCGGAGGATACGCCATACATCCTCTAGTGTCACCGTCGCCTCTCCAGTCACCAGATAGAAGGACGAAGTCTCTGAATGCCATCGTTCTACCAATGAGGTAAGCAGTCCTATGTTTTCCCTAATCTCGGGCATGAATGTGACATAGTATATCCCAAGTCCTGCTAAGGTATCTCTCTCTGTGCTCCTGAGTCTATGTCGTAGCATGAAGCAATCTGGTCAGTTCTCCCGTGTGATTAGCGGATACTGTTGACTTTGCATCACAATTGGGGCAAATTTTGTCAGTTTTAGGGTTTGCTCCTACGGGTTGCATTTCCTCATTTTCATGTCTAATCAGGGTGTTTTTCATCTCCTCTGACCTATCCTACCCTTGTCCCCTTTTTCTGGATCCTTTGCATGTCATTTTGACAAAAATTAGGGTTTGCATTGCACAATTGCGCCTGTGTAAGGTAACCTGTGCCTGTGTCAGGTAACCTATGCCTGTGTCTCCCTACACAAGCGCAGAAGACCCTACACAAGCGCAGGATTCGCCCTACACAAGCGCAGGAGTCCTTTTCTGCATCCCCTGTGGGCCCCGCAATGTCTACCATGCAATTAAAATTCATGAAATTGAAAACATGGATATTTGATATCCATACCGCTACTCCTGCGTCGTCCGGTCGTCTGAATGTGTGTACACGTTCCCCGAGGTGATCCGCCATTGGAATGTTCACCATCTCTCTACAAGTGTCCTTGTCCAGAGCAACAAATCCTCCTCTTTGTCTAGTGCAAATGAGACAATTTTCCCTCTCTTGGTCTCATTAATAGATCTTTGTCAGTGCATAGATGGACGTGCACCCCCTCCATCTTATGTTGGTTGCAGTCTTTTGCATCTTCAATTGCTTGTCCTTCATGCATCCGATCTTTGATTGTCAGTCCGTTCGATCCTATCATTTTTTATCGATCAATTTGCCCCTTTTCTGCATGTTTCCGGCCAATTCCTTGAGGGGGCATGCATATGTCATTATCATTGTCTGGGGCATTTTCATTATTGTTCTTTGAAACAACGCTTAAAATCGCATTGTCTCAAAGAGGGGCAAAATGTAGACACCTAAAAATGGTCAATGCTTGCGGGATCATACTTTAACATTTGCGCATTGCCTCATTTTAGGTTTTTGCGTCGCATTAACATTTCTCCTATGTCACGCACTTGGTCTTTATCATTTGCAAGCATCGAGTCTTTCTTCTGCATTCTTCATTTGTCTCGCTTTCGAATTTGGTCTTGTCGACAACAATCTCCAGTCATGATTTTAATCGATCTTATCTTATTGCATCAATGTGCGTGCTTATTTGTCATCATTTTGGACATCGTCAATCCTAATTAGGGTTTCGTCCTCCTATCAATCTTGTGATCGATTTGTCATCGATCGTTGTCCTCTTGTCAATCCTGTCCTCTGGCGATCGATTTATCATCAATCCTTATCATTTTCAATCTTGTCGTTTAATGATCGATTTGTCATCGGTCGTTGTCATGTTCGATCTTGTCATTTTGCGATCGATTTGTCATCGATCGTGGTCATTTTCAATCCTATCGTCTTGCAATCTATTTATCATCAACCCTTGTCATCTTGTCAATCTTGTCATTTTGCAATTAATTTGCCATCGATCATTGTCTATCTCAATTATGTCAATTTGGATCAATTAGTCATTGTTCCTCGTCAATTGGTGCATTTATCAATCAAATCATTTATCACATTGGTCATTTATCGATTCAAAATCATGATCGATATCAATTATCTTCAATCAAGACCTAATTGTTATTCTCGCATTGCTAATTCATCTTTTAGGGTTTTATGATTTCATCATTTAACCTTGTGTGTCATTTCTTCCTTTAGGATTAATAAATTGTTTATTTATCCTAAGTCTTCTCATTACAATTAAATGTTCATTTAATTGGCTAATTATTCCTCTTTGTGAATTAATTAATAAATGACAAATTATTAATTAATTTACCTAATTTCTAATTTCCATCAATTTCTTAATTCTCTAATTTCCTAATTTTCTAATTTCTAATTTCAATTTCCTTCTATTTCTCTCCTAAATTCATGGAAATGACATGTCAATTTGTCATAAATTTGTCATAATTGACAATCAATCAATTTTGACATAGAAGTTGTCATAATTTGTCATAAATTATCAATCAACAAATTTTGCATAGAAAGTGCATAATTTGTCATAATTTGTCATAATTGACATAATTGATTTGCAATTTCCATTTGAATTGAATCATGCTAATCTTGTCATCTCTCCAATTCTTCTATAAATTGGATGATCTTCATCAATCAAAGCTAATTGGTAATCAGACTATCGAATTTCTAGTCAATCACATTTCTAGTACTCTTGATCAATAATCTTGTCTACTTGCTTTCAATTATGTGTGCACACTTGTAGGTGAGATCCACAACCAAACCATTTGAAGAGGAAAGAAGAACAATGGAGCCGCATGAAGGAGCATTCAAATCATATCTTTGGTTTGCTTAATTTCTAGTTTTGAATGTTTTTATTTCATGTCTCTATTGAGTGTTGTTTAGGATAGATCATTGCAATGAGTGCTTTCATGATTGAGCTAATTGATTAGTATGTTTATCTTTGTTTGTGATGATTTCCGAATTCCTATGCTACACAAACAAGATAGCATCTGATCACCAGACCAAAACCAGCTGACCAAATATGAGCACGAGTATCATGAACAAGCCAATTCCATCACTAAACTATACTGAAGCCTAGCGGATCATGCCGAATCTAAATCAACCAGAAACCACTCAACCTACCAGGACCATAAGGGTGTCGATAAATTATCCAAACAGCTAGTATTGGCATCAATGACAAAACATCAATGCAACACATAATCAATTCCACTAAATGGCCAACAATCTCCCCCTTTGGCATTGATGGCAACACTATATGTGAAAAACATCTAAGTACCAAGAAATGCCAAACATGTCTCCCCCAAATGGAAGACAACAAACAATCTCCCACATACAACTCTGAATGTCAATATCTCTCCCTTTACTTTTCTTATTCATATCTCTCCTCCTTTGACTTTTTCTTTTCTTTTCTTTTTCTCCCCCTTTTTTTTTCTTTTTCACATCAATATCACTCCCCCTTTGACATCAATGCCAGAAATCTAACTACTGAATCACAAAGCTGACTACTCCCCCTAACCTGTAGCATCCCACATCAGTGCCGAAATGAATAGTATCTTTGATAGTTCATGCTGAACTGAAGCCAAACCGCATCAATAAAGTTTCTACTGGAGGGTCAGAAACTCCCAATCTGTCTCTCAGGTACTCAAATGATTCCTTGGGCAAATGTTTAGTGAAAATATTTGTAATCTGCTTTTTAGTGTTCACATAAACAAGTCTAACTTCATTTGCTTCCACTTTTTCCTTCAAAAAGTTATACTTTATAAATATGTGCTTTGTTTTAGATTCAAATACCATAATCTTTGATATATCAGTAGCAGTAGAGTTATCACGGTGAATAACTACTGATGCATCACAATCCACCTTTATATCCTTCTACATTTGCTTCATCCATAAAACTTGTATATAGTTAGTAGCAGCACCAACATACTCAGCTTCAACAGTAGATAAAGAGGTACATGATTGTTTCTTTCTGATCCATGAAACCAAATTCTTTCCAAGAAAGAAAGCTCCACGGAAAATACTTTTCCGGTCATCAATATCTCCAACTCGATCAGTATCTATATATGCACATAAAGTAAAGTTATCATCCTTAGGGTATCACAAGCCATATTCTGATGTACCTTTTAAGTATCTAAAAATCCTTTTCACCACCATCTCATGATTTTCTTTAGGATCACTTTAAAATCTTGAAACAATACAAACAACATTCATAATATTAGACCTAGTCTGAGTCAAATAAAGTAGACCTCCAATCATAGATTTGTATCTTGTAGGATTTACCAGTGCAGAAACATCTTTTCTTATCAATTTCTCACTTGTAACCATAGAAGTACTTTTTGGTTTAGAATCTCACATACCAAATTTCTTTGACAATTCTTTAGCATATTTAGTTTGATAGATAAAAATACCTTTGTTAGTATGAGTAATCTGCAAACCTAAGAAAAATTTCATCTCACTAATGATAGACATCTCAAATTCTTTCTCCATATTCTTAGAAAATTCTATGCATAACTTATCTTCACCTCCAAAAATAATGTCATCAACAAATACTTCAATAATTGGTATATCATCAACATTGATCTTATAATATAAATTACTATCAACACTGCTCTTAGTAAAACCAAGCTTCAAAAGATATTTATCCAACCTTGCATACCAAGCTCTAGGTGCTTGTTTCAATCCATATAAAGCTTTCCTTAACCTGCAAACCATATTTGTATCATCTAATAGTGAAAAACCATTAGGTTGCTCAATATAAGCTTCCTCATCAAGATCTCCATTCAAAAATGCACATTTAACATCCATCTGATAAACCTTGTAGTTTTTATAAGCAACATAGGCAAGAAATAATCTTACAACCTCAATCCTAGCTACAGGTGAAAAAGTCTCTCCATAATCAATTCCTTCCTTCTAAGAATGTCCTTTACAAACCAATCTAGCCTTATTCCCTATAACTTGACCATCCTCATTCAATTTATTCCTAAAAAACCCATTTAATTCCAATAACATTTTTATTTTTAGGCCAGGGAACCAAGGTCCATGTGTTATTTTTCTCAATCTGATCTAATTCTTCTTCCATAGCTTTCATCCAATATTCATCTTTACATGCCTCAATTACTAATTATGGTTCAACTTGTGAAATTAAACATACCTCATTAGTTGTTAATCTTCTTCTTATCATCACTCCATTTCTCTTATCCCCAATGTTTTGATCTTCTGAATGATTCAATCTCACATACCTAGGAGTCGTCTGACTTTTGGTTCCTCTTCCTCATTCTTCAGTTACTGTAGAATTCTCTAATACTGTTGGAGTAACTGGTTCAACTCTCTATTCTGGTAAAGGTGCTACCAGTTCAGATATAATCATTTCCACTGCCAATTCCTTCTCATAAACTCTGATTTGACTTCTATTCAGCTCATCTACTTTGACATTACCACTCTCCACAATTCTCTTCAATCTCTTGTTATAACATCCATATGATTTGCTTGCATTAGAATAACCAAGAAATATACCTTCATCACATCTAGGATCAAATTTCCTAATGATATCATCTCTCCTGATATAACATTTACTACCAAAAATTTTGAAATACTTAACTGTAGGTTATTGAAAAACCATAATTCATAAGGTTTCTTATCGGTTTCTCCTTTGATATGTACTATGTTGAATGTATAAACCGTTGTGCTCACTACTTCTCTCTAGTAGATATGAGGTAGACTATCTTCCATCATCATTGTTCTAGCAACATCCAAGATAGTTTTACTCATCCTTTCCACAACTCCATTCTGCTGATGTTTTCGGGGAGCAGAAAACTATCTTTTTATACCATGCTTCTCACAAAAGTTATTAAACTCACTGGATGTGAATTCTCCACCATGATCTGACCTCAAACATTTAATCTTCAATCCTGTCTCAATTTTCACTTTAGCCTTAAAGATTTTAAAATTTTCAAATGCTTTAGATTTTTCTTTTAGAAAAGTAACCATCATTCTAGAATAATCATCAATAATTAGCATGAAATATCTATCACCATGAAAACTTTAACTCTAGCAGGGCCACACAAATCAGTATGAATAGGATCAAGAACATCATTTGATTTATCTTGTATGCTTCTAAAAGATGTTCTAACTTGTTTACTCATTTGACATTCTTTACATACCAGATTATAGGGCTTCATAATCTTAGGTATATCCCTAATTGCTCTAGTTGAATTGATCTTCACAATGCAATCAAAATTCACATGACACAACCTTTTATGTCATAGCCAACTCTCATCAATCCATGTAACCAAACATGTCTTCTCACCAAAGTTCAAATGAAATATATTACCTTTTGTCTATGTACCTGTTGCAATCTCCAAACAAGATCTATTAATGATTTTGCATTTTCCATCCTTGAACTGTAATTGAAATCCCTTATCTACCAATCCTCCTACACTCAAAAGATTATGCCTTAAGCCTTCAACATAATAAACATTATAAGTATTGCTCTTACCATCCAATGATATAGTTTCTTTTCCTTCGATCATACATGCTTTTTTATCTCCAAATCTAACTAGACCACCATCAAATTCTTGCAAAGACAAAAACTTCCCTTTATCTCCAGTTATATGATGTGAACAACTGCTATCAATTACTCATTATTTTTGTCTTCAATTTTAGCAGTGTTGGCCCACTTGTGGTCCACCCAATTGAAAATTTTTAAGTCAGGCCCCTCTAGTTGTGTATCATGTCTCCATAGACTTTTTCCCTTTAAAGTTCTGTGTTAAGTTCTAGTTAAGTGAAAAGAATGTCTTTAAAAATTTCTGAACCATTGAACCCCCTTGAACCAGTTCAATCAAGTTCATCCAGTTCAGTCGGGTTCATTCAGTTCAAGCAAGTTCATTCAGTTCGGTCAGGTTCATTCAGTTCAGGCAGGTTCAAAATGGTTCACAGTAGTTCAACAGGTTCCAAAAGTTCAAGCAGTTCTTGAGCAGTCTCCAAAGTATAACAGTTCGGAGCACAAGGTTTACCATATACCACCAGCCCCATTAGTTGTAAATATTATCAAGGAACTCAAGTTTTAATAGGAAAGAGACTTTTATTTGGATGAATAGCAAGACACTCAGTTGCAAATAAAGCCACCCCACTTAATATCAAGAAAGAGAACAACTATGACTCGCACAAATGTTTAACATTTTATCATGCCTTCTTCTTCATAGCTGTCATATTTTTCAATTATGGGATGTGGTGATATTATAATGAATTTAGATTAGGCCTATATTGTTATGTTGATCATACCAATAGTTTTCTTTTTCCAGTTTGCTTGTACAAATCAATGAAATCATGGAGTTGTCAAGACACACATAGCTCTTGCACTGCAAACAATATCAAGTTCTAATTTTTGTGACAAAAAAACCATCATGTTGCGGGGGGCGTATCTTTTTATTCCACCGTTGGATTTTTTCCATTTTTTGATATGTTGTGCACAGACAAGTTGCACACGTTTCCACTAGAGAGATTAACCAAATTATGTCTCCTTCAAAAGATATGGTGGACTGAGCGCAAGTCTGTCCAAAGTGACCAACAACAACCAAGTTTACTGTTTTCAAATATTAACTAGGCATGACTTATATTTGTAACGATGGAGCCCATAGTTAATCCATAAATATTATGTATTTTAAGTTATAATGTTTTCAGATTAAAACATTATGATTAAATATTACATTGAAGCCAAGAAAGTCTTGAAGGAATGAAGACAGTTATTTATATCCAACTGTCAACATATTATATGCCAAGATTCAGTTTTTGGAACTGAAAGTGTCTCACCGAGGGGAAAAGAAGGATAAATATGCAAAAGAAAGGGGAAAAGAGGGTTCTTTTTCTGGGAGTATGTGTGCTACAGGAAAGGGCAATAATTTCTAAGTTTTTAATTATAGCATGGGGCATGTTTTCTTTTCCTACAATTGTAATGTATAGAACTTGAGTCTTGGAACTCATTTTTTATATTGAAGGAATGAAGAAGGCATTCAGGAATCTTTGAATTCTTTATTGTTGTCTTCAGATTTTATTGAGCTTTATCTCATTAATATTATTTTTCAGTACCATTCTTGTCATGACAAGCTGTAGATGTGATTAATTCTAGAATTTTGTTTTCAGATTAAGTTACCTCTTGGGAAGGATATGTGCTCCTACCTCTTTAGTTATTTTCTATGGGTGTTGGGAATATGAATTGTGTTTTCTTTTTCTTGCATTCACTTTATTTAGTATTCAGTCATCTTCACATTTACTTCATGGTTATGAGTAGGTGTTAGTGCCTTTAGTTGCTTTCCGGTTAAAAGCAAATGTGTGGTTTAAAACCAATTAATTTATTGAATATCTGACCGGGGAGCTGTACCCTGTAAAATTCAGAGGAAGATTATCAATCTCATCATAATCGATCCAACTGTTAGTGCTTTTTGTTTTTCATTTTGGGCATTGGGAGTTAATTTGCATATTCATTTTTGAAGGACAAATCTATTCACTAACAGATTTTTGGCGACTCTGTTGGGGATCCGGAAATGAAAGATCAGTGCTCTCTTTCCTCAGTTTGATTTAATATATCTGTGTAAAGAGATTGGTGACTCTGTGTAAAATATCATGCTCAAATTAAGAGCAATGGGAAAGGGGAAAAGGCCAAATCCCACCATCTTTGAAATTCTTGCGATGGATGACAAAGTGCTGCACAAATTTTGGGATCATTACAAGGAAAGCATTTCTCATGTTGTTAAAATTAATAAAAGCATAGAAGATGACCATGCATCTGCTCTTTTATGGATGAGTCTTTGTGCAAGGTTTCATAGGCTAAAAGAGTGTGAAGAAAGGATGCATCAGTTCCAAGCTAACAGGAAAATAATATTGCAGCTTAAGGAACAATTGAGAGTTGATGAAGATGAAGTTTTAGCTGCTCCAAAAATTTTCTATTCACAAATTTTTTTAGTTTTGAGTGAGCAAGAGATTGAGCCAAGAAAACAACTCAAAAAGAAACCTACAGCTAAAGAGTTGAATGGTGAAAGTGATCATATGCTGCAATATCTTTGGAATGCATTCAAGGGAAGCATTTTTGAAGAAGAGAAGAATAATCTAAGTCCCTCTAAAGATCATAAATCTTCCTTGCTGTTGAAATGCGTGCATCAGAGATATTATAACCTCAACAATCATAAAGAAGAAACTCAGACTACTGCTGAAAGAGGAAAGGAAAAATCAGAAAATAAAGAACCAGTATCATATATCTTCTCGGGTCTAGGTGAAGGAGATTCTGAGCCAACATTAGTCAAGCCATTAGAGACTTGGGATCACAATCAATGAATAAGAAATTTGTGTCAAGCTGAGACTGAGGAGTCTAAATCTTTTTCAACATGCAAGAATGAGAAATTACTCATTTCTCTTGAAGAAGAAATGTCATCAAATGAACAGAAAAAGGATATGTCTGCATGTGAAGGTGGTGTAAATATTTTTTCCTCCACATTATTTTTCAATGAATATTTCATTCTTGCTAAGGAAAAAGATGTAGTTCCCATAAAGTTTGATCCCATGCTTGTAGAAAATGATTTTGAGAAAACACAATCACTAATTGTGCATTCAGAGATTGAGCATGAAATCATTTTGCAAAAAGAATCTCTTGTTTTTTATGATCCTCCTACATGTCAAAAAGAGGAAGAGATTTTTGATGGCATTGAAAAGAATGGTACAACAACAACTAAGATGGAGGAGCAATTTAAAAATTCAGAAGAGAAAATCACTTGGAGAGAGACTAATGCATTATACTTGCCAACTGAATATAATGAAGATTCTAAAGTTAGAGACAATCCTCTCTTTGAGTTTTTTGATTCTGAAATAATTGTTGAAGATAAATGTTTTCTCATGATAAGAACAACTTAGAAAAATATTGCTTTAAGACTGATTTTGGAAGTAATATTCTTTCTGAAATAACTTGGTGTAAGGAAGAAAAACAAGATCATATTGGCATTACATCTAACTTCTTAGAAGAGAAAATTTTGAGTCATTTTTCATCATCTATTGGACAAAAAGATCTCAGCATGGAAGATTTGGGTATTACTTCATTCTATACTTTTTCTTTCAATAAGAAGTCTATGGATTTAATAGTCAAGAATGATGGAATTATTTCTGCTAACTTGGATCCTACACTTGGTGGAGTTTCTTTTTATCCTAAACTGGGTTTGAATGCTGAAAATCCATTAAAGAACAATTATTTTGCTCATGAGAATTATAAAGATGATGCAGCCTTATCTCTAAAAATTTTTGAGCACTTTTTCCAACCAGGATTAGAAAATTGTTTGACACTATGCACAGGGCTCTGCAAGATTCAAAATTTCGTGATGAAAAGTGGCTTTTTGGGTATGAATTCTTGATCACAAAGTTCTTGCATGCTATTAGTTTGATGTCCAGTAGTGAAGAAGTCACCAGCACACAACGGTTGTGGGTTACTTCAGTTGAGCACAACCCCTTATTTAGGAAAGGCTCATACTTCTCCACATCAGTTAATGGTTATGTGTGAGTTCTTTTTGCCTTTTTCTTCTTATGGTGGGATTTTCCTACCTGTATACATCTCTGAGAATAAGTTTCAGCTTTGCAAGTATTTTTGTTGTGTGTAGGATAACTTCTTTGGTGTTAGCTTTGGCTGCTAGTTTTTGTGGTGCCAGTAGTTTAGTTGTTTTGGCTTGATGGTTTGCCCTACTCTTCTTCATCCTCTCTACAAGCAACTCCCATTGTTTATTCTTGACTCTGTTATTTCCCAATGGATTATGGCACTATTCCTAACCAGAGATTCTGAAAGTTCTCCACTTTTTGCATGAAAAAGCAGTCCCCAGATAGAGCCAATTGTTGGCCCACTTGTGGTCTGCCCAATTGAAAATTTTTAAGTCGGGCCCCTCTAGTTGTGTATCATGTCTCCATAGACTTTTTCCCTTTAAAGTTGTATGTTAAGTTCTAGTTAAGTGAAAAATAATGTCTTTAAAAATTTCTGAACCATTGAACCCCCTTGAACCAGTTCAATCAGGTTCATCCAGTTCAGTCGGGTTCATTCAGTTCAAGAAGGTTCATTCAGTTTAGTTGGGTTCATTCAGTTCAAGTAGGTTCATTCAGTTCGGTCGAGTTCATTCAATTCAAGCAGGTTCAAAATGGTTCATAGTAGTTCAACAGGTTCCAAAAGTTCAAGCAGTTCTTGAGCAGTTTCCAAAGTGTAAGAGTTTGGAGCACAAGGTTTACCATATACCACCAGCCCCGTTAGTTGTAAATATTATCAAGGAACTCGAGTTTTAACAGGAAAGAGACTTTCATTCAGATGAATAGAAAGACACTCAGTTGCAAATAAAGCCACCCCACTTAATATCAAGAAAGAGAACAACTATGGCTCGCACAGATGTTTAACATTTTATCATGCCACCTTCTTCATAGTTGTCATATTTTTCAATTATGGGATGTGGTGATATTATAATGAATTCAGATTAGGCCTGTATTTTTATGTTGTTGATCATAAAAATAGTTTTATTTTTCCAATTTGCTTGTAGAGATCAATGAAATCATGGAGTTGTCAAGACACACATAGCTCTTGCACTACAAACAATATCAAGTTCTGATTTTTGTGACAGAAAAACTGTCATGTTGTAGGGGGTATATCTTTGTATTCCACCGTTGGATTTTTCCCATTTTTGGATATGTTGTGCATAGACAAGTTGCACATGTTTTCACCGGAGAGATTAACTAAATTATGTCTCCTTAAAAAGATATGGTGGAATGAGAGCAGGTATTTCCAAAGTGACCAACAACAACCAAGTTTACTATTTTCAAATATTAACTAGGCATTACTTATATTTGTAATGATGGAGCCCATAGTTAATCCATAAATATTATGTATTTTAAGTTATAATTTTTTCAGATTAAAACATGATGATTAAATATTACATTGAAGCCAAGAAAGTCTTGAAGGAATGAAGACAGTTATTTATATCCAGCTGTCAACATATGATATGCCAAGATTCAGTTTTTGGAACTGAAAGTGTCTTACCGAGGGGAAAAGAGGGTTCTTTTTCCAGGAGTCTGTGTGCTGCAGGAAATGGCAATAATTTCTGAGTTTTTAATTATAGCAAGGGGCATGTTTTCTTTTCCTACAATTGTAGTGTATAGAACTTGAGTCTTGGAACTCATTTTTTATATTGAAGGAATGAAGAAGGCATTCAGGAATCTTTGAATTCTTTATTGTTGTCTTCAGATTTTATTGAGCTTTGTCTCATTAATATTATTTTTCAGTACCATTCTTGTCATGACAAGCTATAGATGTGATTAATTCTAAAATTTTGTTTTCAGATTAAGTTACCTCTTGGGAAGGATATGTGCTCCTACCTCTGTAGTTATTTTCTATGGGTGTTGGGAATATGAACTGTGTTTTCTTTTTCTTGCATTCACTTTATTTAGTATTCAGTCATCTTCACATTTACTTCATGGTTATGAGTAGGTGTTAGTGCCTTTAGTTGCTTTCTGGTTAAAAGCAAATGTGTAGTTTAAAACCAATTAATTTATTGAATATCTGACCTGGGAGCTGTACCCTGTAAAATTCAGAGGAAGATTATCAATCTCATGATAATCGATCCAACTGTTAGTGCTTTTTGTTTTTCATTCTAGGCATTGGGAGTTAATTTGCATATTCATTTTTGAAGGACAAATATGTTCACTAACAAGCAGCGGGTGCCTTCTCTTCAGGTACATTATCTTCTAGTTCCGGATCATCTTCCTTGATAGCCAGGAACACCCATTCCTTCCCATTGCTGGAACCACTAGCAGAGTCTTCTATCGGTTCATCATCATAATTAGTAATGCCTTCCTCATTTGTTATGTTACATGATTTGTCTTTGTTTTTCTTGTATTTATACTTGTTCTGATATCCATGGTTAGGCTTAAATGATATTCTAACTCTTTCTTCAAATCTTGAATTCCTTTCAGGACATCTAGATGCAAAATGACCAATCTTATTATATGCAAAACATTTAAAAGGTGTTTTTCCTTTATACTTACTTCCTACTGGTCCTTTAGGACTCTTCTAGAAAATAGTGCTTCAAGTTGCTCAAACTCATCATTATCTCTCTTCATATCTTCTAATTCCTTTGCATACAAAGATTTCAAGTCTTGCTTATTGGTTGTAGATGTAGATACATGAAAAGCAGGTCTAGTCTTCACAACTCCAAAAGGTCCAAATTCTTCATGCTCAAAAGCAGATAGTTTCCCAACAAAAGTATATATGTTGATAGATGTATTAGCCATTATTCTCAACTCATTAATAGCAGTAGCCTTCATTTTGTAAGCCGGTGGTAGGGCTCTCAGGACTTTAGAAATAATTTCATCTTTGCTCAGAGTTCCACCACAACATTGAATACCCATTACAATCTCATTTACCCTTTCTGTTGGAACCCTAAAATTTTTTAATTTTAGAATTCCAAGTTCTATACACAAAAGTGGATTTATGTGTTCAATCATGTACAACACCTACAATCAAGCAAAGTTCATCCATTGCCAGCTCTCGAAAAACAGGTTTGGTGCATACGTCAAGAGGTCGATTTTCAAGTATGTATGTGGTTGCAGATGTGGAACCATCTCAGGTATGCCTTTTTGAATTATATTTTCTTTCCATCCGAATACTATTATGTCAAATTAATTATTCCTCTATATTTTATGTATATTTGAGGACCTACGTTTCAAATTTCAGAATCATACAATATCATTTGATATGTTTTCTAAGGCTAATCTAAATGCAATTTTTTTAAATTTACAATATGAAATGCAAAAGTTTTATCAAAATGATTATGGTTGGATATTGATAAAATTCTTGTAGGAGCATCACGTTGAACAAATCATGCCTATGAAGTGTTAATATTTTGGAGCTATATGTTTTCTTTTCATATTTTTATGATAGCCATTTATTTACATTTTATTCTAGAGATGAAATATTAATGTCTAAAATTCGAAGCATGATGACATTATTTGTATTAACTAAATTTTTGTTAGGGTTTGCAAAAGTTTATTTTTTCAAAAGAAAAAAAACTAACACAAATTGCAGCTTATATGTTATCTGCAGGAATTGGATGATGTTAGTTCCTATATATATTTTTTCATAAATAATTTTGCAAAGGGCATTTTGTGCAAACATATGTTTAAATCTTTTAAATAAAATATTTAAAACATTAAGTTCCAAAAGAAATAAGTGCAAATATTAGATGGGAAGAATATATTTTTGAATCATTGATTTAAAAATATGCATCATAAAAGCATCTAGTGAAGCATATATTTAATGTTTGAAATAAAAGATTACAAGAGAAAATAAAAGAATTTATTTAGAAGGGTGAAATATGAATGCTCCGATTTCAATTTTTACAAAATATATAACGAGTTTTATGGAGAGCATATTTTGTAAATGTTTTAAATAAAAGATTTGATATATTGCCAAAAGAATTAAAAGTTTTTCCAAAAAGTAAATCATTTTAATAAATGATTTTAGAAAACTTTATAAATAAAGATGCATCAATATTATGAGATGGGGCTCGATGGGTTTAACCCATCGAGTATTGGTGTAATCATTCTCAAGCTTCCCCGATCCCCGATGAAGAGTTATTGTTATATCCATTATTGTTATTATTGGAGTGGGTCTTCTTTTGGCACCAGGAGGAGAGTTTGCATTTGTGGTATTAGATGTACAAAGTGAACGTATGGCAGCAGGGCATGCACTTGATCTTCCCAGCAACAAAAACTTCTATTTGTGGTATATAGCAACAAAAATTCCAGCAAATTTCATTCACGTTTTTACTATTTGAGTGGTTTTTGGGGGCTGAATATGAGCTTTAAATGGTTATTTTTATCTCTCAATAGAAGCCCAAACCATTCATCTTACCTTGGAGGTCATTTTTACAAGGTTTTTGATGTGTTTGGAGTGCCGACAAGCTCAAAAACGGCCCAGATTTGAAAGTGACGGCCTGAAACATTTCAACAAAAAAAAGTAGATACACAAAATGGATCTACTGAGAAAGGCTGGGATAAATCAAGGGCAGACAGTTCGTCAAATTCTCCTATGGGTTTTGTGGAGAATTGTGGTTCATGGATTGATTTGTATTCTTCTTCAATGGTTGCTTTGTCATTGTCTCAGACAAATTCCAATGTCCATACAATGTTGATTTCACTAGAGGATGCTTCTTTCGGTATAGTTGATTCAAGCAAGGTGCATGCCATCATGGACAAGTTTACAGATCGCAGGCTGAGATCCCTTTTTGTGCCTAGACAACAAGTTCCAGAAAAAAGTAATGAGAGTGCAGGAGACCCACGTGAATTTTTCGGAGTAACATCGGGACTTCGAGAGGAATAGAAAAAGGCTATTCCGACCCCGATGAAGATAAAAGTGCCTGCAGGAATATCGGTGTGAATTATACCGATAAAGTAACAAAAGAAAAATGCATCAGGTGATCCGTAGAGCAATAAAATACTTACCTCCTAGAGCAATAAAATACTTACCTCAATGGCAGATGGATCTAGGCAAAATAAATAATAACTCATCGTAAAATTGCTATCCCGATGAGCCAATGAGGTGTACAAAACTATACCGATGGAGATCAATAAGGTAATATTGTTTTATTTCGCCATTTGGTAAGTATTTCAATTTAATATTTTGCAATCTGATTTTTTAGCCAATGGTAAATCACTATGAGCTTAAAAATAAAGATGAAATATTTTCAAAATGTTATTAAAGCTACATTCTTATTTTGAAATTTTTTATCATAATGATTTTTTTTTTTTAGATTTCTTTTTTTTAAAATTATTGAAAGAGTTTTGCCTTAATGTTCTAATGGAGATATATCTCAAAGAAATTCCTTTAATGAATATTTGCCTTAGGGAATTTATTTTAAAAGATTTTATTTTTTAACATGTTCCAAATGTAAATATCCCGACTTGTCAAATAAACTAAATTTTCTTACCTAAGAATTCAATATAGTATTTTAGTGATTACCAAAGGATACATTTTTACCAAAAGGGAAAATCATTATTTCATTTTTCTATGTTGTATTGTTTTTTTTTATAAGGCAATATCATGGTCAAAGGAAGTAATTACAATTTATTTATAAATGCCTTTTAACATATAGTGAAAGTAATGAATTATAGTTGATTATCAAATAAATGATTTTTTCTTTTATAAATATGTTTACCCTAATTATTGAATTGAACACTTTTTACATTAGGATAAAAAATTATAATGCTTTTAAGCATCAAAGTGTAATTATTATTATTTTGAGAAAATGTACTTTTACCACAAACGAAGTGATGAAATTGCATTTATTAAAGATGAAGACTAATGTTATAATGCAATCCTTTCATATGCATATTTTTGCTTTATGTGTATAAATTGGATATTTTTATTAGGGTATATTATTGATATCATGTACTTAATGGTTTGATTTGTATTTGCAAGGGTATGCCCATGTGATAAAATATTTCTAACCTATTTTAGATTGCCCTAAAAGGTGAGAAGGTATATAAGTTTTTCCACGAATATCATTTTTACAGAGGGAAGTATATGCTTTTATTTGCTATATAAAATATTTTACCTTATGTTATTTAATGAGAACTATTATTCAGGCAAATTATTTTTAATATTTACAACTGTAAAATATTTTGATTTAAGTGAATTATCCTAAAACAAGTATTTTACATAAAGGATTATTACCTAATCAAAGGTAAGATATAGTTAATGGTGAAATCAAATGGATATGATTGGTTCACCTTATTGTGCAAGAGATATTGAGGAGATGATGAATATTTGTCAAGAAATAGTATCAAAGCGGAGGATAAAGGATATATTATTAAAGCATTATTTAGTATGGTGTTTTAGGGTTTTCCTTTTAATTTATATCTATAAACCAAAGGGTGTGTCCTTTGGAAAACAACTGTATGTAGCTTCCTTTTGTAAATGAACGGGTGTGTCCTTTCATTTGTGTCTATTGGCTCACATATTTATATGGAGTCATTTTTTGTATGTAAAGGGTACAATCTATCACTGCATGTAAGGGTTATAGGCTATATATATTAGAGAAGTCTGTAGGAAGAAGAAGCATCATTTTGTGCAATCAATTTGTAATGGAGTATCTGCAAGTGCAACTTATATATGCAATTATTTCCTGAAGATTAATATACAAGGTTTGTTGTTTCTTTTCCAAATATTGTGTACAGTTTTGTGTTGATGATTATCTTTGTCCTCTTGATAAATCTGTGTATAGATTTGCTATGATGTGAATCACATGGTGTTGCATTAAGTGAAAGATTGAGTTCTTATTGTTTGTGTAACACATACTGAACCTTCATAGATGATGAGAAATTGTCTCTTGAATTGATAAGATATTCTGTCGACAAAGTGTCATATATATCCTTGGATAGAGGCATTGGTTTGTTATTGATCTTTTTTAAGGTTCTGATCTGTATGCATTCAAGGTCCTTGATAGAGAAACGTTCTTCCCAAATCCTATATGAACTGATCTATGCATATTTCTTTTAAGTCTTGAACGCAATCTCATTTTCAATATACATTTACAATCATTTTCTTTTCAAAACATTCAGTTAAAGCACATAATAAAGTATGATTTCAGAACAATAATTTGTCAGTTTTGCAATCTACTAAAAGGTTTAAATCCACTTTAAATAACCTCTTTTGTGCTTGAGAGGAAGAGGCACACCCACCTAGGTTCAGTGGAGCCTAAAGTGCAGAGGGATCGAGTCCTTGATTGTTCCTGTTCGTTGGCCAAGGCTGATTGAATTACTTGAAGATTTGGCAAGTCTTTTGGTTTTCCAATCTGTGGTTTTGGGAACCAACATATTAGCGACTCTACTAGGGAGTTGTCATACATACTTTGACGTTCACCTAGAAGCTCTGGTGTTTTTTCATTGAAGATTTGATTTTTTGTTTTCCTCATCCAAGTCACACAACAGATTGGCGACTCTGTTGGGGAGTTGTTCAGAAGAAGTTTTTAGAATCTTTGGTAGTTTGTTTCAGACTCTACTGGAGGGAGGATCCCAGAAGATTAGTTAAGTTGGTAATATTTTCCTCATAGGAGGTGGTGACTCTATATTAACAGTTTTTTTAGTTGGTGACTCTACTAAGGGAGGAAAACCGGTGGGAAATGAAAATTCTTCCCTTTGATAGTAATAGGAAATCTATCACAAAATGTCTCATATTTGGTTAAGTAAACTATTATTTCCAGTGGACAATAGGCCATTGGACCTTAGAAGATTTTCATGTGAGATTGATGATATATTTTTACATTTTGCACAAGTTATACCAAAATTTTATGGTGAACATAATGAATCAACAGAGTGGCATTTAAAAATATTCTATTTGTTTATAGAAAACCATGACATTGATGATGAAGGATAGAGAATGATGCTATTTTCCAAAACATTGAAAGATAGGGCAAAAGAGGAGTACGATTCATTACCCACGTAGTGCCTTTCATCATGGAGGGATTTCAAGCAATGGTTTTTTCATATGTTTCATGGTGCAGGTGAGGAAGAGGATGACATCTTCTATGAGGTTGATGGAAACCAGATTTATACTATGGAGGAAGAATCTTGCATTTCTCCTCTGGATACATTTCTTGGCATAGAGAAAGAGGAAGATGAATCATGTGAGGATGTTCAATATATACACAAAAATACCTTCAAACATCAAGCCCTCGTTGTCAGAAAAAATGCAGGAGTTGGGGATTTATGATGATCCCCAGGTAAGGCTTCTACTTGAAATTATATATGAAATCACATTAGAGGAAGAATATAGCGATGATCTATTTTCAAATAGCGAATAAACTATGGATTTAAATATTGAAGAATCCATACATGTAGAAGCAAACATAAATAATAAAGAGGAAGCATTTCTTAGTACAGAAGAAATTTCTTATCTGTTAGAAAAGGAATATGAAAGGTATGTTCAGAAAAATGGTCTAATTTTTTTTCAAAAAAAGCAAACTAATGGATTAGGGCACATTCAAGGTGTGTTTGATGAAGTAAAATATGATTCCTAGGGAGATAATTTATCAAAGGAAAAAATCAGTGAGGATAGTTTTCTTGTGGACAAAACAAGTGATGATTCTTAGAATAATGAGAAATATAGACACAATGATGCGTGTAATAGAGGATGTATGACTTAAAAATCTTTTTGAAAATTTTCTAAGTTTTCAGTATCATGGAACTCCACAGGAATGTAAGGAAATAGTGTCTACATATGAATCATTTTTTAGTCCCTCTTGTGAAATAAATGTTCACCATCCAAGATGTGGAGACCAAATAGATTTACATTCATTATACACACATGATGAAATCTTAGAGGAAGATGAGGAGAAGTCTCTAAAGCTTAAAACATCTTTTTCTCTATTTTGTGACACATGTTTGCATACGGTTCATGCAGAGGGTGATGTTGTAGTAGATAGCATAAATGAGGATATTGTTCTTGAAGATAAAGCACATAATAGCTCTCATGAAAGTACATATCATAATAATCCTTTAAATAATGAATTATATGAAGGCTCACATCAAGGCATGCCTATATTTTTTCATTTGTTGCAATTAGAGAGAAGCAAGTCTAATCATAGTTTTTCAGAAATGGAAAACATAGAGGAAAATATGGTAATAATAAATGGTGATATGACAAAAAGGAATAGTATATTTTCACAGAATGCTTCCAAAAATAATGTTTGTCCAAAAGCATCATATGAGAAAAGGGAAGGAGAAAATGCATTTGGGGATGACCTAAATTTTTCAAATCAACTATATGATGAGAGTGAAATAATAATATATGATGACTTATCTCACAAAAATATTTTTGAAAATCACTTTCATGTTAAATCATTATGTGAAAGAAATAGGGTGTTTTGGGACATAATGTCAATAAAGAAGATACAACATGACACAAAGGATAATTATGAAAATTTTGGGGATCCAAATTCATATATTATGGACATAAATATTTCAAAATGTTATAAGAAATATTTACCAAATGTTTTTTTACCCAAGGAGTATTGCACAGTTGAAAAATGCACTGCACCGTAAGAAATATATTCAAATTTATGATATGGAAGTTTTGTGGGAAAATTACACTCAGGAAAAGACTATATATGGTGAAAATGATTTAAATTTTTCAACAAAGGAGGCATATGATAACATGTTGGGGTTTTCAAATGAGCATGAAGTGCATTGGAGAAATAATTGCAAAGTTAGAAGTCCGGAAACCAAAGGTAATCAAGGATGTGGTAACCAAGAAATATTAATGGAATACATTGCATCTCATAGGTACATATTATTACAGGAACAAAATCAGGTATTTGATAGAGGGAAGAGAAAATGTTAATTTGTGGAGGCCTAGGGCTACCCAAGATTTAGATGACAATCATATAGGAGGGAGTACTATTTAATGGTCTGCTTTTCCAGAGAAAACTGAGATCTCGCTATGCTCACAGGGAGCATACGTCCCCAGAAAGAGCCACTGTTACAACCCTAAAATTTTTAAATTTTAGAATTCCAGGTTCTATACACAAAAGCAAATTTATGTGTTCAATCATGTACAACACCTACAATCAATTAGGTTCCTCCATTTCCAACTCTCAGAAAACAAGTTTGGTGCATACGTCAAGAGGTCGATTTTGAGGTATGTATGTGGTTGCAGATGTGAAACAATCCCAGGTATGCCTTTTTGAATTATATTTTCTTTCCATCTAAATACTATTATGTCAAATTAATTATTCCTCTCTATTTTATGTATATCTGAGGACCTACGTTTTAAATTTCAGAATCATACGATATTGTTTGATATGTTTTTTAAGGCTAATCTAAATGCAATTTTTTCAAATTTACAATATGAAATGCAAAAGTTTTATCAAAATGATTATGGTTGGATATTGATAAAATTCTTGCAGGAGCATCACGTTGAACAAATCATGCCTATGAAGTGTTAATATTTTGGAGCTATATGTTTTCTTTTCATATTTTTATGATAGCCATTTATTTACATTTTATTCTAGAGATGAAATATTAATGTCTAAAATTCTAGGCATGATGACATTATTTGTATTACCTAAATTTTTGTTAGGGCTTGCAAAAGTTTTTTTTTTCTTTAAAAAAAAAACTAACACGAATTGCAACTTATATGTTATCTGCAGGAATCGGACAATGTTAGTTCCTATATATATTTTTTCATAAATAATTTTGCAAAGGGCATTTTGTGCAAACATATGTTTAAATCTTTTAAATAAAAGATTTAAAACATTAAGTTCCAAAAGAAATAAGTGCAAATATTAGATGGGAAGAAAATATTTTTGAATCATTGATTTAAAAATATGCATCATAAAAGCATCCGGTGAAGCATATATTTAATCTTTTAAATAAAAGATTACAAGAGAAAAAAAAAGAATTTATTTAAAAGGGCGAAATATGAATGCTCGGATTTCAATTTTTACAAAATATATAACGAGTTTTATGGAGAGCATATTTTGTAAATGTTTTAAATAAAAGATTTGATATATTGCCAAAAGAATTAAAAGTTTTTCCAAAAAGTAAATCATTTTAATAAATGATTTTAGAAAACTTTATAAATAAAGATGCATCAATATTATGAGATGGGGCCCGATGGGTTTAACCCATCGAGTATCTGTGTAAGCATTCTCAAGCTTCCCCGATCCCCCAATGAAGAGTTATTGTTATATCCATTATTGTTACTATTGGAGTGGGTCTTCTTTTGGCACCAGGAGGAGAGTTTTCATTTGTGGTATTAGATGTATGAAGTGAACGTATGGCAGCAGGGCGTGCACTTGATCTTCCCAGCAACAAAAACTTCTATTTGTGGTATATAGCAACAAAAATTCTAGTATGAATTTGAAAGAATAGAAATAAACAAAGCCAAAAATCAGCAGCAAATTTCATTCACGTTTTTACTATTTGAGTGGTTTTTGGGGGCTGAATATGAGCTTTGAATGGTTATTTTTGTCTTTCAATAGAAGCCCAAGCCATTCATCTTACCTTGGAGGTCATTTTTACAAGGTTTTTGATGTGTTTGGAGTGCGGACAAGCTCAAAAATGGCCCAGATTTGAAAGTGACGGCCTGAAACATTTCAGCAAAAAAAAAATAGATACACACAAAAAGGATCTATTGAGAAAGGCTGGGATAAATCAAGGGCAGGCAGTTTGTCAAATTCTCCCGTGGGTTTTGTGGAGAATTGTGGTTCATGGATTGATTCGTCTTCTTCTTCAATGGTTTCTTTGTCACTGTCTGAGACAAATTCCAATGTCCATACAATGTTGATTTCACGAGAGGATGCTTCTTTCGGTATAGTTGATTCAAGCAAGGTGCATGCCATCATGGACAAGTTTACAGATCACGGGTTGAGATCCCTTGTTGTGGCTAGACAACAAGTTCCAGAAAAAAGTAATGAGAGTGCAGGAGACCTATGTGAATTTTTCGGAGTAACATCAAGACTTCGGGAGGAATAGAAAAAGGCTATTCCGACCCCAGATGAAGATAAAAGCACTTGCAGGGATATCGGTGTGAATTATAGCGATAAAGTAATGAAAGAAAAATGCATCGGGTGATCGGTAGAGCAATAAAATACTTACCCCGATGGCCGATGGAGCTGGGCAAAATAAATAATAACTCATCGAGCATTGGTATAAAAGTAAAATTGCTATCCCGATGAGCCAATGAGGTGTGCAAAACTATGTCAATGGAGATCAATAAGGTAATATTGTTTTATTTCGCCATTTTGTAAATATTTCAATTTAATATTTTGAATTCTGATTTTTAGCCAATGGTAAATCACTATGAGTTTAAAAATAAAGATGAAATATTTTCAAAATGTTATTAAAGCGACATTCTTATTTTGAAATTTTTTATCATAATGATTTTTTTTTTAGATTTAAAAAAAAAAAAATTATTGAAAGAGTTTTGCCTTAATGTTTTAATGGAGATATATCTAGGAGAAATTCCTTTAATGAATATTTGCCTTAGGGAATTTATTTTTAAAGATTTTATTTTTTAACATGTTCCTAATGTAAATATCCTAACTTGTCAAATAAACTATATTTTATTACGTGAAGAATTCAATATAATATTTTATTGTCTTAACGATTTTTTTTACCGCTCATGTAAATACTATTGAAAAGGGAAAATTGTTAATTTAAAGATTAAATATTTTCCACATTGAAATATTTTAAAAGGAGAATATTCTATTTACAAATATTTTTTGACACAGTGTGAAAATAATGAATTACACTTATGAATGATATTTTCTTTTCTCTTATAAATATACTTGCCATGGATCAATGAATAGAATAATTTATTAGGGTAAATATTTTTTATTTTTCAAAATCATAATGTGAATATTATCAATTATGAAAGGATACATTTTTACCAAAAGGGAAAATCATTATTTCATTTTTCTATGTTGTATTGTTTTTTTTGATAAGGCAATATCTTGGTCAAAGGAAGTAATTATAGTTTATTTATAAATGTCTTTTGACATATAGTGAAAGTAATGAATTATAGTTGATTATCAAATAAATGATTTTTTCTTTTATAAATATGTTTGCCCTAATTATTGAATTGAACACTTTTTACATTAGAGTAAATAATTATAATGCTTTTAAGCATCAAAGTGTAATTATTATTATTTTGAGAAAATGTACTTTTACCACAAACAAAGTGATGAAATTGTATTTATTAAAGATGAAGACTAATGTTATAATGTAATCCTTTCATATGCATATTTTTGCTTTGTGTATAAATTGGATATTTTTATTAGGGTATATTAATATTCATATCATGTACTTAATGGTTTGATTTGTAATTGCAAGGGTATGTCCATGTGATAAAATATTTCCAACCTATTTTAGATTGCCCTAAAAGGTGAGAAGGTATAGAAGTTTTTCCACAAATATCATTTTTACACAGGGAAGTATATGCTTTTATTTGCTATATAAAATCTTTTACCTTATGTTATTTAATGAGAACTATTGTTCGGGCAAATTATTTTTAATATTTACAAGTGTAAAATATTTTGATTTAAGTGAATTATACTAAAACAAGTATTTTGCATAAAGGATTATTACCTAATCAAAGGTAAGATATAGTTAATGGTCAAATCAAATAGATTTGATCGGTTCTCCTTATTGTGCAGGAGACATTGAGGAGATGATGAATATTTGCCGAGAAATATTATCAAAGCTGAGGATAAAGGATATATTATTAAAGCATTATTTAGTATGGTGTTTTAGGGTTTTCTTTTAATTTATATATATAAACCAAAGGTTGTGTCCTTTGGAAAACAACTGTATGTAGCTTCCTTTTGTAAATGAAAGGGTGTGTCCTTTCATTCGTGTCGATTGGCTCACATATTTATATGGAGTCATTTTTTGTATGTAAAGGGTACAATCTATCACTGCCTGTAAGGGCTATAGGCTATATGTATTAGAGATGTCTGTAGGAAGAAGAAGCATCATTTTGTGCAAGCAATTTGTAATGGAGTATTTGCAAGTGCAACTTATTTATGCAATTATTTCCTGAAGATTAATATACAAGGTTCGATGTTTCTTTTCTAAATATTATGTACACTTTTGTGTTGATGATTATCTTTGTCCTCTTGATAAATTTGTGTATAGATTTGCTATGATGTGAATCACATGTTGTTGCATTAAGTGAAATATTGAGTTCTTGTTGTTTGTGTAACACATACATAACCTTCATAGTTGATGATAAATTGTCTCTTGAGTTGATAAGATATTATGTTCGCAAAGTGTCATATATATCCTTGGATAGAGGCACTGGTATGTTATTGATCTTTTAAGGTTCTGATTTGTATGCATTCAAGGTCCTTGATAGAGAAACATTCTTCCCAAATCCTATATGAACTGATCTATGCATATTTCTTTTAAGTCTTGAATGCAATCTCATTTTCAATATACATTTACAATCATTTTCTTTTCAAAACATTTAGTTAAAGCACATAATAAAGTATGATTTCAGAACAATAATTTGCCAGTTTTGCAATCTGCTAAAAGGTTTAAATCCACTTTAAATAACCTCTTTTGTGCTTGATAGGAAGAGGCACACCCACCTAGGTTCAGTGGAGTCTAAAGTGCAGAGGGATCTAGTCCTTGATTGTCCCTTTTTCATTGGCCAAGGCTGGTTGGATTACTTGAAGATTTGGAAAGATCCTAGATTATAGGGTGTGACACCATTCTATGTGATCTCCCAAATCTCTTTTTCAAGACATCTTAGATGAGTTTCCATCTGAATCTTCCATACTATATAATTTATTCCATCAAGCATCAAAATATCCTTTCTAAAGATAGCTCCAGAAGAAATGGATGAACTTGAACTGTAAGTCGCCATAAGACCTTCCTCAAGCAGTTAAGCTTTCTATAGAGAGGACCAAATCTATGATACCAATTGTTAGACAATTCAAATAACTAGAAGACAACTAAGAGCGGGGGAGGTGAATCAGTTGGCACAGATTATCAGAACGATTAGTAATTTAAACTTTAATACTGGAACCCAAAACATTATACCAGAATAGCAATTAAACCAGTTAAGCATAAATAATAATCATAGAATAAAAGCCATCCACATAACACCAAGATTTGTATGTGGAAAACTCGATAAAGGAAAAAACCACGGTGGGAAGCCTACCCACAGTCAGATAATACTTCTATAGTAAGTATGTGAATTACAATTGAGGGGCATGTACTTGTAGAAAGGCCAACAGCCTAGAGTGCACTGCTCATCACAAAAGGAGCCTCACTAACTACATATAAATCTAGACTACAATCTAGAGAAGTGTTGAACTACAAAAGATAGCATCTCCTATGCCAGAGTACACTTCCGATTAAGCTCAATACTGGAGGACTAAATCCTCTTACATAGACCCAATTTGATCTCCAATGATTGACCAACTCCTCTGCCTAAATGATATTACATTATTCGCACATTAAATTCCTTGACCATGAACTCTAACCATAACCATGATGATCTACAATGAGATCTTACATTTATATATATGCAAACCCTCAACCATAAATAATTAGGTCGGCCACGAGATAATAAACCAATTACATAATTACAAACCATGTCGGCCTTAGACCAAACAAATAATATCCAACACATAAGACATCCCAAAAATACATTGAGAGATCCAATCCACATGTTACATTAAAGCCGGTCCATAACCTAGATCAACTGGGACCCAATATAGGTCCACACGGTATAGCAATGATCTCCGACCGCCAAGTCTCGAACATGATCACCAGTAGCATCCTGAAACTCCACCAAAAGCTGCACCAACACCACTTATGCAATTCATCAAAGATCTCCACCAAAAGCTCTGTCAGTGAAACCCTCACTGGAACCAGAAACTAAGCTTCTAAACAAACATGATAACATCCGATCACTAGACCAAAACCAACTAACCAAATATGAGCATGAGTATCATGAACAAGACAATTCCATCACCAAACTATATCGGAGCCTACCGAATCATGCTAGATCCAAATCAACTAGACACCACTCAACCTACCGGGACTAGAAGGTTGTTGATAAAGTATCCAAACAACTAGTGTTGGCATCAATGACAAAACACCAATGAAACACATAATCAATTCCACCAAATGGCCAACAATCCACTCGAGGGATATTTATAAAGGTGAAATGATATAAGGCAAAGGCAGAATTAATAGCTCATTGTTTTTTGCAAGTTGGTCCGTATTGTTAATCAAATTCACAACACGTGAAAATTATTGAAAAATATTACACTCTGGCTATAGAGAAGCTCAAGAAGTGTGTAAGACACAAGTTTAAGACACACGTCCATTCGTAGAGCTTACTTATTATGAAAAATCTTGAGTATCTCTTTACTTATATGTTCTGCAGGCTGTCTTAAATGTACAACAAGTAAAAGAGTGTGATTTTCCCAAGGAAGATGTCTGGATTTACTTGATGATGGTGGGATAAATAATAGTGACTTTTTAGCCCACTAAGGTGGCATCTGCATGACCATCATGCAAATTAATTTCACACGAACAACCTAGGTGGCACATGCATCAAGAAAAGCACAAAGTGTATGTTCAACTCACCATTCGACATAAAAATCAAGGGAAGTAACACCTTAAAGAAGATTAACAAGTTCTACAAACATGCATGCAAAAGTAGTGCCTTGTGAGAGAAAGACATTATTTGTGCCTAAGTAAAAGAGTGAGAATCAAGAAGCATTAGAAAGATGGTTGCAGAAGAAGTGTTTTAGGCGACATAGTAGTTTTTGCCACAACTGATTCTTTTGCGGATGTATTCGGAGACATATCATACACCTCCCATGTCATGCCCCAAAAAACCATCTATGCTGGAAGAAAGAAAAAAGAGAAGATCATGCATAAGAATCTTTATATAATTACAAAGATGTATGAGGAGGTTTATGACCTATACCTATGGGAACATCCAAAGAACCTTCAGGAGGGTGCTTGTGCAAGAATACTCGTCCATAAAAGAAAAGGTGATTTAGTGTCTTCGGTGTGCAAGCTCTGGGATTGTGGTCTCCCACAATACATTATGTCAGTGGTCCCTCATTATTGGAATTTTGGCATTAAGTTGTCATTGATGTCAACCGATTGGGAGATGACACTAGTATGATGGCTACCGGCAAAGTAATGTATCAGTATGATTTTTCCATTGATGGACCACCGCTAAGACAACAAGCCTATTTGGAAGATGAGTGCCTATGTATGATGAAGAGGTGGAATGCTAAAGAAATCACAAACCACTAGAGGAGAAGATGAGTTGTCGGTATAGTGTACTCTACCGATTAGCAGAAGAAGAAGGTTCTACCGACAAAGGGATGTATCGGTATGAGCTTGCCAAATGATCAAGTTTGAACCAACTGTGTATCGGTGAGAAATGTCTTGATTATTGTGATGCCATGTGGAGCTGAGGTGGAAAACATGTTGTGGTTAGTAAAGCCCCCATTGATAGGGTCGTTGAAACAGACAATCGCCATTAATGAAACAACCACAAATCATGGGATTGTATCTGATTGTTGTGGCTTGAGGAAGAAAGGATAATAGAGGAAAATTAGGGAGTAGTTTGTGCTTGCATCAATAAAATGGAAATCTGATTGCAAGAAGATCATAAAAAGGAAACATCTGAAGCGTTTTATGAGTCGACGGATTTCAAGACAAGAAATCTTGTACGTGATTTCTATCTTCAACAAGTATGTGTTGGACAATGGAAACCATGTATAGATGCATCCCTGGAGTACAAGTGATCAATCAAAGACAAGCTAGATCAGATCTCATAGATATTGTGTTGAGTAAAGAAAACCCTAATTGCTGAATGTTTGAATGCATTCTTGGCGGGAAATAAGTAATAAAGATATGAGCCCGAGATAGAGCAAGATGATGCTGCAGAGAAGAATTTAGCCTTAGAACATTTTAAGAAACTTGCAGAGTAAGTGAGAAATCATACCGGTGAGAGGGTTTAACTGACAGAGATTCAATACAAACATAACTGTAGCTTCACAGTTAAGAAAAACCGGCAAGGTGTGGTAGAGCAGATAGCATCCAAGTGTGATATGATGTGTTGTGAGACTGAGAGAGAATGAGAGAGAAAGAGAGAGATAACAGAGGCCAAGAATCTAAGAGAGAAAATCTCACAACTGACAATGTGAGATTCAGTGGAGGAGAAAAGGTTGTCAACTAGCAGTAGGATATTTAGTCAAAGAGTTGCATAATTAATTTGCAACAAGAAGCCTTAACTATATTTAAATTGTAATTCAACATACATCACCAAGTTGGAGCTTGGTGCAGGGGTTGGTGCTCCTAGGATTGGTGCCCTGACGCAGAAGGGGTTGCTGCTCCTTGGGTTGGTTCCCTAAATCTTTGTAACTTGGTGTTTTACTTATGAGGTTGGATTGGAGCAGTAGTTTTCAACAACATTTCTCACCGAGGTTTTTCCCACATTAGGTTTTCCTCGTATATTTGGTGTTGTGAGTTGCATTTGTATGATTGATCTCTTTGGTTTTCCTTTTTTCTTTACCGGTTTGATTTTTTAGAGATTGAGTGGTTAACTATTATTCTGATGTTGCTTTAAAAGTCAAAAAGACTTAGGAACCACTGATTCACTCCCCTCTCAGTGGTACTCTGTGTTCAACAATTGGTATCAGAGCCTAGGTTCTAGGTTATCTTTAAACCTCGGGTAGATTTTGGACTTTGAACACAATGGAAAGAAATGAGTTTGCTTCCTCTAAATCCCCCATGTTTGATGGACCTAACTATGCCTTGTGGAGCACAAGAATGGAGACCTATATTTCCTCCCTGGGTTTTGACATGTGGATGTCTGTCAAGAATGGGTATGTTGTTTCTAGTGTTCCTCCCACTGATCTGGATGCCAAAAAGGAGTATGAGAACAATGCCAAGGCCAAACATGCTATCTTGAGCGAGTTGTCTGATAATGAGTTTGTCAGAGTCATGCACTGTGTATCAGCCAAGGAGACTTGGGATAAATTGTAGAGATTGTTTGAAGGAGATGCAAAAGTCAAAGAGGCCAAGCTGCAAGCACTAAGGGGCCAACTTGAAAGAATCAAGATGAAAGATGATGAAAAGGTTGCAGACTATCTTCACAGATTTGATGAAACTGTGAATATCTTTAGAGGACTTGGTGAAGAGATTGCAAATGAGACTCTTGTCAAGAAGGTTCTTAGATCCCTCACACCCAAGTATGATACTAAGGTGTCTTTTATAGAAGAAGCCAAGGATCTAAAGACTTTTACAATGGATGAGTTATTTGGTTCACTGACAACCTATGAGATGAGAACAATCAGTGATACTTCCTTAAGGAAAAAAGCAGCATTCAACACCACCAAAAAGGGCAAAGAAACAACTTCTCATAGAGAATCTAGTGAAGACTCTAATGTAGAAGTAGAAAAATTTGTCAGGAAGCTCAAAAGAGGATCCAGCTGGTATAAAGGAAAGCTACCACTCAAATGTTTCAACTGTGGTAAGGTCGGACACTTTGCTGAAAAATTTCCCCACAAAGAAACCGAGGGAGATGAGTCAAGAGAGTTCAGCAAATCTGCTAGCAAAGATAGAGAAAGAAATGTCTATCGGCAAGGAAGGAGAGGCTATCAGAATTAGAACAACCTATGTACTATTTAGGATGGTGTAATAGATGAAGAGAATGCATCAAAAGATGATTATCATGAGAATGACAAAAAAGTTAACCTCTTCATGGCACTAGATGAACAAATTGATGAAGATGAAGAAGAGGAGGATATTGAAGCTGGAGTGGATTTGGAAGGAGAGCTTATCAGTGCTCTTGAAGAATTGATTAAAACAAGAAGAGAACTCAAAAAGCTCAATCTTGCTGCAATAGATGAACAAGATCTCTTGAAACAATCTCTGGATGAGTCTGGTCAAGTTATATCTGACATGAGATTATAGCTAGAAGAAACTAAGAGGATGTGTGAAGCTATATCCTCTAATTTAACAAGGAAGGAAAAGGAGCATCAAGAGTTGGAAGAAAAAATAGTAAAGCTCAAAAAGGAGCTGGAAGAAAGTAAGGAATAAATAAAAAATAAGGAGCAAATATGAAGGCAACACCGCCTTAGACAAAATGTTGAGCAAACAAAAACAATCCAAAGACACTGGTGGCTTAGGCTTTAAAGTAGGTCAAAGCTCAACTAACAAAGATACATTCGACAAAGAAATAAAGTTCACCTTTTCAAATGAAGGTGAAGGAAATAAGACATTCACTATAGGCAAGGATACCAATAAAAATGCATATGTAGATGCTGTTGGAAATCACCACACAAACCAATATGCACAGGCAATGAACCAGAGGCCACACTCTTTGTACTGACATACAGATCCAAGGAGAAATGCAAGAGTTGACCATGAAGGATTCACCAAAATCAACAACATGAAGGGAAGACCTCCGATGAGGCAGTCCTTTGTAGGACCATATGACTGATCTTCAACAATATAGGGAGAATCAATATTGACTTGTGCATTCTCATCATATTCTTGCTCAACCTTGTCATCATCAACACACAAGTCTTTACAATCAAGCTACATTTTAGATTTGAAAACCTCAAATATATTAATCCATGCAACTACCTAAATAAAATAAGTTGGTTTCAAATTTCTTGGCCAGTGAACGGTATCAGGTTCATAGACTTGCAAAAATAAGTCTATCCACTCAAAATCTTGAAGCATAAAACTCATAGCCATACTTTGTAATGCCTTCAAGAATCTTGATAGCAGTGCATAAGGTTGTTCACCCACTTGTTTCTTCATGCCCAGTTGAGCATTGACATATGTCATTAGGTTCTCAACATAGAAACCATGTTCTTGCTCTACTTGGGGCTGATAAAGTTGCTCATACTACTGAAAAGTACAAGCTGGGACAACACAAATAATTATATCTTGAAAACCATATTCAACACCTAACAAACGATACATATGTGCATGCATTGCATCCCCTCTTGTTGGGATATTTTGAGATCCTAAGAGTTGTTCATAACCTTGATTGACATCACTGAATCTATCTAGGTACAAGCTCTTGAAACACTACTAAGATGGTATGATTTGTGCAGGCAAACTTTCATACCAATCATTTGCATCACCCTTTAGTGATCTCACCAAGAACTTCATAACAATGTTTTGTTTGCAAAACTGAAAGTCTTCAATAAAACCACAAAATGACTGGACATGGTGTAATGCTGATTTAGATTCTTGTGCATGAAACAAAGGCACTTGATCTTTAAACTTAATGGGGAAGGGATGTGGGTACCCCTCAATGTTGTCAAAATTCAAATGTCTATACCTCAAGGATGAACACCCTTCTAGGTTGACCTTCTTCAAGTTGTTGATTATTCATTATGCCTTGGGCAACATAATGACCATACATCTTGCTTGTCTTTACAAGCTTCTCATACAAACGTCATAGTTACACATAACTTGAAAACTTTCTTCTCTTGAACAACAAGACTTTAGGTATAACATCATATGATACAAATAAAATCAAACCTAAAGTTCTTAACTTGAGCCTACAAACATCATAACACACTTCTCCTTGTTGGCATTCTACACTCACATGAGAATGGTTGATGTTGTCATTGATGGCAACCAACTGGTAATAAGATTCTATAGGTTCATTGACAATGTAGACATCATCCACCAGCACCGAAAGGCACAACAAATTTTACTCATCAGCATTTTAGTTTACACTAGCAAAGAAGCATATCGACACTCAGGCCGACATGAGACATGTTTTGTTTATGTGAATTGTAAATGTAATTAATTATTTGTATGCTGACATAATGTATTGTAAAGACTCATATATGTATGAGATCTTGTAGGTCATTTTTGATATAGCATGGAGAGGAAATTATGTAATGGTATTATGTGAGTGAATATCATTCACTGGCAGGTTTTTGGTTAAGGTTTCTAATAGAGCTTAAACCGGTACTGAATCAAGCATTGCAGATGCTATTTTGAGAAGTACATTATATTGGATTTAATTATCCATTTTGTAGTCTGTAAGACTCGTCTATTGAGCAGTGAGCTCTAAGCTGTTGGCCTTCCTCCATGTGCAAGCCCATATTGTAAGTAATATTTATTCATATTGGCCAGTGATTAAATATTGTGTGTCACAAATCCCATCGAGGTTTTTCCCACACCGGGTTTCCTCACCAAACTATCTTGTGTTATGGTGTGCATTTATGTTGTCTCTGTTATTTCTCTTTACTGCACTATTACTTGTTTATTGGTACATTAATTTGAGTTGCAAAGTTATAAACAAGTTCAAATATTTCATTAACCAGTTAGACATTGATTCAACCCCTCCCCTCCTCTCAGTGTCTTTGGGACTGCCATTGCATCTAACAATTGGTATCAGAGCTTGGTCCTCTATTTGCAAAAGCCTAACAACTTGAGTAAGATTCTAAAACCGGTGGTGATGGAGAGTTTGAGAAAATAGTTGGAACGAGCTCTTGAAGATTTTGATGCAAAAAAATTGAAGATTACCAAAATTGAAGATGATCTGAGGACTACCCAGGAATTCATTAAAGGACTTCAGGAGAACCTGGTTATAGCACAGAACAAGAGGAAGGAACTTCATGAGCAAATGCAAAAACATGATGATGAAAAGGAAACTCTTAGAGATATTGCAAAAAAGTTGAGGCAAGAAAAAACTAACATGAGGAATGAAATACAATATTTAACCATGAGGCTATGTAAGGATATTGAAGACAAGATGAAGAATGAAGAAGACTTGACTAGAAGACTTTATGATGGAGGTAATGAAAATCTGAGACTTTGTCATGAGAATGATATGCTAAAGATAGATCTGATTCACATGCAACATGATAAAGAGAAATTTATGAGACAATTTGGGACTTTGGAAAATGAGTTGATCACTGCAAATGAACACAAAGACAAATTCAAGAAAAGTTTAGAAAGACTTGATGACATGCTGAAAAGACAAAAACCCGATGGAGATACAGTTGGACTTGGATTTGAACATGGAGAAAGTTTTTGGACTGCAAATAATCAAGATCACAGCAAACCAGTAAGACAACCTAATGCTTATAAATTTAATGGGAGATGTTTTAATTGCATCAAATTTGGTCATAGAGAAAATCGGTGCAGATTTAGAAATAATCAGCATACAAATTTATCTACCGACCAATGTTCCAAATGCAATAAAGTTGGTCATAACTCAGAAAATTGTAGAATGAATGTGAAATTCTATGTTTGTGGTAGATTTGGACATTTATCTAATCAATGCAGAACACAAACTAGTCAAGGATATGGAAAGGCTATTCACAGGAATAATGTAACTTGTTATGCATGTAACAAGATTGGGCATATTGCAAAATTTTGTAGAAGCAAGACTATACCAGCAAATAACAAAGGATCTAATGAGAAGGGAAAAGAAAAGGTAAACAAAATAAAGCAAGAATTTTCAAAACAATGGATTAAGAAGAGAGATTAGAGAGTTGATGAATCTATCTCTATACTAGTAGAGTAGAGTAACCCTCCACCGGTAGGAGATTCTTCTTCTAACTAAGGAATAATCCTTAGGGGGTATGGTAGAAAACTGAAAATCATGCATTCTACCCTTGGTTGATGGTAAGAAGTTATATTTCTTCTTTATCGGCAGACATGTTAAGATTTCACTTAATCGACAAGCATTTAATGCGGTTGATGAAGGATTTTTTATTATAAAGCACCAGAAAACCCTCATTTCAAATCACCAAGCATTCAAGCATTCAGGGAGCGCGAAATTGAGAAAAGGTATCCTTAGGCAAAGCATCGAAGTATTTTTTAGGCATTCAAAGAGTATTTTTTAGGCATTCAAAGATTTCAAGTAAGAGGTATTTATCTTTCAAAATGACATCTTCATCTTCTATACCTGAGTTTATTGCAAACCCTACTATGGTAGAAAACATTAAGTGCCCTAGACCTGTATTTAAAATCATTCTCGAGATCGCAAAGCAAGATGATTCCATCGGAGCCTTCTCTAAGATTCTGAAGGGAGTTGCTTTTGCCGAAGACCTGAGGATTTACATTCACTGCAACATAGAAAATTTAAGGTCGGATGATTTGAAGAACATATACAATGATGTTATCACTGATGAACAAGGTTTGATTAAACTGGAGCATAAGATTGTAGGAGACTTAGTATTTGTTGAAATTTTGAACAATCTTGAATTTCCAGATGAGGTAGTACGTCTTGTACTGAGTAGAGTTCATGGGGAGTTTATATCGCTAGACTCTGGTTTTAAAATCACTAAGGAAGCAATCAAGGTAGTTACTAGTTTACCTTCAACTGGTGCTAGACCTGACCAAAAGAAGAAGATACGAAACAAGGGTGTAATGGACCTAACGGGAGCTACATATGACAACAGATCTCTTAGGGTTAATGATATCAATGATGAAAATGTGAGTGATACAAAGTTACACATGCAAATAGATTAAATTTTGTTTCTAGTTTGTGTATTCACAGTGCATATGAGATGGTTAAGAAAATGCTAAAATTGACATATGTGAGTGGCTTAAGGATGAATTAATAGATAACCTAAAGAAAATTAATGGTGACAAGAAGGGGACATTTCGTTTTGGGAATCTACTTATGTGTTTAATGCTTTACTTCACAAAGGATATACCCGGTATTGGTCACAAGGACTTTTCATATGACATCCCGATAGGTAGACAAATCAAGGAAGCTATTACCAACATTGGTGCTAACTGTGATGACATAGTAAAGGCCTACTTTGAAAACTTTCAAACCAAAATGAAGGCTAGAGAAAAGATACCGCAGAGCATTATAGATAAATATGACAAGCAAATATGTTTTGTAATCAAAAGAGATGAAACATGGATGGAAGTTGTTACTCCTAGAACAATTTGGATAACAGAAATAGGATATGAAGTTGATCTGAACATTCTTGAGGCATATGCTAAAACACTTCTTGATGCACCTAAGGAACCATCTGAAGAAATTTTTGGTAATATTGAGACTATTGAGAGTGTTGTTTCAATGTAAAAGTAGAGAAAAAGAAGAGAAAAAGTTATCAGAGATGCATCCAAGATGGCTAAGGAAGTAAAATAAAATGTGATGAACATAAGTGGTATTTCAGCCAGTGAACTGGAAGGACTGGAACTGGTAGCTCATGTTTCACCGGTTGTCACTTCTTTAGATACAGACAGTGGTAAGGCAACATAATTCAAAAGAGTGGAAAGGAAGAAGAGAAAACCTTCATCAGTACCTTCTCCTTCTCCTAAAAAGGCAAGGACATTAAGGAAGAAGCAACAAGCAGGAAGAGAACCCAAGAAAAAGCTAACTCCAAAGAAGAAACAAACTAAGACACCAGATAACCTTACATCGGAGGACTTAATCAATGAAATAACACAAGAAGGTAATCTCAGTAATGCAATTAAATATTATCATTCATTCAAGGATTCTGACAAGGATACCATAGAAGAAAGTATTATTTTGTATCTTGATATCTACAAGAAAGTTTTGATTGAGGTTGTAGATGATTTGCCTAATGACTTGTATATAACATTAAAGGCTAAATGAATGTCGGTTATGGAACTAGATAAAAAGTCAAAGGTTGAAGCATTGTTGGTTGTTCACCCTGTAAATTCCAGAGAAGAAATTGATGAACTAATTGCTGAAGCCAACCAGATAGTTTTTGTAAGTGGTCACTGGCAGGTTAGCCTAATGGTTGGCAGAGTGAAAGAGATAGCTGATGAAAATGTAGACAAATGGGACATATTTTTTGTTGAAAAAGAAAAGAAAGAGGAAAGGGAGAGACAAAAAATGGATAAATCTTTTGCGAAGGTATACCAAACGGATAAAGGAAAAGGTAAAATTGGTAGTATACATACTATAAAGATCACAAATAACATTCTTCCACCACCACAGGATACCCCACCAATAACTTCAGAGACACCGGTACATACAGACAATCAACCAAATAAGGAGACTGAAGAAACAACACATGAAGATACTAATCCGGATTCTAAAATTATTTTCACTATGAATGCTGATACACAAGATGTTAATATTGTTATGGATGAAGAGACTGCAGAGGTTAAGGCAATTGATGCTACAAATGTTGAGATCTCTGAGTCACTGGTTAACACTACTGACTCTCAGAACATTGAAATATCGGCAAAAGCTAAGAAATTGGAAATTGAAAAACCAGCAGAAGAAGAAGTAACAACACAAAGTGTGAAACTGGTAGAAATTGTAAATAAAGAGGTAACAGTTGATAGAAACAAGGAGGAAATTGTTAAAGCAATTGGTCAAAAACTAGTTGAAAGGAAAGTTATTACTACAGAACCAAACACATCTACTGTTGATTTCCGACCCAAAAATATAACATATGTTATTTTGGATTCTGTAAGAAGGATAACTGATTGCAACACCTTGACATTCAAGGCTATTGATAATACAATGCCTATTTTGCAGATGATTGCACCAACCTGTAGGATAGATCATATTGAGGAATCTTTAGGTAAATTGGACATATTGTCTAAATTTATTGCTTCAAATGTTCTAATTGTAGATAAGGTGAATGAGGAAAGTGTTAAGGAAAGTGTGAATAAAGAAAAAGGAGAATTCTTTGAGAAGACCATCAAGGACTGTAATGAGCACATTGATTCCTTATTACCAATACTAAATTCAACAATTTTGGAGTATAAGGATTTGTATAGAGAAACTTCCAAGCCTCACCATCTGACTGAAGATATTGATGAGGAGATTAAGAGAACACAGAAGGAAATAGATGACATAGCAGATAATATGATAGGTTCTTCAGAACTTACATCTATTTTTGAATAAGAAATGATAGTTTTTGAGGAAAAGACAGAGAAACTTGAGTAGGAAAAGGAAAGGATAAGGTTAAAGGCCCAGGAGCTGAAAAACAAGCTTGGTCCTAGATTGGACAATCTTATAACTCAGCAGGTTGAGCTATCAAAGGCAACAATTCAAAGAGAACGGTCACCGGAGCAACAAATGCATTATCTGACCGGCATGATCCAGCAGACAGAAACCATTATTGTAGACAATAACAAATTCATGCAAAGCTTGAATATAATTGTGGTATATATATTTCAAATTGTAACCAACCGGTTACAAGCTATGAGGTAGGATTTTGACTCTTTTTGACATCCTTTGTCATTGATGTCAAAGGGGGAGTAGTATGGAGAAAAATGCACAGAAGAGATCACTTGCTCAGGGGGAGCACACTTTTTGGGATTAGTTTTTGGACTTCATTTTTGGACAACGATTTTTGGATTTTTCTCATGAGTGTTGCCATCAATGCCAAAGGGGGAGATTGTTGGCATTCTACACTCACATGAGAATGGTTGATGTTGTCATTGATGGCAACCAACCGGTAACAAGATTCTACAGGTTCATCGGCAATGCAAACATCATCCACTGACACCGGTAGGCACAACAAAGTTTACTCATCGACATTTTAGTTTACACTGGCAATGAAGCATATCGACACTCAGGCCGACATGAGACATGTTTTGTTTATGTGAATTATAAATGTAATTAATTATTTGTATGCCAACATAATGTATTATAAAGACTCATATATGTATGAGATCCTGTAGGTCATTTTTGATATAGCATGAAGAGAAAATTATGTAATGGTATTATGTGAGTGAATATCATTCACCGATAGGTTTTTGGTTAAGGTTTCTGACAGAGCTTAAACTAGTACTGAATCAAGCATTGTAGATGCTATTTTCAGCAGTACATTGTATTGAATTTAATTGTCCATTTTGTAGTCTGTGAGACTCTTCTATTGAGCAGTGAGCTCTAGGCTATTGGCTTTCCTAGCTGTGCAGGCCCATATTGTAAGTAATATTTATTCATGTTAGCCAGTGAGTAAATATTGTGGGTCACAAATCCCACCAAGGTTTTTGCCACACCGAGTTTCCTCGCCAAAATATCTTGTGCTATGGTGTGTATTTATGTTGTCTCCATTATTTCTCTTTACTACACTATTGCTTGTTTAACGGTACATTAATTTGAGTTGCAAAGTTATAAACAAGTTCAAATTGTAGCGTAGAAATTAGGAATCATCAAAACATAAGTAGATCAAATCAAAACATTAAACATGATAGCTCAATCATAAGAAAACTCATTGAAATGAACCTAATTCTAAAGCACATTCAATGGAGGTATGAAAACAAAGCATTCAAGAGTAAATTATGCAAACCAGACGTAGAGTTGAATACTTCTTCCATGCGGCTCCATTGTTATTCTTTCCTCTTCAATAGGTTTGTGGATCTCACCTACAAGTGCATACACAATTGAAAGCAAAAAGCTCAAGAGTACTAGAAACGAAAGTTCGGTAGTTTGATTGAAATTCGGGCCAGGTTTGATTGAAAATCATCCAATTTATAGAGAAATTGGATAAATGACAAGATTGGCATGATGCAACTCAAATGGAAATTGCAAATCAATATGACAAATTATGACAAATTATGCACTTTCCATGTACAATTTGATTGATTGATAATTGATGACAAATTATGACACATTCTATGTCAAATTGATTGATGATCAATTATGACAATTTCATGACAAATTGAAATGTCATTCCCATAGAATTGGGAGATGAAATAGGAGGGAAAAGAAATTAGAAATTTGAAAAATTAGGAAATTGAAATTGATGACAAATTAGGAATTAGAAATTGAAAGAAATTAGAAATTAGGATTTAGTGAATCAATTAATAATTTTTCATTTATTAATCAATTCACAAAGAGGAATAATTAGCCAATTAAATAAAGATTTAATTGTAATGAGAAGACTTAGGATTAAATAAATAAATAATTTAATCCTAAAGGAAGAAATGACAAATTAGGTTAAATGATTGAATCATAAAACCCTAGAAGACGAATTAGAAATGCGAAAATGACAATTAGGTCTTGATTGAAGATAATTAATGTCATGATTTGATTTTGGATTGATAAATGACCAGTGCGACAAAATAATTTGATTGAATGCACCAATCGACATGATTTGATCCAAATTGACACAATTGAGACAGATAATGATTGATAGTGAAATGATGACAAATCGGTCGCAAAATGACAAGATTGACAAAAGGACAAGAATCGACAACAAAATGAATTGCAAGATGACAAGATCAAACATGACAACGATCGATGACAAATCGATCGTAAAATGACAAGATTAAAGGATTGATGATAAATCGACAAGATTGATAAGAGGACTAAACCCTAATTAGGATTGACGATGTCCAAAATGATGACAAATGAATACGCACATTGATGCGACAGAGTAAAATCGATCAAAATCATGATTGGATAATGTTGTCGACAAGACCAAATTCGAAGGCGAGATGAATGAAGAATGTAGAAGAATGACTCGATGTTTGCAAATGATAAAGACCAAGTGCGTGACATAGGAGAAATGTTAATGCAACGCAAAAACCTAAAATGAGGCAATGCGCAAATGTTAAAGTATGACCTCACAAGCATTGACCATTTTTGGGTGTCTACATTTTGCCCCTCTTTGAGACAATGCGATTCTGAGCGTTGTTTCAAAGAACAATAACGAAAATGCCCCAGACAATAACAATGACATATGCATGCCCCCTCGAGGAATTGGTCGGAAACATGCAGAAAAGAGGCCAATTGATCGATAAAAATGATAGAATTGAACAGACTGACAATCGGAGATCGGATGCATGACAAACAATCAATTTAATGTGCACAAGACCACGACCAACATAAGATGGAGAGGACGCACATCCATCTATGTAATGACAAAGAGCTATAAATGGTACCAAGAGGGTGAAAATGACTCATTTGCACTAGCTAAAGAGGAGGATTTGTTGCTTTGGACAAGGACACTTGCAGACAGATGGCGAACATTCCAACGGCGGATCACCTTGGAGAATGTGTACGCACATTCGGACGACCGGAGGACGCAGGAGCAGCGGTATGTATCTCGAAAACCCATGTTTGCAATTTGATGAATTTAACTTGTTTGCGGGACATTGCGGGGATGAGGAAGATAGAGGGAGCACCCAGTGACAGAGGCACATACTCCTTATGACAGACAGTGGACATTATGTAGTTTGCCATTTTGTAGTCAGCCTGCGGGTCATACTTAGGACAAACAGTCCGATTTTGTACTCCGATATTATTATGATATGTGATATGATATGCATCGACATGATGGATGCAATATGTTATGACTTATGTTTTTTTTTGCATGTATGAATGACTTATGCACTTTGTATGAACATGTATGGATGTATTTTTATGTATTTTTTATGGATTTATGAAATGAAATGGGTAAAATGCTTGATGTAATATGTGTGATGGAATGCAAATGTACTAACCAAATGGATGCAGGATGTAGCATGTATGCTTGGATATCGGAGCACTAGACCGAACTGACTATCCGACCGGATGGAAGAAATGTTAGTAAGAAGAAATGAGATAGAAGACAGTTAGAGATGATGAAAATTTTGCTTTCAGTAATGCACTTTGTAGGTGAGAACCTTTATTTTTATTTAGCAAAATGGATGCGTAGCATCATGGCATTGAAGGCCAGAGCTGAAATGCAACCCGATTTGCATAAGACAGACACAGCAGAAACAAATGACAATCACAATCAAAAAAGAAAAGGATCATGAGCCATCCCGGTCACTCTAAATCACTCAGTGACATCATCGAGCAACATAGGAACATGATTGAAGATAAATCAATAAAAAGATAAGATGCGCAAATTCAAACAAACAAACAAACATCTTGATCTTCATTGTCAAAAGTTGAACGTGCTGATAGGACGATCATGCTGTCTGGTTTCAGGAAATGTGATACCCCGTCTAAGATAGGACACAGTCTGGTTTCGAGTATACCACACCCTGTATAAGACCCATGATAATGTGACAAGGACAAATGATTTTTAATGCAGATATTCTATTGATAAGACAATTTGGATCAGTTTGAATGCTTGGTTTGAGTTGAAAAAGTTCATCTGGTAATGCGTGATTTCATTGAAGCACAGTGTTTGATTGCGAGTCGTTGGATGTATACTCAGTGAGCTGTCGATGCATAAAGGGAATACTTTATTGCAAAAATGTTTGTTTTTTTGGATTTTAATGTTTTTGAGTTTTTACAATTTTTTTGTGTTCATTTTTTCAGGACTTTATATGATTTTTTTTTTGGATTATTTCAGGACATTATTCGAATTTTTATTATCTTATTTAAGGACAATTTTTCAATTTTTAAGAATTTTTGATTTTTTTTTTTTTGGATTTATTCAATTTTTATGATTTTTTGCAGGACATTTTTCAATTTTTAAGATCTTTTTTCAGGACATTTTTAAATTTTTAAGATCTTTTTTCAGGACATTTTTAAATTTTTAAGATTTTGCCCCCAGTGTCTAGCAAGGCAAGGAATATGATAGGTGAATAAATAGGATTGCTGAAATGATGGTGGATAGAGGGAAGACAAAGGCCTTTTATTATGGAGACAATGCAGATGCAATTTCGAAGGGCTATGGCGTGATAGGACAAGAGACTAGATATGACAATGTAAAGCAGTGAACATGGCATGAGGGACATGTCAAGAGGTGTTTGAAACCATGTTTAAATTTTGCGTCCTTATGTCAGATCAAGATCAAGGAATGAAAAAGTGTGTATGGATAGTGATAAGATATGGATAGGATAAGCAAGACCAAGAATGGATAAGGGATATGGACTGAAGGTCGGGATTGGCTAAGGGACAGTGGCAGAAAGTCACAATAAGACAGGGAATATGGATGAAAGGTTATAATAAGCAAATGGATACATGACCAAAAGCTATGATGGACTAAAAGCTGCAAACAAGATGTGTGATGCTCATGATGATCGTCAGCCTTGTCAAGAACAAAGGTGGAAAGGGAAATTGGACATGAGGGACAATAGGATAATGGAAGGGTATGACATGATATGATAGGATAATGAAGGGCAATAGGATATGAAGGAAGAGATTTGCCCCCAAATGTGGTGTGCAAGAAGTTCATAAATTACGCATGACGCTTGTTTGCCAGGTTTTCATCACGGTACTTGCCCAAGGCGCTTGTTTGCCAGGTTTTCATCACGGTACTTGCCCAAGGCGCTTGTTTGCCAGGTTTTCACCAGTGGACGAATTATTTTTCTTTATTATTTTCTTTTCTTTTACTTTTTTTTGCTTTTTTCTTTTTTTTTTTGATTTTTTTGACTTTTTCAATAGAAGATGGACACATGATAGGGGATGGAAGAAGGACTCAAGCATCTTTTTATTGGGATAGTAGCCTTGAAAAGAATGGACCATGACCTTTAAAAGTATGCTCAAAGACGTTGGTAGGATAAGGACATGGAAAATTAGATGACACTAAGGCCAGGATTTACACAAAGGATTGGATCAAAGGGATGGAAGGATGGAAAATATGCATTGGATAATGGATAGGGTATTGGAAGAACTAGGCTTGAGTGGATGAAAATGAAGGCAAGATCAACATTGGCACACACCTTGAGGGGTGATGGATGGATGGAGGAAAGATGTATTTTGGATATTGAGATTTTGACGGAAGAAAGGCTTGGGATTTTGGGACATAAGGGCCCAAAATAGATGAAGAAGGTGATGGAGGAATAGACTTGGACAATTTGGATGGAGGAATAGCAATTTTGGATGCCAAGTTGGATGTTTCTTTTTGTGCTTCAAGGAGCTTCTTAGGGATCCACATGGTTTTTGATTTTTCATGCTTTTGTGGTTCCTTGGAGTGCATTGCTTGCACAAGGGATTTAGGAACCCATATATATTTTGACTTTGCTTTATTTTGCTCAGTGGGCCTTTGTGGCCTTTTGGATTTTTCTTTTTCTTTATAGATCAACTTGTTCTTTGTTTTGACATGTCGATTATATTGGACATGTTGATCCTTGAATACATGTGGATTTCTAGACTTACGACTTTTACACTTGGCATCCAAATTGCTTGGAGGAGGGAATGAATGTTGGTGTGGACGGGAATGATATGGAGGCATGTGGGATGGATGGAAGGTTCTCCAAGATGTGTGCCTTTGTTGATGTTGCATAGGAGATGGAGGGATATAGGGACCTAGAATGGATGGAAGGGATGATGGGGAAGGTGGACATTTGGATTTTGACTTTGAAGGGATACCAACGCCTTGAGTGTGAGTTCTGTGGACATGACCATTAGTATATTCTTTGATATGGAGAGATTCTTGCTCATGAAGGTCTACCCCTTTGCCTTTATCAATATTTTGACTAATAGGATACTCTTTTCCTTGGGAAGAAGACGCGAGTCCATTATGAGGTGGATCGGATTGCACCAAACTGGAAGAACCCATTATGCATGTCGAAGATTCATGAACATCTTGCACTGACACATTAGAATCATGAGGGGGATTAGGATCATGAGGGGTATCGGGATCATGTAGTGGACATGGTTCGATGACAAGCTCTTCAAGAGATGGAATGGGAGAAACAATGGGATCATCAAAAGAAATGCCCTCTTGGAGTGGATATGCTGGATTAGGACGTGGAGATGGAGGAACAAGTGGATCTTGTGGAGGATCTGAAGGAATAATTTGATCTTGACAAGGAGGAAGATCATTGGAATCCTCTTTAAAGTTTCTTTTCTCTTGACTTTTAATAGGATCACTTTTTATAGGATCATCAGAAAGGATGGAAGGGATATTTGGAATGTCAATGGGATTTGAAAGGATATTGTGTTCTTGGAATGGAAGGGGATCATTTGGGATTGGATGGACTGGGATATCTTGATCTTGTTCGGGGAATGGAGTGTCAATAGGACTTTGGATAGGATGGACAAGAATAGCGGAATCATTGCGAGTGTCTAGGGAAATGGGATCCTGGTCAACAATTGGATGGGATGATAAGGTTTCAGGATCTTGATCTTGATCTTCTTTAGGACTCACTTCTTCATGCTCTAAATTATCCTCTTGACATGGGGTTGGACTTTGGATATGCATGGAGGATTCTGACAAGGAATCAATGTTTTGGCATGAAGGAAATGCACTTTGAAAATTTGTGATGGATTCTGGCAAGGAATCAATGCTTGAACATGAGGAAGAGGGACTTCGAATGGGGTCCTCTAAAACAGGTAATGGCAATAAAGTGCATGGTGGCATTGGGTCTTGTATTTCTGAAACATGATAAGGATGTGCATCATGAATTGGATTCTCTTGGCAATCAATTATGGATAGCTCTTGAATAATTGCGTCCTTGGGTGTATTGTTTAATGAGGACAATATAGAAGGTTCTTGTGAAACTTTTAAAGGTGTAGGGATAGATGCCACTGGAGAGTCAATTTGCTTGTGGGGAGATGAGGCATTGCTAGACATAAGTGTATTATCTTTATCTTCCTCAAAAGACTCACTTAGTCGTTTCCTTAAGAGCATTGCAATAAGGCCACCCTTCTTTTTAGGTTTTGACATGATTGGAATTGGAATTTGAACTTGTTTTTGATTTGATGTCATGTTTTGATATTGGACTTGATGTTGATCAGATTGGTTTGACATGTTTGAAACTTGGGTTGGTGTGTGTTGCAACCTTTGTTTTTGAATGTTTTGTGGCAGTTGTTGACATTGATATGTTGATTGAACTTGAACTTGTTTTTGATTTGATGTCATTTTCTGATATTGAACTAGATGTTGATCATTTTGGTTTGACATGTTCAAAATTTGGCTTGGTGCATGTTGCAAGTTTTGTTTTTGAATTGGTGATTGTGGTTGTTGACATTGATATTCCACCATTGGTTGAACCATTTGTTGACATTGTATAGTTGGTTGGATATATTGTTGAAATTGAACCATTGGTTGTGTTGGTTGCATATGTTGAACAATTGGTTGTGTCATTGGTTGTGATGGTTGAAAATATGATTGATAGTAAACACCTTCTTGTTCTTGTTGTGGAGGCACATAATGTTGAAATTGATGTTGTCTCCTTTCTTGTAATTGTTTCATCATCTCTATTTGGGAGAGGAGAGCTGGTATGTCTGATCGTTCAAGAAGAGATCTTACATTAATTGGCTCAAAATTTGGATTTTGACCTGGAAATTTTTGAAACATTTTGGACATTTGAGATCTTATCTTCTCACTGTTTATCACTTTTTGCTCCAATATCTCCTTTTCTTGAGCTAGTTTCTCCTCTAGTTTTTGTATTTGGACATTTAAATCATCATGATAAGTTTGACCGATATTGCCTTGTTGTTGGGTTGGATATAATTGTGATTGCCTTGGATTAAAATTTGATTGCATTGTCGGTTGATATGTCAAACTTTGTTGCATCATTGGTGCTTGGAACCTTGTTTCAATAGACATGTCACTATGCAAATGCAATATTTTTGGAATTTTTCAAGTATAATGTATGATATGCAATTAAATGCAAACTAAATAAATGAAAATGCAATCTATGTTTTTGGTTGTTTTTGAAGATTTTGACAAACTTTTGAATGCAAATCTAAGAGAGGGACCCTTGGGAAACTGAAATGATGTCTAGACCTCAAAGGACAAAAGGACTAAGTGACAAAGGACAAGATGACAATGTCTCCCCTATATGCTTGGATACTAAGCTAGGTTTGACGAAATGATATTGATGACAAAAGGACAAAAGGTTTGATAAGGTCTAGACTTCCTAACAATGACTTAGGGTTTATCAAAGATTTGGATTACTCAAGGATGACAAGACCTAGGTTTGACACTATATGCAAAAGGACAATTAATATGCAAATGATCTTAATATGATATGACAATGACTTAGGCTTAATGAAGAGACTTGGGATATGTAAATGCAAATGTATGACAATGGTATGACTTTAATGTAAGAGGACACATGCAAATGGATGACCCTTATTGATATGCAAAGGAGTATGACTTAGGTGAATCCTAACCTTGGCAATGATCTTACAAAATGCAAACCTAGGATGAACCTAAATGTAAGTGACATGAATGTTGAGACAAGATTTTGACCAATGTTGGACAACCATGCTTGAAGTATGATCTTTGAATCTTGTTGAATTTTTGTTGGATGAATGTCTCTTGTGTTTAATCTTGTTTTGATCAATGTGTTTTGCTTTTGAAATGGGATAACATTCAACTTTTGACAATCAAAGAATACAAGATGTTACAACTTAGACTTAAGACAATCATGCTCATTTTCACATTCCTTATGGTAGGCAAAGACATTAGGTACTTGAGAGGTAGACTCATTATGAGATTCAAGGAGAATACATAGATGCTTGACCCCACGGGCTCCCCTCCACGACACTCACTTCTCAGGGCAGCCAAGCATCAGTCCCCATGGAATCTCCCCATGGCGAACTTAGTATCTCTTCCAAGTATCCGAATTTGTCCTTCTCAAGCAACTAGAAGGGTTTTTGGCTTCTAAAAACAAGGTATGTAGTAAGGATTTCTGTTAAGCATTACTCCTTGATGTCATGCAAGCATGATTGAGACATTAAGCCCATCAAGATACCAAACAAATGTAGTCACGCAAGCGCGATTTAGACCAAGAGGCCCTACTTAGATGTTGATATGAGAAAGAGTTTCAAGGGTCATCACTTCCCAAGTAACTGCAATTCCCACGTAACACTTCCTTCAAAGCTTTCGCTTATCGGGTATTTTTTTATAGTGAGTTAGAATGCCAAGGAATTCTAGCTGTACTCACTTTGGGTCATTCCCTTCTCACGATTATCACTTGCTTGCTAAAGCAAAGTGGTCGGGAAGGCAGGCCCTCTAATGGAGACAAACAATCAACAACACAAGCATGGTATCGAAGATCTGGATTTCTGATCACCCTTTGAAGGATGAGAGCATACTCTCCTACTCCAATGTCATACTTAACAAACAAAGCAAACAAGGGTTCATTTCCACGTATTTATAAATCACTAAGTGCCTAATTAGAAAACTCAAACACACAATTTGGTTGTTTCTCCAAGGCAACCTGCAAAACACATGTCAGAAGTTTGATTTGTTGTCTTTGACCATCGAATCTGCATAACACATGTTAGTAGTTTGATTTTTAGTCTTTGTCATGCGTATGCCAAGATCCTGCACAAATAATTAGTACCCAAAATCCAAAGCATAGATGATCTGATTTATGAAAACTATCAAAATTTTAGTCCACTTTGAGAAGGCATAACTTTCTCATCCTAGCTCCGAATTACAAACCGTTTGATGCGTTGGAAAGGTATTCAAATAATCTAGAACCAAATTTCGAAAACATCAATGATCTCTCATCATGTTTTCGTGCACCATATTTGTCCACAAATGCATCGAAGACCCTCAAAATTGCAATTTACTAAAACATATAAAATTTTTCAAGTAAAAACTACATTTTTCACCTCTGATCTGGACTTTACACAGGTGGAGAAGTTAGGACACAAGTGCAGGATGTCTAACACACAAATATTTCATTAACTGGTTAAACACTGATTCACCCCCCTGTCTCAGTGTCTTTGGGACTATCATTGCATCTAACACTCCTTGATACATAGCAATGACTGAAAATCACAACAAAGAAGTATGACTACTGAAAACAACTATTTTTCCCTTCTAACTAGTGCTTCAACACTAAATAAGGGCTCATTTCAGAACTTACTACTTTATGGTTTTCACAAACACTTCTTTGGCAAGCCAAAAGAAAAATACCTAGAAAAACTTGTAACTGCTAATTTCTTCTTCCTTGAATGAGAGATATTCAAATTTGAGATCTTTTTCTTCAATATTTAGGTTCTTGAATGTCAGAGTCACCACCTCCTTACTGAGGAACACATTTTGAACAATAGAGAGCTATTCAAAGCATTTTTCCATTTTGGGTCTTCTCCAACAGCAGGGTCATTTGAATCTTCTTTGCTGCAATAAAATTTTCCAGATTGAAAACCATCTAACCAAAGACTCGTGGGAATCCCATTAAGCTTTGACAAGATTTTCCTTTAAGACTCTCCCCAGTAGATTCACCAACTTGTTGGTTCCCAAACCAACAGTCTTTAAGTTTTAGAGGAATTGCCACCAACTCATCAACAAAATCAGAGAAGGATTTGGCCATCAAACAAGATTCAATCATAATGACTGAGATCTCCTACACTTTTGGTTGTGCGAGACCAAGCCGAGTGAGCCTATGTAGTGTCTAATGACTTTCAGCTTCAAAACACTGAGGAAACTATGACTTATAGCAAATCATCTCAATGAAAAATGTACAAAGGAAGATGGATGAACTCCTGGTTTTGGCTTTAACCTTAGTTTCTCAACATCTATGTACTTCATTAAGGTTGGGTTTCTACACTAATACTACTCCTAATACAGAAAGGAAAGCAGAAATGAAAAGGCTTTGAATAAGAAAAATGATTCTGAAAACCGAAAAACAACAACCATGACCAGTGCCTTGTATGGGGAGCTAATTCAACTTCACAATATGTAGATTTGATATCCAAAGATGGTAACATACAATCATTGAGCTTGGAATGCTAATGTATTACACCAGCAACCATGCTTGAGAATCTCACATACACAACACTATTTCTCTACTGTGTAATAAGCAAATTAATCTCTTCCTTGAAGAGAAGCAAACAACAAAGTAAACATCTGACTTGTAGAGACAAATTAAAAGACCCTTGGTCATTTTCATTCCATAAAATAGTGTATACAAAAGAGAGACAACTGCAAATGAAACCTTTAAATTTTTTTGTATTCAAATTACAAACTATTTGAAACACAAAAACTACAAACTGAAAGAAAACTAACTCTAAATGTCATTAAAATTATGCACAATACATGGAAGCCTTACTTCTAGAATGATAGGAAATTACATTAAAAATTATTAAAACTGTGAAGAAACAAAAAAATATACATTCAAAAGAAAAAATAAAGAAAATACCCTAAAGGCATCTCTGAAATGACATGTCTTCTACTTGAGATTTGCACTTCTGAAAATCTGTACTCTTCTTCTTTCAAAATTTGCCAAAAGTTGCACATAAACCCCTGCTAGAAAAATGTGTTGAAAACCTAAAAATACCTCTTATATACTTGTCAAGTCTCCTTTCTGCATATTGCTCCAATCTTTCTATTTTTGGCTCCTTTCGCATCTGACTAGAGAAGCCCACTTTTCCCTCTTTTCCTAAAAACTAAAAAAATACCTCTTTGGTGAAAGTTAAAAACTGACTTTCAGTTTGCATCTTTCATCTATTTAAAAATAGTAAAGAAAAAGAACCCCCTACTAAAATTGATATGTGATTTACATTTCTTGCATTATTTCAATCTCATATTTCAAAATAAAATACCCCTTTGAGCTGGAAAAGACTCCTGGGTGAAAAATAATCAACTCTAAGTAAAAATGAAATTGCCCCTTTTAATAGAATAAAATTATTTACTGTGTATCATTGGTCTTGAAAATAATCTCCAATGCACTTTTCCACTATCCCTTCCCCTTCCATTCATAGTTTCACATGTGAACATTCATATTCAATTCCACATCCCAAACTCACACAAATAGGACTAATGCAGGAAATGAATCTTTAACAAATCTCCATCATCGCTACAATCTTCAGTGGACCAAAATAATACTTTCCTGAGTATTTTCCATCTTAGAAAAATATTACTCTTCCTTATCTACGTATTTTTCACTTTGGTAAAAGTATTCACCTCTGAGTGAAAGACTTTCACCATTATACTTTACCTTTGTGCACAATATTTCACCCATGTAAAATATTTTAATCACTAAGTAACAAAAAACCGACTTAGTGCCTCTGCCATCTTCCCTTCTTCAAATTATCTTACTTTTAACAAAAAAATTCCAGTTAGAGCTTCACAAATTTTAATGTTGGTCTTGACTCTCACCTAGTTTGTGTGCAGCTATGCACTTCTTTCAAATCCCTTCCAAATCTTTGTCCTAATGATCTACAAGCAAAACATTTCATTTTAATGCCACAAATCCCATGACACAATTCTTTGTATTTCAATACCACTACAAGTTTGAAAAGGAAATGACCACACCCTAACCTTATATCACGATCCCCCATGATCTTTGTAACTCCCTATTGTATATGACCTACCATTATAGAGCATTTTTTGTGTCTAAAATTTCAAAATAATAGATGCAAATGAAATAATTCATCTACCTCAATTTCTTCTTTTCAATGTCCAAACTCTCCAATCTACATGTTGCTAGGCTTCATGGTGCAGGCAAGAAGATGCTTGAGGGAGTGCGTCATATTTGGGGGTATATACACCGAATTCACTTACCCAAAGTTCCCAATGCTTCAACATCTTGTGTGTGCTATCATAGAGTCAACGTTTCCCATGTGCCACTACTAGAAACCTGAGTTATCACTATAGTTTCACCGTAAGGGACCCTGCACTATGGGCCCAAAGCCCATCCTACTTGTCGTTCATCATTCCTCATGAGCCAGCTCATAGAGAGTTTACTCTGGATCTTCCCTTAGGCCTGAGGTTTCCACAAAATATAGTTACTAGCGAGTTCATAAATTATCACATTCAATATGGATACCCAACTAAACGCACCATGAGTGCCAACATTTATCATTGCTTCGAGATTAAACTCCATGCTCTTGGTTATTCTCATTGGTCTTTTAATCACATATAAATCACTTACAAGAGAAGAGATAGCGAGATTGTACTGGACTGAAGAAAAATACTCGACTTGAACTATCAATCCACACATTATGCCACACCATGGATGTAAATCGTTTATTTTTACCATACAATGCTCACCTCTGTTTCCTTTTAAGAAGCCCACAACTCCATCAATAATCAAAATGTTCCACATCTTGCATTTTTCCTACTGCGAGCTCTCATTTCCTAGTCCTAGTGTTCTTTCCATCTACTTTGAAATTGCTATTGCTACCAAACCTGCAACTCCATTTTGTTGCCATAACTGTCCTCTTCCTTTTGTAGCCTGCCTTGCCCTAAATCCTCGATTGCATTTATTTCGGGCACCTTAGTCTTCTGTTGGATTTTTTCTTCCCTGTGGGTTCCTTATCATCTCTCAACCCACCTTGCGAGGTGGCGGGATATGGCCCTCCCTATGCCTTCATTGTCCTGCAAGCCTCCTGGGTCGCTTGCTTGAGAGCTGTGGGGTAGCGGGGGAGACAAAGTCTCCCTTCCCCGCTAGCCCACAATGTCTCTTGGTTCACCTTGTAGGTGGAGTGGGGTGGCGGGGGAGATATACTCCATCCCCACTTCCCACTAACATCTTCCTTCACTTTGCCAAGCCTCGTAAGTTGGAAATGTGGAAAGCCCAAAGAATTTTTTAATTCTACTTATTTTCATTCCTCGTTGGCCCACCATGATCATTCAATGGGGAATAATTCACTACTTTAAAATTTAAAATTATTACCAAAAGGATTTAAACCCTCCCCACTTTGAGATAATAATTAAACATTGAAGTGATTTGATTAACCACATTCTCAATCCCCCAAACATATTTGAATTAGTCAAATAATTCAAATAAATCACAACAAGCTATTATCCCAAATATATTTGGATAATTTATTATTTAAATCACAATGATTTAAATAATGCACATATTAAACCTTGGGCATTAATTGATCTCATCGGGCTCTGCCTTAGTCGAGGGCCCAGCTAAAAAAAGGATTCACTTCCGGGCAACTAAACCTAGAGAAATGCTTTGGAACACTGAGTGGACGCATCTAGACATGAAAATTTGAGTGAATGTTCGTCAATTCTAACATTTTTGCAACTCTGAGACTTGATCAAAAACACTCAAGTAGCCTCTGGAACTGGCTTCAAAAACTGACCCAAACACCTGATCAAAACCTACAACCTGGCACATTGATAGATTGTAATATTAAGAATATAGGGCATCAGACGGATCATCATTACAATATACAAGGCAAAATATATAAGCCTCCAAAGTTGCTTACTCAGAAAAACTGGAAAAAGCTAGTTCTGAACCCTGAAAAAGTTCATTTGGAATGTGCTTCAAAAACTGTTCAAATGACAAGTTGGGGGCCTACAAACTAGGAATGTGACATACAATTTTGTAGACAATCATGGGGTGTCACCACTTTGATATGCAGGTCAACTGGGCATAAAATACAAATTTACAAAGTAGGCTTCAAACTATTGTTTGACACTGCTCATTTTGCAAAACTGAACATTTTGCAAACAAAATTGGCCTTGAAAACTTGACAAACAAATTAATGGGACTTTGCCACTTTGCATGGAGATTCAAAAAATAGCAAAGAATCATGGAAAATTTTTGTTTGGCTTGAAAATCAACTAGCACAAAGATATAACTATTCAAACAGGGCTACTTGGAAAAGGAGTAACATGTGCACACAACAACCCTAACTTTTGGACCTCCAAACGAGAATTCACAAAATTATCAAAATAGGTATTAGAAAGCTGCAAACAGGTATATGAAATGTCTATAAGGTGTTTAATACTTCCCTAAGAGGATTTCTCATGAAACTCAATAGGTGGAAAAATGTGAGCTCACCTAATGAGCTACAAAAGTCTGTTCTAAAAGGCGATTCTGAATGCAATAAACAAAATTGTGAGCCTAGGTCTTCAAAATTAGACAAAATATTTGAAGTCCCAACACATGGATGGATTCTTCAGTTAGGACCAAATTATGATTGCACCTAAGGACCAACATAAAACAACTTTCACATGTTCTTGAGGAACATTTTGTTGGAATGTCATTCCTTTTGGCCTCAAAAATACTAGAGCTGCATATAAAAGGGCTATGACCACTATTTTTCATAATATGATACATTGTGTCACAATGAGGTATTGAAATTGATGATCTAGGAAAATTCAAAGCCATGTTAGAGATATGTCCACCAATGAATATTAGTCAACTTGGATCTTTACAAGGGAAGATACAATCAATCTGTAGTTTCATTGCATGACTTGTCAATAAATTCCATCCTTTCACACATTTGCTACATAAGAACATCACATTTAGATGGGATCACAAATGCCAACAATATTTTTAAACTCTTAAGGATTATCTTATGAATCTCATATTCACGTGCCACTAATTGAAGGAAAGCTCCTACTTTTATACATGCATGCAACAACAACAACAACCACAACAACACTATTGGGGGCACTTTTAGCACAATAAGACTATGAAAGAAAAGAAAGGGTCATCTACTACATCAATCACACACTAGTGGGTATGATATCAATTACACTTCCATCAAGTGTGTGTGTCCTTTTATATTTTTTGCCTCATATAAATTACAACATTACATGCTCACTTACAAAATAAAGCTCTTAGAAAAGATTGATCACATTAGGTACTTGTTCATCAAAGCAACTCTTACAGGTAGATTGGAAAAATGGGTAATGATTCACAATGAGTTTGATATTGAATATATTGAAAGAAAGGCCATCAAAGGAAAATACATTGCAAATCAATTAGTAAATGAATCTATGATAGATGAACACCCATTGATTTCAAAGTTTCTAGATGAATCTAGCCTAATAGTCTCACATTTAAGATTATGGCAGCTCTATTTTGATGGATTATTCACACAACATGGAGAGGGATTAGGAATCCTTTTATTCACACCATACAAAGATTGCATCCAAAAATCTTATAGACTGTCATTCCCTTGCACAAATAATATAGTAGAATATGAGGTGCTTACTACAAGACTATCGATTGCAGTTCAATGGAGGATCCATGAATCTCAAGTTTTTGGTGATTCTTATTTAGTCATTCGTCAAGAAAATAATGAATAAAAAACAAAGGATGAGAATCTTAAACATTATAATTAGATTATTAATAACTTCAAGAAATAATTAATAGAGTTTAATTTTGAATAGAATTCGAGAGATAATAATAGAGTTGTTGATGTTATGGCTACCATTTCATTTTTTATTGATGTTCCATACAATATAACCTATGTTGTGAGTTCTTGGTGGATAATCTCTTGGTCCCTACATATGAGATCCCTTCATTTGAGCTTATATTTGTTGTTGGTCTTGATTCACCTTGGTATAGTGACATATTTTTCTACCTTCCTAACAACACCCTTCCACCTAGCCTTTCTAACAATCAATGGTGTACCTTCATTTGTAAAACCTCCCATTACATTATCATTGTTGATGCCCTTTCCCTTATAGGTCTCAATGGTACTCTCTTTAAATGTATGGAGCATAAGGAAGTCTAAACTACATTATGTGAGGTATGCAAAGGTATATGTGGGTCTCACTCTTGTAGTCCAACCTGAGCTAAGAAACTAATGATGATTGGTTACTACTAGCCTACTATGGAGAAGGATGCCTATCAATTTTTCAAGAAATGTAAGCAATGCTAGACTCATGGAGACTTGATACATGTTCTAGCACAAGACCTACAACTGATCACAACACCTTGACCCTTTTTTCAATGGGGACTCAATCTTGTGGAAACAATTCACCCTTCATATTCCAATGATCATAAATTCATTATCACTACCACTAAGTATTGAACTAAGTGGATTGAAGTTGTTCCTCTCATACAAGTCATTGGCAAATAGATCACCACATTTATTCTTAATTACATTATTTTTTAGTATGATGTTGTTATCTCCATCATCATAGATAATGGGTGTCCCTTAAAAAATTAGGATTTTCATGAGATCTATGAGAAGTTCCATATCTAGCACCATTTCTCTACCCATCTATCCTCAAGACAACAATCAAGTCAACGTATCTAATATAACCATCTTAAAAATCCTTAAAAAGACAGTCAATGACAATGGATGTGATTGGCACATAAAAGTTAATCTCACCTTGTGGGCCTATCATAAAAGTGTTCACACTCCCACTAGAGCAACACCATATTCACTTGTCTACAGATCTAGAAGCTATCGTACCTATTGAAGTTGAGTTACCTTCTTTATGGGTCTCCTTGCACAATCTTGTCAATGATGAATATTACCGAGTCTCCCAACTTCAAGATCTTAAATTATTAGATGAGCGTCAATGAAATGCTTTCAATTAACTTAGAGCATATCAACATTACATTTCTCATAGTTACAATCACAAAGTTAAGCCTCACACATTTGAGGTGGGTGACTTATTTCTGAAACAAACTCCTATGAATTAGTAGGATCAAGAGAAAAGGGGCAAGTTTGAACCTAATTGACTTGGGCCCTACATTGTTATAGTAGTATATGACTCGAGATCATATTAGTTATCTACTCCCGAAGGTGAACCGCTTGAATATTATACTAACGTGCCTTTGCAGATTTTTCACCTTGTCCTTCAAAGAATCCCTTAATATAAAAAATACAAAAAACCAAAAAAGAAAAAAGAAAATTGGCACCTTGATGAAAACCTAGTAAATAGGTATCTTGTGTGACAAATTTTTTTTTCAAGAAAGTAAAGAAATAAATTTTTCCAACAATGAAAACCACTTTGGTGGCATCCTGAGAAAGTATAATGGTGAAAATCAAGCAACCAATGCCATGTGTAGGGACTTTATACCTCTATCCTTTGGGATTCTACATCCATCCTTTCACTTTACACACAATCACATTCCTCATTTCATAATAAATTTTTCATCCCCATCATGGCTTTTTATTGTTCTACCAAGGTCTTTGCCTTCTGTAATAAACCTTTTCTCATCATTTTTCACCCATAATAATCAAATCCTTATCTCCAACTAGGGGCATATCCTCGACCTAGTGATAGAATTGGATCCTTGGCACCACATGTTATGAGGAGATTCACTTTTCATACCTTCCTTCTTCCGCTCATTATCTGCAATAATTTTTTTCTTGCATCACCAATCTACAATAAAGTTTCCCTCCTTTCTTTGTAATAAAGTATTTGTTTCATGGAGTGAGATGGACCCATGTAGCATTTAGACTTGACCAAAACAATCCCTTGATTAGGACCAAGATCCTAGCATGATTGATGATGTTATTTGCGTAAGCACTATCTGTCCTGTAGTAGGATATTATAAAAATTTTGACTAAATAAAAAATATAAAATGTGGCAAGAAATATCTATGGCATGATGATTTAACTGACTATTGGTTTAGGTATTTGTTTTTCTTTTTATTTGATCTTTTGTGACATGCTTACTATGTTTCTCAAGGATGTATATGAACTAGATTGGTGAGGATGGGGCATAATCACCTAATTGTTGCTCGTGGTTTGTTCTCTAGTAACACTATGGTTGGTATGAGGATGTGGTGGTCTATGATCATCAAGGACCTAATGATTCTAGTGTAAACAATGACATTTCTTTTCTATGAGTGTCTTCCCTCCATGCAAATGGTATGTGGATTATTTGGGTCAAATCCATATCTAGATAGTCGCATCTAGCTGTCATAATAAGCTCAATGATGAAATGAGAACTTTAAATTTGCATAAGATCTCATCAACCATTTATCTCTCATTTATTTTCTCGTTCTTTCCATCATTTCCTTTAATTCTATGTCAGATCGCTCATTGTCCCCTTTCTCATTTTGGTAGTGTTGCATTGATCGATTGAGTATACTAACACACCCAAAAAAATACTACCGGTATGCATTGCTTTAAACACCATCATGCATCACAATATATTATTAATGTATATATAAGCTTCTCATATAGTATCACATCATGCATCACAATATATTAGTAATGCATATATAAGCATCTCATATAGTATCACATCATGCATACACAAAGGTTAGTTAATAATCATATCATAACATTCATCATCATCCATATACATCAAACATAGAAATATCATAGAATCATTACACATCATAAGTCTATGCATACATTTATACATCATATATCATAAGATAGTATATAGAACCATCATATCATACATGCATCTCATCATAGAATCATAGAATATAGATCATAAATACATCACATAGTATACAATTCACAATCCATAAGATAAATAATAGGCACATATGAGTCATTTCATCATAGAATTATAAGAACATCACATAAGATTATCATATAAAACCACATGTATGTAATCACTGCAAGGAATCAATTTATCTCATATATATAATCAAAATGTGTCAAAATAAAATGATGTCATACCTCAAACATTTCTTCCAAGAGCCCCAATAATCATGACCCATAAGTGTCTACATATCATCATACAAAACTAATAGAATGGGACTAGATGGGGCTATGATGAACTCTTGCCCTTAGAACCAGCTAGTCTTGAAGGTCTGAAAGCTCTTGATGACCATGTCCATCTTGTTCCTTCTTGTGGAGATGGTTTCCCTCCAATTGATCATAATATCTCTGATGCTGCATGTGGTGGCCTCATGACTCCCCCACTCTCTATGCTCTATTATCTAGCGCTCTCATAAAAAGTATGTTGGAAGTTGCATGCCCTATATCCCTCTAGCACTACTACCTCATATAATCACCTCCAATAGGCAACCTCCAACCCAGCTCTCATGTAAAACTCCATGTTTCTTACCATATCCCCGTATTGAGGCCCTTTGTGTCATCATTTAACCTAGGTTGTACCTTTGCTTCTACATTCAAGCATAGGAATGGATGTGTTGTGAACCATGCCTCAAAATCAGGAGTCATCCTTGTATCCACAACATCCTTGTGTAGGTCCCATTCTATAGGAACCAAAGCCTAAAACTCTACAATAGAAACCTCATAAGAAAATGTAGGTCCCTAATGCAACATCTCTCATTGTGTCCATGAAAAATCTACACTTCCTTCTAGAAAAAACTATATCCGATCGAACTATCTCATAACCCTACCTAGTAGATGGTGCTTAATAATGTACTATGTGTTCCCAATCAGGCATACTTTTTGAAAGAAAAAAGGAAACTCCTTGTCATCCTCTTCCTGCTCTTTGTAGTGTAAATAAGGTCTCTAGATAACTTTATCAATGTCATTTATCACCCTTCGCTAGTGTTACCCCATTATTTTTTCAATAGTTAAAGTCTTTGTCTTGAGAAAAATAATGTGTCATTAATGTTGCCTCCCCCATTCAGCTTGATCCATCCTTGGCTATGTACCTTTTTCTTTACGATTCACTTTTTTTGTCCCAATGAACCTATGTGTTGAACCTCCATCTTGGTTCAAGTTTCAAGGTTCAACCAGTGCCTTTGTGTGTGTCGCGGATTTGTTTTGTTGTTAAGTGGGCGAGAATCAATTTGTTAAGTCAGTTTTGAACTTGAACTTTTGAACCATTCTTAAAGTGGTTCAAGGTTCAAAGTTCATGGTCCTCCTTTATGTTTGTTAAAAGTCTTCTCTCATTCCCAGTTGAGTTGTATTGAGCCGCAAGGTGGAAGTCCTTTTGTTCTCTCATGTTGAAGTTGAACCATTGAACTTCTTGTTAAATGGTTCATGGTTCAAATGTTCATTTCAAGTTGGCTTCGAGGACATTAATAAAGCAAAGGTGGCACGGAAAAAGGAATATTCTGAGCATATCATGTTTTAAAATTTTAATTATGGAAATAAATCATGAAAACTCAAGCCGTTTGTGTGGAGTTGATATGTAATAAAGAAAGTTGTCAAAATCCCCTTAAATCATGGGTTATCTCACACACTTTAATGATTATTATGAGGCGTGTGCAAGTATTACTCAGTTTTTCTGCCTCTTGAAATGTAAGTTCTCAAATTGTGAAATTGGTAGCTATTATTGTTGGAGAAGCAAAGGGCGCTGAAGGTAATTTCATCTCCATACTTCCAAGGGTTTCATAGATTTGATGGTGGTAATAGGTGAGTGTTGATAATTTCTTCTCCGTTGTGTTACTAGCTCAAAAAGTCGGTATAGTAAAATTCTTTGTTTTGGAATAGAATTATGTTCTTTCTAGAAATTGTTTGATGAATGCAAAAGCGGCCATCATGAGGCCGACTCTTCTGAAGCTTGGCTGCACATCATGCTTAGTCAGTACACTTCCAGAATTGGGTGACACTTCTTTAGCCCAAGATGACTTGGGAGATTTTTTGGAAAGAGTTAGAAACTCTGAAGCTAACTCAATGTTGGAAAGAATTGTTAAAAGTGGCTTGATTGGAGCTATTGCATTCCCAACTACCACCCCTTGCCCAGAATTGGTGATAGCAAGTATGAACAAGTATGGTGCCAGTTACAGGTACATTAGGACCAGTAGTGGTGAGTTATTAGTAGAAATCAATAGGGAAACATTGATGGTTGCAATTGGAATTCCTCATAAGGAGTCATTATATGAAGATTGGTCCATTGGTACTTCATACACATTCTTCTCTAAGAAGAAAAGCACTTATAAGAGCTTCATTGCTAGGAATTGGCTCTTAAAAGTTCAAAAAGGGGGTTCTCGATTATCCAAACCTCTTACAAGAGAGCATTTCATAATGAAGGTGTGGGATATTGTGATTTTGTTAAATAGAATCAAAGGGAATTCACACACTTTCTATTGGGAGGACTGGATGTATTTTTACATTCAGGTATTGTTAGCTGGTGAAAAATATCTTGACTAGGCATAGGTTATTGCTGAAAGGCTTCATGAGGGTTTGAGTAATTTTGTTGGAATGTCTGGTTTTTTTATGTCCTCATATTTATTTTATATACTGGCTTGTACCAAAGAGTGGCAAGGGTTACATCATGAGCCTTGGGTGGATGGCATGAAGGTTTACAATTATTATCCACACCTACAACAATAGAGATATGTTGAAAATGTTACAAGATGGAATGATGTTTTCATAGGCAGACTTGTCTTTGAACTACAGGGAGACTCAAATAAAAGAATGGAAGCCGAAGCCATGGAGTTGGTTAGTATATGTGGAAGCTATTTTATCCAATTTTCTAAATTTACTTACATTAGAGTAGGGGGCCTTGAAGGTGAACCATTCAAATTGCCCAGGTATGCCTTCAATAGTTGTATACTTATTGAAGTTTGTAGACAACTTTCCCACATTGATAAAAAGTTAGGGGTGAAGAGTAAATCTGGAGTTGTCTTCCCAATTGAACTTCGATATTATTGTTACAAATCTATTTCTGATGCTTTGAACCTAGAATTAGAGTTCAAGAAACTGAATTTACAGCCCTACATTGCTTGACATAAGTTTGATAGTAGAGGCTATGATGTGGAACATTTAAATGTTGACACCAATTTCTTTCATGAACCCCAATTAGAAGATTATTGGGAAAATTTCTGTGATGAATTTGAAGTAAGAAGGAGATTGTGGTGAAGGTTCACTTTGCAGCAGATTGTTACAATGAGATTGTCAATAAATGTGGTAGGAATACAAGAAGAAGAGGGGGAAGATGTGTTAGATCCTAAATTCAATGTAAGGGTTCAAGGGAAACCCATCCTTGAAATTGATTGGGATAGGAGAGAAGAAGAAAGTATCCAAGCCAAGTCCTTCAATGTTATAAGGAGGATAGAGAAGTGGTTAAGGGACCACATATTTAGAATGGAGCCAATCATTACTCCTCAAGAGATAACAGTTGGTCCACTTCATGCTGCAACACAAATTCCCACTTCCTCCTCTAATGTAATTATTGATATTCCAGGTTCCACAAGGCCAAAAATTGGAGAAGTTCAAACCAAGAGGTCAAAGAAATCCCCATTGAGTTCCTCAGCAGTTCAAGTCACCTATTCTTTGAGCAGAAAGAGAAATAGGGAACTAGCAATGGACCAGATTATTGTGGACTTAGATTCTAGTGAGGAAAGCCAGTGGCGATGGATGAGCAAGTGTCAAATAATCCTTTAGTTCAGGATGCGGATATAGAGAAATAATCTAAAGAAAATCCAAATCCAATGAGCACCATGACTGTTGTCAATCCACCTGATTATCAGACACCTCCACCCAAAGAAACTTCCAGTGTTTCTCGATGGCTTGGAGCTTCTATTGGCAACAAATGTAGTGTGGTTCCTATTACCATTCCCATGAAAGACATGGTTAGTAAGTGTCTTGGAAAAATATCCAAACCCAAAAAGCTTAAAATAGAGGCTATGATGGAATTCGATGATGATGAATAATGATGAATAGTAAATACTCAATAGATACTGAGAGGGGGGTATGAATAAGTATAAACAAAAAATTTCTCTAACAACTTAGACTACAAAGACTACAGTAACTGGTAAACTGCATCACCGATCTAAATTAGGGCACTACCGGTAAAACACAACAAGACTATGAAAGTCATAAACATGTAATACTTAGATCTTCAAAAAACCTAATATCTCATTTCCACTTCACCCATATGCTTAAAACCTAATATTCCATTTCCACTTCACCCATATTCTTAAATAGGTAATACATTAGAAATATAATGACCACTGGATTAGCATGCATTACCGCTTAACATAAAACACTAAAGCATCACATGAAAAAGCATCACACATAACACAATCATTTTTCACGTGGAACCCCAACTGGGAAAAACCATGATGGCGATGAATACCCACAAGTTGTTCTTGAACTCTTCTAAAGTTCACTCTATTAGGAGCCTAGTCTGGTTAAAGACTTTACAATAGGTTTTGCTAGGAACTGATCTTGCTAGGGATCACCCGATTAAGGGATGGTTGAATACCCGGTTAAAGGTTAGAACCCTGTTAAAGGTTACCTCGCAAGAGGATTTGAAGAACTCAATGATTTTGAGTCATCCTATTAAAGGATTTACAAAAATCTTGTTAAAGCTACCCGGTAAAGGAATTTTCCAACTGTTGAAATGATTAGATGTCAATAGGTAATACACTGATCTGATAACAACACTCAATGCTAAGGCAGATCCACTTCAGTTCTTATACTTTTGCAATCACACTCTTCAGATCTCTACTCACTGCTCTGGTCTGGCAAGAATCAAGTATCTCTTCACTTGGATACACACATAACATTTGCCAACAACTTCACAATGCAAATCATCATCGACCTTATAGACAACAATTAGGTCAGTAGCATAAACTCTAAACCCTAAGCATCTAGGTTATCAATACAGTCGGTCCAATCCTAACCGTTTAATCACATTGCATAGAGTAAAATTATCTTGAACAAATCTCAAGATGTTCTCCATCATCCTTTCTTCACTACTTCTGGAAGCTGATAACCCATCATGCACTCTCCACCATTTACTGAGATTTTGCACATTCCCGAGGTGGATAGAATCAATCTTCTTCATGCAAGATCCTCAAGAAGATTCTTCACGTGCACAAGACTGACATGGAAAAATGATCTCATCTTAATTTCAATGCTAACTCATTACAAGATGTTGTTGGTCAAACCACACAGACTTAGAATGCATCAACTAGAAACCCCAATACAAACTTTCCATATACCAAATCACATACCGGTTCACTTTTTGCATATACTGGTTCACCATTTCACATATATCAGTTCACATCATCATACCGGTTCACTTCATACCATCATATCGATTCTCTTGCTAGTTTGCTTACTTCAATATACCAGTTCATACTTTAGCATATTAACATCAATGACAACATACAAAACTGTCATGTCATCATACTCTGCACATATGCCAACAATCTCCCCCTTTGGCATTGATGGCAATATACAAAGATATCTCTACATCTTCACATCTTATCCCAATATCTTCCATATTATTTGTCTTCAATACTACAGATATCTTCTCTACTTCACATCTTCTCCTCCTTTGACAACAATGCCAATGTGGAGGCATAAACATCCATGATCTACTATGTTGCTCCCCATAAGGAGTAGCATCCTTCAACACATCATTCTTGAAAAATATTTGTCAATGCAATACCTGACTGATGTGGATCACATACCTTTAGTTCACTTGTTGAAGGGGCAAAACCCCTAATTCACCTCTTAAATAGGTAAATGTAGCCTTCGACAGAGGCTTAGTGAATATGTTTGCTAACTGCTCTTTACTAGAAACATGTTCCAATACAACCTCTTTGTTCTGAACTTTCTCCCTCAAGAAATGATACTTGAGCTTGAAGTGCTTGGATTTAGCATGCAATACCGAATTCTTGGAAATATTAATTGCACTTGTTTTGTCACAAAATATACTCACCAGTTTAGATACAAGGACTTTGACACCACTTAATACATGCTTCATCCAAATTGTCTAAGTGCAGTTCATAAATGCTGCTACATATTCTACTTTTGTTGTAGACTGAGAGATACAACTCTACTTCTTACTCATCCATGAGACTAGTCTACCACCAAGAAAGAATGCACCACTGATTGTGCTCTTTCGGTCGTCCACATTACCAGCCCAATCGACATCGGTAAACATTTTCAGATTTAAATCATTATTGTATGGATACCACAATCCATAATCTATAGTTCCCTTTAGATATCTAAGAATCCGCTTGACTGCTACCAAGTGGGTTTCTCTTGGACTTTTATGAAAATGTGCAGCAATGCCCACTGCATGTGCTATGTTCAGTCTGCTATGTACTACATAGTGCAACTTAGCAATCATTGATCAGCAATCTTTCTCATTCACCAACACTGAGTCATCTTCTTTTGACAATTTACAACCGGTCATCATCGGTGTACCAACTGGTTTGCTATCTTCCATGCCAAATGTCTTCAACACATCTTTGACATACTTGGACTGAGTGATAAAGATACCATCTTTCATTTGTTGAATTTGTAATCCAATGAAGAACTTAATCTCTCTGATTAGTGACATCTCAAATTCCTTCTTCATCTCATCTGCAAACGCATGGTTCATTTTATCATTTCCACCAAAAATTATGTCATCAGCAAACACTTCACAGATCAGAATTTGATCTCCTTCTGACTTCAGATAGATATTGCTATCTTCACTTGATCTTTCAAAACCAATCTTCACAAGATGGGAGTGTAAATGTTCATACCATGATCTAGGTGCTTGCTTCAATCCATACTAGGCTTTATGTAGCCTACACACCTTATCATTGTCTTTTGATAGGGCAAACCTATCTAGTTGCTCTATATATACTTCCTCTTCAAGTATTCCATTCAGGAATGTAGATTTTACATCCATCTGATACACTTTGAATCCCTTAAAGGCTGCATATGCAAGAAGCATTCGAACTCCTTCCAATCTAGCTACTGGAGCAAAGGTTTCTCCATAGTCTTCTCCTTCTTCTTGAGCATATCCCTTACATACCAGTATTGCTTTGTTTCTTACCATGGTGCCATCTTCATTCAGTTTGTTTCTAAAAACCCATTTGGTGCCAATAACATTTCTATGCTCAGGTCTGGGCACCAAAGACCATGTACCATTCTTTTCTATCTGGTCAAGTTCCTCTTCCATAGCGTTAATCTAGTCTTCATCCTTATGTGCCTCTTTAAATGTTTTAGGCTCAAATTCAAAAATCATGCAAGAATTTTCTCTGACCTTTCTTCTTGTAAGAATTCCTACATCCTTATCCCCTATGATATGCTTTGGATCATGATGCAACTTTACATACCTAGGAATGATCTTGGCTAATTCCTCTTGCTTTTTCTCTTCATCCTCATCTTCATCTACATCAGCATCTACTAGTGTAGGAGTACTATTGCTTGTACTTGGTTGTTTTGCAACCGGTTCCCAGAAGGTTACAACCGGTTCATCTACCACTTTCTCACTGCCAGTTTCCTCAGATTTCTCAGAAGTTTCATCAACTCTAACATTGATACTTTCAACAATTCTTTGAATCCTATTGTTAAAACACTTGAGAGCTTTTCTCTTGGTGGAATACCCTAAGAATATTACCTCATCACATTTTGCATCAAACTTGCTTTGGTGTTCACTCCTCTTGATATAACATTCGCTACCAAACACTCTAAAGTAGCTTACCATTGGAGTTTTACCAGTCCAATACTCATAAGGAGTTTTATCCTTACCTTTCTTGATGAGTACCCAGTTCATGGTGTAAACTGTAGTTCTCACCGCTTCTCTCCAAAAAGTGTGAGCAACCTTCCCTTGAATTAGCATTGTTCTGGCTACTTCAACTACAGTCTGGTTGTTCCTCTCTTCTAGGCCATTCTGCTATGGAGTCCGGGGGGCAAATAGTTGCCTCTTGATGTCGTTCTCTTCATAGTACTTATTGAATTCTCCAGAAGTGAACTCTCCTCCTTGATCGGTTCTTAGGCATTTGATCCTCTTACAACTTTCCTTTTCAACTAGTGCTTTGAAGGTTTTAAACTTTCCAAAAGCTTCAGACTTGTCTTTCAAGAATGTGACCCACATCATTCTTGAGAAATCATCAGTAAGAATCATAAAATACCTATCTCCCTAAACACTCCTAGTTTCCATAGGACCACACAAATCAGTATGCACAAGATGAAGTAAATTATCTATTGTGAAAGATTTACCTTTGAAGGTTGAGGAAAACATTTTCCCCAGTTGACATTCTCTGCACAAAGGATTCTCTAGTTTGTTCAGTACAAGCAATCCTCTAACTGCCTTGATCTTACTATCCTTCACAATATTATCAAAGTTTACATGGTAGAGTCTCCTATGCCATATCCAACTATCATCAAACTCAGCCATTAGACATTGACTGATATTTGTATTTAACTGAAATAAGTTATCTTTGGTCTACATACCGGTGGACATCCATTCACCACTCTTTCCTTTTATTTTGCACACTCCATCTTTGAATTCTAGAGTGAGTCCTTTATCATTCAGCTGAGCAACACTCAAAAAGGTTATGCCTGAGACCTTCTACCCAATACACATTATCAGCACTGCTTTTTCCATTCAGAGAGATGGACCCTTTTCCTTTTACCATACAAGGTACATCATTACCAAATCAGACTACACCTCCATCATACTCTTCCAGAGACAGAAACTTTCTCCAGTCACTAGTCATGTGGTGAGAACAACCAGTGTCAATAATCCACTCATTATAGTTATCAAAGTAGGAGACAAGAGCCTTCTTGTCTAACACATCTTTCTTGACAACTACAAATACTATGTCTTCACTTTCTTCATCTTCCAATTCATCATCAGTGATACCTTCATCAACTACAACAAGATAGTTTCTCCTATTTCCTCCTTTGAACTTTTTGAACTTCTCCGGTTTGTCCTTATTATCATTGTTGTGACAGTTGATAAAAATATGTCCTATCCTATTGCAAGAAAAGCATTCCAAAGGGAGCTTACCTCTGTATTTTCCAGTTCCCTTAGGAAGTCTCTTGGCTAGAAGAGCTTCAAATTCCATCAGGATCTCCTCATCATCCATATCTCTGCTTTGTCTAGGTTCACAACTGGTACTAGCTTCTTTACCCTTTCTAGATAGTGCAGTAGATGCTCTAAAGGTTGAATCAGTCTTCTGAACACTGCCATCATAACTATTTAGCTCATATGCGGTCAACTTAGCAATAATAGAGTCAAGAGATACCTTTGTCTTGTCAATAGATCTCAACTCCTGAATAGTAGCAACCCTTATTGTATAGACCGGTAATAAGGTAAAACTTTGCTAACAATAGTGGAATCATCCATTGTACCTCCTACACTCTTGATGTGTCCAATAATAGTTTTAATCCTTATCCAATATTGTTGAATGGTCTCTCCTTCAACCATCTGCATGTCTTCAAACTTTCCTCTAAGGCTTTCTTCCTTAGCTTGCTTCACATGCTCATCACTGCCATATATAGATTCTAGAGTATCCCATACATCCTTGGGATTTTCTTTATCCTGAACATCTGTAAACTCAATATCAAATAGACTACTGATAAGAGCTTCCATAACTTGCCCATTCTCTTGAATTTCTCTTCTTTGTTCATTGGTGAGAGTACTGGTAGGGACAACATAAGTACTCTCAACATAGTTCCAGTGTTGAGAACCATGCTTTTAATGTATATCTTCATTATGTCCTTCCATATCTTAAAGTTATCTCTGTTGAACTTAGGACCTTCCCTCTTCATCATTAAAATAGGATCCTTCCCTCAAGCGGTTAAGCTTATAACACAAAGGACCTAGAGGACCGCTCTGATACCAATTGATGAATAATGATGAATAGTAAATATGCAACAGATACTGAGAGGGGGGGTGAATCAGTATAGACAAAAAATTTCTCTAACAACTTAGACTGTGAAGACTGCATTAACTGGTAAACTGCATCACTGATCTAAATCAGGGCACTACGTGTAAAACACAGTGAGACTGTGAAAGTCATAAGCAGGTAACACTTAGATCTTCATAAAACCTAATATCTCATTTCCACTTCACCCATATGCATAAAACCTAATATTCCATTTCCACTTCACCCATATGCTTAAACAGGTAATACATCAGAAATATAATGACCACTGGATCAACATGCATTACCACTAAGAGAAAACACTAAAGCATCACATGAAAAAGCATCACACATAACACAACCATTTTTCACATGGAAACCCAACTAGGAAAAACCACGGTGGGGATGAATACCCACAAGTTGCTCTTGAACTCTTCTGAAGTCCACTTTGTTAGGAGCCTAGTCTGGTTAAAGACTTTATAATAGGTTCTGCTAGGAACCGATCCTAGTAGGGACCACCTGGTTAAGGGATGGCTGAATACCTGGTTAAAGGTTAGAACCCTGTTAAAGGTGACCTCGCAAGAGGATTTGAATAATTCAATGATTTTGAGTCACCCTGTTAAAGGATTTACAAAAATCATGTTAAAGCTACCCGGTAAAGGGATTTTCCAACTATTGAAATGATTATAAGTCAACAGGTAATACACTGATTTAATAACAACACTCAATGTTAAGGCAAATCCACTTCAGTTCTTATACTTATGCAATCACACTCTGCAGATCTCTACTCACTGCTCTGGTCTGGCAAGAATCAAGTATCTCTTCACTTGGATACACACATAGCATTTGCCAACAACTTCACAATGCAAATCATCATCGACCTTATAGACAATAATTAGGTCGGTAGAATAAACCCTAAACCCTAAGCATCTAGGTTATCAATACAGTCGGTCCAATCCTGACCGTTTAGTCACATTGCATAGAGTAAAACAATCTTGAACAAATCTCAAGACGTTCTCCATCATCCATTCTTCACCTCTTCTGGAAGCTGATAACCCATCATGCGCTCTCCACCATTTACTGAGATTTTGCAAATTCCCAAGGTGGATAGAATCAATCTTCTTCATGCAAGATCCTCAAGAAGATTCTTCATGTGCACAAGACTGATGTGGCAACATGATCTCATCTTCATTTCAATGCTAACTCATCATAGGATGTCATTGGTCGAATCACACAGACTTAGAAAGCATCAACCAAAAACCCCAATACAAACTTTCCATATACCGGTTCACTTCATACCAGCATACTGATTCTCTTGCCAGTTTGCTTACTTCAATATACCAGTTCATACTTCAACATATTGACATCAATGACAACATACAAAACTGTCATGTCATCATACTCTACACATATGCCAACAGATGATGACATAGGGCACTGGGTAGCAGAAGTAGAAAAACCTATCTTAGATAAAGACCCAGAAAATGCCACTACAAAATATTTTGTTGTTGAGAAATTCAAACTAGGAATATATCAATGCCATACATCACCCGATTCCTCATCCTGTGTGGTAGATGTCATTGTCTTTTGACCCTAAATCACTAATAAACCAGAAGCTATTGGATGAGGTTCAAAGAAGTCGTATGATAGCCGACATTTTTGATGAATGGCTTGACTCCATAGTGCAACAAGGTACAAATTACATTGATAGCTTAATCAAGGTATATGATAATGCTATAGCCATGAGTAAAGAGATGGAGTTGGAAGCTACAACATGGGACAAAGAAAGAAATAAATGGGTACCAGTGTTAGCACAAATGAATGATGTACAAAAATTTTGAATCATAAAATTTCTTGCTGAGAAGCCTGTGGATAACTTGGATGTCAATGTACTGTATGTATCAAGGAAAAACGTTGAATGGAGAAACTCAATCATCAAACAGGGTCACGAAGAATCCATCAAATTATTAATAGGATTGAAAGAGCTCATTGATATTGTAGCGTCGTAAATTGTACACACTTGCTAGGGTGGTACAATTTCACACCTAGTTTAGCACCCACCTTGGTGCATTTTACATTTTGCATTGCATTTCTCTTTTAGCACTTAATTAATCAAATTAATTAGGTCTAAGGTCCTATTTCATCATCCTTCACATCATAAAGTCGGGCCCTTTCATTAAAGTGTGCCCCTTTTCATGTTATTCCTCCAATACATCATCTAATCAAAAACCCTAATTAAGTCCTATTTTGAACTTGGGGGCTTGATTTCGGGGGTCAAAACATCTCGAAATCACCTGTAACTTCAGGATTCTCTCTAAAATCATCATATCTGATGGCCCTGAAAATTTGGTGAAAAGTTGCCAGGACCATGGCGCCCGGAGTGCACATGGTCCCAGACATTTTTCCCAAAATTTTAGGAGCATGATCCAATCATAAAATAAAGCTTAACCCCAAGAAATTGGCGGGATATTCAATCTCTAGGTCGGCCAAAAGATGAGATTACGACCTAGGGTTTCATACATAAGAGCTCTCTTTCTTCATTTGAAAGGATTGGAATTTTGTTTTCAAGAACCTCATATGCAGCGAAAGAGCAGATCTTTGAAGACTTCAACAACATTCAACATTCCTCTATCAAGCATTTATCAATTCCATTCATCCATTTAGGGCTTGGAAGACATTGAAGAACAATAGGAGATTACCGACTGAAGATTGGCTTGTACCTCTCCCTTGGGGGTTGGGTATTATTTCATGTTGTTTTCATGTCTTTGCATAAGCTTCAATATATCATTTATTCATGCTTTAGATCACTTTGCATCTTCATTTAGAGCATTTACATTATCATTTACAAGCAATTAGGGTTTACTTTCTAGGTTGCTCTAGTTTGCTTACTTGCATTTTAGATCTTGCACACACACAAGGTCTGCACACACATTACTTTTACAATACAACTTGGCTATTCGTGGAGGTGGAAATCACCGAAGCGGGGGTTTGACTAAGGCAAAACCCTATATAGCCACCCAAACACCCTTTTCAAATATAAGTGCAGGTTTCGGGACTCGGACAACGCCGCAGGTTACAGATCCGGGAAAAGCAAGTCGAGACAGCACTCCACATCAAATTGCAGAGCAAAAGACTAGGACAGGGGCGTAGGGTGCCCTGGTCCTACCAGGATAGGGGCACTGGGCACCCTAGTCCCTGGGACAGAGGCACTGGGCACCCTGGTCCTCCTGACAGACAACATTTCCAACAATTTTCCATAGTGCAAAACAACAGTTTCAGGTGCATTTTTCGGGACAGAATCAGGACAGTGGCGCCCGTGCCCCTGTCCCGAACATTTTCAGTCAAATTTTGACTCCGGGTACGCATCTGCATTCTTGCCTTGTCCTTGTGTTTGTAGCTTTCCCTTGTTTAAGTTCAATTCTGCAATCTTGTTATTAGTTCATACTTGCATTTTAGGGTTAGGAATTGAACTTGCATAATCTTACCTTTCAATTACAACAAAGGAATAGAAATCCTAATAGGTAGCCCATGGCTCTCTCTTTCACAAAAAGAAGTAGCCAATTGTGTGATATCTCTAGGCTCTTTCGTATTCCATAATGTGTGTCAAAAGGTTGGATTAGGGCATGTTAACCTAGTCTCACTTTTTCCCCCGCACATTTTGGTGAACCCGATGTGAATCTATCATTGCTTCCTCTTGCATTGCATTTGTTAGATCTAGATCTAGATTTAGTGTGTTTTCATTTCATTTTCATTAAAAAGAAAGAAAAAAAAAAAGAGTGTGTTTCTTTGCATTGTGTGTTTAATTTTCATGCAACTTTTATTTCAAAATGTCAGACTTTTATTTGCAAAATGTTCATGCTTATGATGATTATTATGAGTATAGCCAAGATGAATTAGATGAAGCTTTAGATGAGTTTTTGAACCCTAAAGATGCCAAACCTTCATTTTACCAAAAACTCATAAACCTTGTTACTATGCCATTTCGTTGTGATGAGAAAGATAAGTTGAATGATTCCTCTCAAGGGTACATTCCTATCAACTCTTCCACTAAATCTAGTAACATGGTTGTTTTCAACAATCCCCTTTATGAAGAGATATCTCCTTTTGAACCAAAAGATAAACCTTTTGATAGCTCTTGATGACTTTGTGGCTTTATCAAAATCTTTAAACAAGAACAAAACTTCTAAATTGGTTAACATGATAAACTTGAATGAGCATAATAAGCCTCTCTTTGAAGTCCAAGGTGCTTATCCTTCTCGCACCTTTCAAGTTCCTAAATCACCTCTCCTTACTGTCCAAGGAGGGTATGATCATGATTCCTTTCGTACTCCGAATAAACCAATCATCACTGTGCAAGGAAGAAAACCTATAAGTCCTTATAGTTATGCCAAGCAAATAACTAGAGAGAGTTATCATGCGGTTGCCCATACTTATCATACCAGAAATAATAGGCAGCCTAGTCCTCCTCCTGTTATTCCAGTTTCTCTTCCGAACCCTCAACCAATTCTTCCGCAAGCTCCACATATTTCACAAGTTCTTAGTAAGGAATATGATCTCATAGAACAACTTAAAGTTACCCCTGCTAAGATATCCATTTGGGATTTGATTCAAACTTCTTCCGCTCATCATGGAATGTTACAAGATGCCTTGAAAGATTTGAATGTTCCTCCACCGAATACATCTAGTAATATAGCATCTTTGGTTAACTCTGTGATGAATCCTAAAGCTCAAATTGTGTTTACCCAAGATGAGTTGCCTACTAGTGAAATTCAACATCAATATGATCCCTTGATGATTGTGGTTATCATGAAAGACACTGCTATAAGACGAACACTAGTAGATAATGGCTCTGGTCTTAATGTGTGTAGCATTAATCTTTTGCATAAGATGAATGTGGATACATCCCTAATTGAGCCGGACTCTCATCCTATTCGAGGCTTTGATAATGTGGCTAAAACTTCATTAGGTACTATCACCTTACCCATCATAGTGGGGCCTGTTACTTTGCCTACTCCTATCCATGTTATGTCGGGAAATCTAACATACAACTTGTTATTAGGGAGACCTTGGATTCACAGTATGCAAGCTGTCCCCTCTACATTGCACAGACAAGTTAAATTTATTTATAACAATAAGACATATACCTTGATAGGTGATACTGATTTTCAAGCTTGTTTGCAAACATCTACTTCCAAAGGGAGTTCTTCTAAGCCTTCCTCTTCTAGTGATGACTCTTTAAACAAGGTACCTATCGATGAATCCTTGCTCTCTGATGATCAAAATTCTTTGGATGAGTCTGGAGCTCTTGAAGAAGACTCTTCTCGACTTGAAACTACACATAAGAAGGATTTTGATCCTGAGAAGGTTCTCGCAGATGACGATTGGGGATCCCTTGATTTTAATCCCACCTTTGTAGGTGAATATAAGGTTCCTTCTAGAGAGCTTAAAGTTGAAAAGAAGGAAGAAGCTAAAAATCAATCAACATTACCTGAGCCTATGAGCAATAATTTTGTGGCCGCTTCTCAAATTTCTTCTCCTCGCACCTCTAATTCTGAAGAGTTTGACTCTTTGTCTTATGAAAAACCGCCTTCTCTTTCTGAAATAGCTGATCGTTATGGTCATGGTTTTTGCATTTTTGCTAAGCATGGGTATCATGGAAAAGGTTGTGGCACTCACAAACAAGGGATAAAGGTTCCTCTAGAGAATAATCTTCACAATTATGCCTTTGGACTTGGCTATAATCCCTGTAAGTGCACTAAAGCTTCTAAGAGACCATGTATTAGTGTTAATGCTATTTCTACATCTCTATCAATGCAACACCCCAAGTACATTGATGAGGATCCTTCGTGTGCCTGTGCTTTGGATGTTTTTCCTACCAATGATGCTTTAGTTGAGTTTTTAGGAGCATATGATACTCTTCCTCGTTATCATCACAATAGGGGACTCCCTTATTGTTTGAACACTGAAGCCTATTTTGGAAAAGAGATTGATAATGATGAGATTGTGAAAGAATTCCCTCAGTTAAAGGATACTCCTCAACAAAGTAGTCTTCTCATAAGTGACACCACTGATGTTAAGATGGATCCTTGCAATGAAGAAAAAGTTATTAAAATTGGAAAATGTTTGGATGAAGAGGAACAAAAACAATATGAAGATTTATTGCTTGAATTCCCCGAGATCTTTGCTTAGAAATACTCTGACATGCCTGGTATAGATCCTAAGATTGTTACTCATAACATTGTCTTAGTTCCTGATGCTAAGCCCGTGAAACAAAAGATTCGAAAAATGAATCCTAAGGTGGCTCTGCTTGTTAAGGCTGAGATTGAAAAGTTATTGGAGGCTGGATTTATCCACCCTCTTGATTATTCCTCGTGGATTTCAAATATTGTCACTATGGCTAAACCAGATAATAAAATAAGAATGTGTACCAATTTTTGAGATTTAAATAAGGCTTCTTTAAAAGATGATTTCCCTCTTCCAAACATTGACATGATAGTTGATTCTACGGCAGGACATGCCTTGTTATCCTTCATGGATGGTTTTTCAGGATACAATCAAATTTACATTAACCCTCAAGATCAATTCAAAACTGCTTTTACCACTCCTTGGGGTACGTTTTGTTGGATAATGATGCCTTTTGGACTTAAAAATGCTGGTGCAACTTATCAACGAGCGATGACCCTTATCTTTCATGATTATATGCATAAGATTTTAGAGGATTATGTTGATGATATTTTGGCCAAATCCATTCTTCGCATAGATCATATTAAAATCCTTCGTCAAATCTTTGAAAGAATTCATAAATATCACATGCGCTTGAATCCCCAAAAATGTGTTTTTGGTGTGGATAGTGGAAAACTATTAGGATTCATAGTTTCGCATCGTGGGATTGAGGTGGATACTAAGAAAATAGATGCTATTGTCAACATGCCACCTCCTAGAAATGTGTCTCAACTTAAAAGCTTACAAGGAAAGATTCAAGCTATTCGTAGGTTTGTATCTCAACTTGCGGATCGTACTTTTCCTTTTACTCAGCTTCTCAAAAAGAATATCACTTTTCAATGGAATGAAGATTGTCAGCAAGCATTTGAAGATTTAAAAGTGTATCTGGCTAATCCTCCTATCCTTCGACCAGCCGAACCTTCTAAACCCTTCTTTCTTTATACAGTTGCTTCCTCTCATGCTCTTGCAGCATTATTGGCACAACATGATAAAGACGGTAAGGAGTGTTCGGTTTATTATATAAGTCGTACCTTACTCGATTATGAGACCCGATATTCTGCGATAGAAAGACAATGCTTGGCCTTGGTGTTTGCGACTCAAAAATTGAGACATTATCTCTTAAATTCAGAAGTCCACGTCATGGTAAAGTTTGATCCTTTGAAGCATCTTTTCTCTAAAACTGATTTATCAGGACGCCTAGCTAAGTGGGTTATGATGTTAACTGAATTTGACCTTAAATTTGTTTCACAAAGAGCAATTAAAGGGCAAGCGTTGACCGATCACCTAGTTGAGGCCCCTTCACCTTTCTCCTTCCCTAACCCTGAGTCTTTTGCTGACGACTTCATTCTTTGTACAGAGAAAGATGAAACTTGGGAGTTATACTTTGATGGCTCTAAGTGTCGTATGGGATCGGGGGCAGGTGTTGTTTTGATTTCTCCTACAAAGAAGTCCATTCCCTTATCTTATTGTCTCAATTTCCTATGTACCAATAACATTGCTGAGTATGAGGCTCTTATAGCAGGAATAAAGGCAGCCTTAGCTCTGAATATAAAACACATACATATTTTTGGAGATTCTCAACTGATTATAAGACAAGTAACAGGACTATATCAAGCGAAACAAGACAAATTATCACAATATAAAGACCTTGCTATCTCTTTGTTACAAAAATTTGATTCTTACACCATGGAACCTGTTCCGCGAAAAGATAATCGACATACGGACGCAATGGCATGTGTGGCTTCTTTGATATCTTTAGAGGACCCTATGGTTGATCTTAAATTTATTATTCACAACCTTATTTCTCCAGCTATCGTAGATGATTCTAGCTTGGTGACATGTTGTGACTTTATAGACTCAGATGAATGGTATTCGCATATCGTAAGATACTTGACTGATGGTACCTTTCCTGATTCCGCTAATAGGAACACTAGGGCTAGAGTTTGCAATCTTTCCACTAGATATATCATTCTTTCTAATGTTCTTTACCGAAGGGGTTGTAACGGTCTTCTCCTTCATTGTCTTAACAAATCAGAAATCCCTATTGCCCTTGAAGAGGCCCATTCAAGTGCCTGTGGGGGGAATTTTGGAGGCAAATCCTTGGTTCAAAGATTGCTTCACATGGGATATTATTGGCAAACTATGCAGCAGGATTCTTTTTCATTTGTTAAGAAATGTCATCAATGTCAACAACACAATAATTTGATTCATGCTCCTGCCCAAGAACTTCATTCTCATGTAGCTTCTTGGCCTTTCTCTGCATGGGGGCTGGATTTTATTGGTAAAATCTCCCCTCCTTCATCTCAAGGACATACTTTCATTATAACCACAACAGATTACTTTACAAAGTGGGTAGAAGCCGTTCCCCTTCGCTCTACTACTGCTGAAGTGATTTGTCAATTTCTTCTAGAAAACATTATTTCTCGATTTGGGATACCTTCCACTATAATCTCTAATAATGGGATATCATTTAAGAACAAGGACGTGAAGAAATTCCTTAAGAAGTATCATATCAAACATCGATTTTCTACACCATACTATCCTCAATCAAATGGTCAAGCCGAATCATCCAATAAGATAATTGAACAAATTCTTCGTAAAACTGTGAATAAGCATGGTAAGGATTGGAGTACTCAGCTCATTTATGCTCTTTGGGCCTACCAAACGAGCGTACGAATTGCTACCAGAACTACACCTTATAATCTTGTTTATGGTGCTGATGCTATTATGCCTTTAGAATTAGAGATTCCGTCACTTAGAGTTTCTCTCAAAGGTATAGTAGATGATGATGCTTATAGAGAACAAAGACTTCAACAGGTTGAGATGCTTGATGAACAGTGTATAAATGCTCTTGAGCATATTCAAACGTATCACAAAACTCTACAACGAAGCTATAATGATAAGGTTATTCAACGTTCCTTCTCAGTGGGTGACTTAGTGCTCTATGAGAATCAGCACAACGTGAATGCCTTACCTGAAGAAAAGGGAAAATTTAGTCCTAATTGGCTTGGACCGTATATCGTTATTGAAGATTATGGATCAGGTGCTTACAAAATAGCGGGTGTAGACGGTACGTCTCTTAAAGACCCTATAAACGCTATGCACTTGCGTAGATACTATGCTTAATTCCTCATTCCTTATCATTCATCTATTTCCTTTCTCACTTCTTCAAAATTGGATAATATGTTGGCATATCTTTGTTAGAGCAAATGGAATTAAATGATGTTTTGTTTAATCTATATTGCTTCGTTCCTGACAAGCATGTTTCTTTACTTTATGGTTTGTCTTGAATTCATTTATGTAAATTGCAAAAGATTTACATTTTTCATCATGTTGGCATATTATACAATATCTTTATGTGTTAAGTTGAATCGTGTCATGTTGTGTTTAAATTCAAATTAAATCACATTAGTTATATGATTCTTAGGCTTAACACATATTTTTCTTCTCTATCATCAATGTAGTACTTGATTAAATATTTTAATTAAGTCACACATGTATCAATTTAATCATGGAGCATTGAGAAATCAATCACATGGAAATTAAATTCGGATCATACATGTACATCTACCTGTAGCATCGTAAATTGTACGCACTTGCTAGGGTGGTACAATTTCACACCTAGTTTAGCACCCGCCTTGGCGCATTTTGCATTTTGCATTACATTTCCCCTTTAGCACTTAATTAATTAAATTAATTAGGTCTAAGGTTCTATTTTATCATCTCCCATATCATAAAGTTGGGCCCTTTTCATTAAAGTGTGCCCCTTTCATTTTATTCTTCCAATGCATCATTTAATCTAAAACCCTAATTAGGTCCTATTTTGAACTTGGAGGCTTGATTTCGGGGGTCAAAACATCTCGAAATCAGCTGTAACTTCGGGATTCGCTCTAAAATCATCATATCCGACGGCCCTGAAAATTTGGTGAAAAGTTGTCGGGACCATGGCGCTCGGAGTGCAACATGGTCCCGGACATTTTTCCCGAAATTTTAGGAGCGCGATCCAATCATAAAATAAAGCTTAACCCCAAGAAATTGGTGGGATATTCAATCTCTAGGTCGGCCTAAAGTTGGAATTAAGACCTAGGGTTTCATATATAAGAGCTCTCTTTCTTCATTTGAAGAGATCCGAATTTTGGCTTTGGAGGACCTTCTATGCAGCGAAAGAGTAGATCTTTGAAGACTTCAATAACATTCAACATCCATCCATCAAGCATTCATCAATTTCATTCATTTAGGGCTTGGGAGACATTGAAGAACAATAGGAGATTACCGACTGAAGATTGGCTTGTACTCCTCCCTTGAGGGTTGGGTATGATTTGATGTTGTTTTCGTGTCTTTGCATAAGCTTCAATATATCCTTTATTCATGCTTTAGATCACTTTGCATCTTGATTTAGAGCATTTACATTATCATTTACAAGCAATTAGGGTTTACTTTCTAGGTTGCTCTAGTTTGCTTTCTTGCATTATAGGACCTTGCACACACACTAGGTCTGCACACACAATACATTTTACAATACAAATTGGCTATTCGTGGAGGTGGAAATCGCCAAAGCGGGGGTTTGACTAAGGCAAAACCCTATATAGCCGCCCAAACACCTTTTCAGATATAAGTGTAGGTTTCGGGACTCGGACGACGCCGCAGGTTGCAGATTCGGGAGAAGCAGACTGAGACTGACCTTCCCACCAAATTTCAGAGCAAAAGACCAGGACAGGGGCGTGGGGCACCCTGGTCCTGCCAGGACAGGGGCGCTGGGTGCCTTGGTCCCTGGGATAGGGGCGCTGGGCGCCCTGGTCCTCTTGACAGACAGCATTTTCAGCATTTTTGACAACTTTTTCCAAAGTGCAAAACAGCGGTTTTCGGAGCAGTTTCAGGGGCAGAATCAGGACAGTGGCGCCCGCGCCCCCGTCCCGAACATTTTTAGCCAGATTTTAACTCCGGGTATGCATTTTCATTCTTGTCTTGTCCTTGTGTTTACAGCTTTCCATCATTTAAGTTCAATTCTGTAATCTTGTTATTAGTTCATACTTGCACTTTGGGGTTAGGGATTGAACTTGCATCATTTCATCTTTGAATTACAACAAAGGAATAGAAATCCTAATAGGTAGCTCGTGGCTCTCTCTTCCACAAGAAGAAGTAGCCAATTGTGTGATACCTCTAGGCTCTTTCGTATTCCACAAGTGTGTGGTTGAAAGTGAGATTAGGGCATGTTTGCTTAGTGTCACTTTTTCTCCCACACATTTTGGTGAACCCGACGTGAATCTATCATTGCTTCCTCTTGCATTGCATTTGTTAGATCTAGATCTAGATTTAGTGTGTTTTCATTTCATTTTCATTAAAAAGAAAAAAAAAAAAAGTGTGTTTCTTTGCAATGTGTGTTTAAATTTTATGCAATCTCAAAATGTCAGATTTTTATTTGCAAGATGTTCATATTTGTGATGATTATGAGTTAGATGAAGCTTTAGATGAGTTTTTGAAACCTAAATATACCAAACCTTCATTTTACCAAAAACTCATAAACATTGTTACTATGCCATTTCGTTGTGATGATAAAGATAAGTCGAATGATTCCTCTCAAGGATACATTCCTATCAGCTCTTCCACTAAATCTAGTAACATGGTTGTTTTCAATGATCCCCTCTATGAAGAGATATCTCCTTTTGAATCAAGAGATAAACCTTTTAATAGATATGATCATGCTTTGTTGAATGATGCCCTTGATTCCTTTGTGTCCCCTAAAAAACACTCCCTTCATGAGGATCCTTTTGTGCAAGAAGATGACATTATCCCTACATTTCTTAGCGATGGCCTTTCCTTTTCCAACAAAATTCCCACTAGAGATGATGAATTGATGATAAATGTTTACCCTTCTCCTAAGGTTTGTCTTACCCATAAGCATCCCTTAGAGAAAGAAGATGAAATAATAAGCAATTTCCTTAATTCTCTCTCCCCTAAAGATCATATTGAACATATTTTGAGGAAAGAGGATGATTTTAACACATCTATTGATGCTCTCCCTCCTAAGGATGAGGAATTAATAAACAATGTTATCTCCTCTCCCGAAATTGACAATACTTCAAACATTCCTTTCAACAACCTCACTATTTGGGATGAACCATTAGAAGAAGGTGTAGATTATTCTCTATCCCATGAGAGAACCCTAGCCAAAGGGGATGAAATCAAGATTGGAAACTCCCTTGATAGTTTCTCCCCTTCCTTGAATCTCAATTATTCTCCCTCTAAAAATAAAGCATCTCCCTCTCCTCAACTTGGTTCTACTCATAAGGAAACCCTAGTTCAAAGCAAGATGGTTAACATTTCTTTCAAATATCTCCCTCTCAAAAGTGAGACTTTAGAGAGTAGTGTTGATCCTTCTCCTAGAGAGTTTATTCCCCATGTAGACCCTGTGATGATAAAGGATGATATGACCTTTCCTAGTATTACTCTTCCTACTAGAACATCAATGCCTATCCCTTGTCTCTCCTAAAATTGATTTGATCCGTGATAAGATTTTAGTGCAAGAGAAGACTATCAATAATTCTTCCAACACTTTTGTTCATTCTTCTAAACCATCCTCAATCAATTTGATACATGTGAATGAAACACCTAACAAACCTCTTTTTACTGTCCAAGGTGCTTGTTCTTCTCAAAATTCTCAACCTTTAAATAAGCCTATCTTAGTGGTTCAAGGTGGTTATGCTAATGATTCTTTTTGCACTCCTAAAAAACCTATCATTATTGTGCAAGGAGGTTATTCTACTAAGAGCCCTTATGAGTATGCTAAGCAACTGACTAGAGAGAGTTATCATGCGGTTGCTCATACCTATAACACAAGAAACAATAGGCAACCTAATCCTCCTCCAGTTATCCCCACTTCGCTTCCTCCTTCCCAACCAATTCTTCCTCAAGCTCCACATATTTCACAAGTTCTTGGTAAGGAATATGATCTCATAGAACAACTTAAAGCTACCCCTGCTAAGATATCCCTTTGGGATTTGATCCAAACTTCTTCTGCTCATCATGGAATGTTACAAGATGCCTTGAAAGATTTGAATGTTCCTCCACCAAATACATCTAGTAATATAGTATCTTTGGTTAACTCTGTGATGAATCCTAAAGCTCAAATTGTGTTTACCCAAGATGAGTTGCCTACTAGTGAAATTCAACAACAATATGATCCCTTGATGATTGTGGTTATCATAAATGACACTGCTATAAGAGGAACACTGGTAGATAATGGCTCTGGCCTTAATGTGTGTAGCATTAATCTATTGCATAAGATGAATGTGGATACATCCCTTATTGAGCCTGACTCTCATCCCATTCGAGGCTTTGATAATGTGGCTAAGACTTCATTAGGTATTATCACCTTACCCATCACAGTGGGACCTATTACTTTGCCCACTCCTATCCATGTTATGTCAGGAAATCTAACATACAACTTGTTATTAGGGAGACCTTGGATTCACAGTATGCAAGCTGTCCCCTCTACATTGCATAGACAAGTTAAATTTATTTATAACAATAAGACATATACCTTGATAGGTGATACTAATCTTCAGGCTTGTTTGCAAACATCTACTTCCAAAGGGAGTTCTTCTAAACCTTCCTCTTCTAGTGATGACTCTTTAAACAAGATACCTATGGATGAATCATCACTCTCTATGAGCCTAAATCTCCTGAAGAAGATCCTTCTCGACTTGAGTCTACACATGAAAAGGCTTTTGATCCTGAGAAGGTTCTCGCAGAAGACGATTGGGGATCTCTTGATTTTAATCCCACCTTTGTAGGTGAGTATAGGGTTCCTCCTAGAGTGCTTAAAGTTAAAGAGAAGGAAGAAACTAGAGATCAATCAGTCTTACCTGAACCTATGAGCAATAATTTTGTGGCCACCTCTCAAACTTCTTCTCCTCACACCTCTAATTATGAAGAGTTTGATTCTTTGTCTTATGAAAAACCACCCTCTCTTCCTGAAATGGCTGATCGTTATGGTCGTGGTTTTCGCATTTTTGCTAAACATGGGTATCATGGAAATGGTTGTGGTGCTCATGAACAAGGGATGAAGGTTCCTCTAGAGACTTATTTTCACAATTATGCCTTTGGACTTGGCTACAATCCCTGCAAATGCACTAAAGCATCTAAAAGACCATCTCTCAGTGTGAATGCTATATTTAGTAGTGATGATGATCTCACTTCAACTAAATCATCTTCTACTTCTATCAACTCTCATTCCCCTCATAAGGAAATCTTGGCGATGAACAAATCTCTTTATGACTCCCCTCAAATTTCTAAATCCACTTATGAATCTTTATCTCCTATTCATCATAAAGTCCTTTCCTCCAGGGATAAGGCTCTAATAAATTACACTCATCCCTCTTCTAAGATTTCTTGTGACTTTTCATCTTCAATTTTTATCATTTTATACATGTTTTTGATCTCACTTATAGTTGAGCATTCAGCATGTCATATTCAACTACCTCATTCAATCTATCATGTCTTTAAATAACATTAATGGCTGTTATGTTGCTCATCATTATGTGACATTGGTAGCTCATTTACTGGGGGCTCATTGTCATTCATGATGGTACAATTTCAAGTGCAATCATATTTTTGAAGCAACATAATAGCCTAATTTTCTTGTTCCTATGGGGACAAGAGTGATTTCATACATCTCTTCTTTTGCTTATGTCTAAATCTCTCCCTAGAAGATTGTGTAAGTCCTCATTAAGGCAATGATCTTTCCTTATTTTTATCTAAGGATCCACTTTTTCCTATTTTGTGGATGGTGTGGACTTTATTACTTGATGTTATGCCTTGTATGCATTTGTTGTTGTTTGTTCAAGAGGTGTAAATCCTTGACTACAACCTCTTTTGCACTTGGTAAAATACATCCATAATGAATTCACTCTCCCGATTGGGTTAAAAAGAGCGTCATCCTTCATTAAGAATCACTTTCACCTCACAAAAGAAGGAAGTATTGCATTCTTATTCTCTTCTTATTCTAGAAGATGTTATATTTGTCCTCTCGGGGATAGGTGTCTTTTTGTACAAATATCTCTTCTCCTCTAAGGATCTCCTTTCCACATACTACAAGATATCCCTTTTCAACTATCTTATCCTTGCTTAAAGAGTGCAAAACTCTCTTGCTTGGATCTATGACATTGTTGCATTTTTTGGGTATCTTCTTTTGTAATAAAGGTAGGTATCCTTGTTCTACTTTGCTTATGACATAAACATTACACTTTTTGAGCAATGGATTATTCTCAGAACCAGAGCACAGACTCTTAGAGTGAGATGTCTCCATTTTTCTTTTATGCAAGGTGATTATTCTCGGAACTAGGGCACAGACTCTTAGAGCGAGATGTCACGCTTTTGTACTATACATATACAGGTTGTAGCATACTCGGGCATAGACTCCTATGAGGTGCTTCCAACCTCACTTACACACACATGCACGAGGTTGAGTGGAACTAGCAGCATAAGGCTAGACTTTCTCACTCTCCTCCCTTACATGGATCACCTAGACAGACTCTAGGGGCTAGTTTTCCATGTCCTTTTCCCATGGATCACCTAGACAAGATCTAGGGGTGAGAAGTCCATGTTTTCTCTCTCACTATTCTTCTCATGGATCACCAATGTGTGTATTCATGCTTTTCTCCTTTCTTTTCTTCTCTTTGCATTTTGTTTCCATTTACATCCTTCATCTTGTGTTAGAGAACTCTCAAATCCTCACACTCTTTGTTGTGTTGGAATTGAGATTTAGTCCTCTTTCTTACCAAATGATTCTCCATTAGTTTTTGATCTCATATCAAATGTTCTTGTGAGCATTTGTCATCAATTTTCTTTAACAATTCAAAGTGGTAAACATGATACCTTGTTTCAACTCACTAAAATTAGCAAGCCGAAACAGGGGGGGGCATATAGCTACCCTCGAATTTTCATCACCTTCCTTAGTAAGCATTAGGTGATTTTGTGATCTAACATGTGGTTTTGTAGGGTGCGGTTCCTAACTGTGTACTGCAGATGCCGCTGGGGGCTTCGTTCGACAGACTTATGGATATATCCTTTTTCAAATAATGTTTACTTTTTTGTACTTTAGCTTGCATATGCACGTAGTGTTCATATGACTGCTAAAGTGGGGGCTAAATGTAGCATCGTAAATTGTACGCACTTGCTAGGGTGTTACAATTTCACACCTAGTTTAGCACCCGCCTTGGCGCATTTTGCATTTTGCATTTTGCATTACATTTCCCCTTTAGCACTTAATTAATTAAATTAATTAGGTCTAAGGTTCTATTTTATCATCTCCCATATCATAAAGTTGGGCCCTTTTCATTAAAGTGTGCCCCTTTCATTTTATTCTTCCAATGCATCATTTAATCTAAAACCCTAATTAGGTCCTATTTTGAACTTGGGGGCTTGATTTCGGGGGTCAAAACATCTCAAAATCAGTTGTAACTTCGGGATTCGCTCTAAAATCATCATATCCGACGGCCCTGAAAATTTGGTGAAAAGTTGTCGGGACCATGGCGCCCGGAGTGCAACATGGTCCCGGACATTTTTCCCAAAATTTTAGGAGCGTGATCCAATCATAAAATAAAGCTTAACCCCAAGAAATTGGCGGGATATTCAATCTCTAGGTCGGCCTAAAGTTGGAATTAAGACCTAGGGTTTCATATATAAGAGCTCTCTTTCTTCATTTGAAGAGATCCGAATTTTGGCTTTGGAGGACCTTCTATGCAGCGAAAGAGTAGATCTTTGAAGACTTCAATAACATTCAACATCCATCCATCAAGCATTCATCAATTTCATTCATTTAGGGCTTGGGAGACATTGAAGAACAATAGGAGATTACCGACTGAAGATTGGCTTGTACTCCTCCCTTGAGGGTTGGGTATGATTTGATGTTGTTTTCGTGTCTTTGCATAAGCTTCAATATATCCTTTATTCATGCTTTAGATCACTTTGCATCTTGATTTAGAGCATTTACATTATCATTTACAAGCAATTAGGGTCTACTTTCTAGGTTGCTCTAGTTTGCTTTCTTGCATTATAGGACCTTGCACACACACTAGGTCTGCACACACAATACATTTTACAATACAAATTGGCTATTCGTGGAGGTGGAAATCGCCGAAGCGGGGGTTTGACTAAGGCAAAACCCTATATAGCTGCCCAAACACCTTTTCAGATATAAGTGCAGGTTTCGGGACTCGGACGACGCCGTAGGTTGCAGATCCGGGAGAAGCAGACTGAGACCGACCTTCCCACCAAATTTTAGAGAAAAAGACCAGGATAGGGGCGTGGGTCACCCTGGTCCTGCCAGGACAGGGGCGCTGGGCACCCTGATCCCTGGGACAGGGGCGCTGGGTGCCCTGGTCCTCCTGACAGACAGCATTTTTAGCATTTTTGACAGCTTTTTCCAAAGTGCAAAACAACGGTTTTCGGAGCAGTTTCAGGGGCAGAATCAGGATAGTGGCGCCCGTGCCCCCGTCCCGAACATTTTCAGTCAGATTTTAACTCCGGGTACGCATTTTCATTCTTGTCTTTTCCTTGTGTTTACAAATTTCCATCATTTAAGTTCAATTCTGTAATCTTGTTATTAGTTCATACTTGCACTTTGGGGTTAGGGATTGAACTTGCATCATTTCATCTTTCAATTACAACAAAGGAATAGAAATCCTAATAGGTAGCTCATGGCTTTCTCTTCCACAAGAAGAAGTAGCCAATTGTGTGATACCTCTAGGCTCTTTCGTATTCCACAAGTGTGTGGTTGAAAGTGAGATTAGGGCATGTTTGCTTAGTGTCACTTTTTCTCCCACACACTACCAAATGTATTAACTTTAATCAAAATACTCATTGTTTTTAGACATTAAAGATAACACGTTTGAGACAAAGAAGCATGTATATATATATGTGTGTGGATCAATATACAAAGGTAGGTCACTACACATCCAAAATGTGACCTACCCTACATCATAAGATCATCTCCTATCCCTAGGACTGGTGGCTGGAGAGTGACGACTAGAAGCTCCCTCCTAATCCGGCCGTGCAGGTGGACCCATAGGGGTATACCGTGATATAGATCATGAATGGCTCTGAGAGGAAGTCCTACGATCCCTATCCATAAGGATCGCACGATACGAGGTAGCCTCGGCCTGAGCTGCTGCTAGATCACGCTGTGCCCGCTGAAGGTCCTCTGATAGAGCTCGCTCTCTCCCCCTCCATATCTCTACCTGTACTCGAAATGGGGAAAATAAATCATCATGCCGACCTGCATTCCCTTGAGGTCTATAAGCAACCTGTGAGGAACTAGGGATCTGCGTCGTCGTAGAAATATCTGTCATTGCTTGCTGGATCAGAGAACGCCACTCCTGCACATTAGCTGTAGCAGTAGAACAGATCATGTATTAGTACCATTTTATATTATCAAAATATCAATCAATCAATTTAAACCTACTATACCTAGATCTCCCTCACACCAGTTGGGATCATGATATGGTAGCATCTGTGACTGGGAACTACTAGGCTCCCCACGCTCGAATAATCTGTGCACGATGGGTGTAGGCTGGCCCATACTAGAAACAGGTCTCTGTATCGCCTCATGTTCCCCCTTTTGGGGAATAAGAGGAGGATCCAGGGATATGGTATCATCTCCTGAATGGTGGGGAGCGGCATCTGACCCCTCCTCATCATCTCTATCCTCATCCTCATCCTCATCCTCGTCCGCATCCTCACCTGCATCCTCATTCTCCTCATCTATATCTGTGTCATCATCCTCCTCTTCCTCGGCACTAGGCTGATCCCCTATGGGTGGATCAAGATCTCCTGCCTCCTCATGATCCTCTCCCTCCTCCGACCTGGATCCCTGATCCTCATCTCATTCTCCATGTCTCCATGGGCTTGGATGGCCTGTCGGGTGATCTGGTGGAAAGATAGGCCCTGGGTATGATCTCATAAACCATGAGAGATACCTACGCTGTGCCCCAGGATCTGCAGCATAATCAGTGACCACATCCTAGTCGGACCCCTCTATATCTGTGATCTCGATGTCATCTATCATAGGCCTCGCTACTGCTCTGGGTCTGGGAAGGACTCGTGAGTGTTGAGTGTAGATGGGCACATCGGCTGGAACACACTCTCTAGCCCAAACTGCCTCCGTACTCGATCAAAGTAGAATGGGACTATGATGTGTGGATATCGCCCTCTCAGTAGGCGGTTCCTCTGTAAGCATACTGACTGTCTCTCCATCCCATCCCATCTGTGCATCCACAGATATGGTCTCCATACAGTCACCTCAGCTGTCAATCTGTCAAATGTCACTCTCCAATATAGTAGATCTCCAAATCTCCACTCGCTGGTAAGTGGATAAGCAAATACCCTAGGTCGCTCGCTAGCCGCACTCATCGGATAGCCGACAAGCCTGGTGCATGTAAAGTGCTCAAATATCCACACCTGCAAAAGTGTGCATGTCATCAAGCTGCAACCCTGTCCAAAAACATACTCCTCGAGGTCGTGATAGAGATGTGCAAGCATACTCTGACCCCAGGCATATACTCTCCTGTGTCTCTCCATAGCCCTGATGCACCAAGTGAGACCCCCGTGCATATGCGTACCTCGCCCATTAGGGCAGACGGCTAGTGCAATGATGGCTATCATAAGACGTCTCATGAGGGGCACCTCTCCTGTAGGATGTAAGAGCCAGCTGACCATGATGCGACGTCTCGTCTCACTCGGCCTGACTCTCCCTATGCAGTATACCTGCTCCCTCTGATGATCCTCTGCTGACCAATAGGTCACATATGTCACAGTAGCTCCTCTGATCCGTAGGCAAAGAATGCGGTACACATCCTCAAGTGTCACCGTCATCTCCCCTATTGGAAGTTGGAACGTGCATGTGTCAGGATCCCATCGCTCCATGAGTGCCATCAGCATCGCGGGATGAAATTGAATGGCCGGCATAAGAATCATAGACACTGCAAATAGCTTGCGAGTAAATCTAATACGGACTACGCCTTCACCAATGTTGCTTCGAACAAGACTTATGTGGAATATAAGTCTAGGCGACATCAATGAATGCAACGCAGCACTCCAATGGACTTAGCTCTAGGACTTCTCTTCCAAAAAGTCATCTCAAGAACTAAGCTAGAGAACTTCCCAAACTATGGGTCGCCCTTAAGAGATGTCCCTGCATTCAGGGTTGGACTTGTGGCCTACACGAGCTGACCTCATGAAAACCTCCTACGTACCCACAATCAATATGGCTCAAAGTCACACGTAGTTCTAAAGTCAGCTCGCTGTGCCACCAGCTCGCAAATACTTCCATGTCTGTCCTGGCAAGGTCCCAGACCTCCCATTCCTAGACACAGTGATTACACCTCGGATCATGTCCCGGACACAACCCTACACCACACTGGGAATGACCCTATGACATCCCATAGCCCAAGTTGTTACACCTCGGATCATGTCCCGGACAAGACCCTACACCACACTGCTCCTCGCAGCTCCTAAACTTCTTGAATGACTTATGCGAGAACCCACGCATAGCATTCTATCCAACACGATATCAAGTCTTGCATCTGACATATCCATGAATACTTTACAAGTCTTTCGTAACCAACATTATTCTCAAGCAATGCATCCTCAAGCCATTGTGCACTTAAGGATCGGAAGACAAAGAGACGTGCCAGGGGCAGACACACTCTAGAATCCATTCTAGTTTGGGTCCGATCTCAAAGGTCGTTACACCCTCCCCCACTTAAAATAAGCAACGTCCTCGGCGCTTGCAACACCGAACTTCCAAGTTACAAAATACTTGCAACGTCCACTTCACTTCAACTCGAATCACAAAGAAATGACACCACCCAAATCCGGTCCATAAATGAACACTCGACTTAGGATTCCATCCAAGTCAATTCGGATCAGCTTGGGTCCAGACCCTTCACTAAGTTCAACTCGTGAAGCTATCTTCCTTCGAGCTCTTGCTAAGACCAATTGTGCAATCAAGGCGATCCTGGGGATGTAGATTACCAATCCACTTAATCAGACACCACCTTACTCAATGAAGTCGAAGAGCCTAACCCTGCTCTTGCAAAACCAAATCGTAAGGCCCTGTCTAATACCCCATTAAAATACCCATTTTGCAACGCCTCGGGATCTTGAGTATCACCAAGCCATCCACAAGACTCAATTCAGTCCTAACGTCATCAAATAAATCATCCTAGTTTAGCCATCACCAGATAGCAGAGTAGCTCCGGAATAATGCCCCGCATTTACCTTCCACATACTCAATCCACATGACAAGCTCTTTTCACATGACTTGATGTACTAGGCTACAACAAGCACAACGCCTTGCAATTCGGCTATCTCATAAAACCCAACATTCCATGTCAAGTCGCACAAAACCAATTCGTGCACCGAGATTGCAACACACGAGGGAAACATACCTTCATTGGATAACAACTCAACTCATGTTAAGATAAGCTCGAGCACCAAGTGCACACTTATTTTAAACTCAACCGAGTAGAGGGTTAAGCATCTCTACCAACGAGAAATACTAACCAAATATCACCCAACAAGGACACTCCCTTTTTAGTGGTTCCAATACCCAGGTCCATTTGAGCACTGAATGAGCTTCATACCGCCCTTTGATCTCGAGTTATGGATGCCCAAGGAACCACCCTTAAAGTTTTCCAACTTCCACTTAAGAAAAGTAGCTCGACTCTAGCCATAGATCAGAATGCTGCATTAAAAGACTTCCCCAACCTTTGCATCACCAAGGGTCAAAGGAATCCCAGATCATACACGACCATCATGCAACTCGCTTTCGCTTCACCATGCCAGCTCACCGAAATCAACTTTCCCAAGTCAGGCACCCAAACTATCATCGAATCACACTCTTAAACGTCTCACCAAATTCGTATATCAAAAGTCACCAAAACCATTCATCAGATCACTCCTCTAATACTGACTTTACCAAAAAGACAAGTATCAGAGTCATCGATGAACCTGCTTTGATACTAGATGTCACGGGGTCAGAGTTTTCACCTGTGCGGCATCGCCTTTAGACACTGCAAATAGCTTGCGAGTAAATCTAATACGGACTACGCCTTCACCAATGTCGCTTGGAACAAGACTTATGTGGAATATAAGTCTAGGCGACGTCAACAGATGCAACGTGACACTCCAATGGACTTAGCTCCAGGACTTCTCACCCAGCGAGTCACCTCAAGAACTAAGCTAGAGAACTTCCCGACCTATGGGTCACCCTCAAGAGATATCCCTGCATCTAGGGTTGGACTTGTGGCCTACACGAGCTGACCTCATGAAAACCTCCTACGTACCCACAATCAATGTGGCTCAAAGTCACACGTAGTTCTAAAGTCAGCTCGCTGTGCCACCAGCTCGCAAATACTTCCATGTCTATCCTGGCAAGGTACCAGACCTCCCTTTCCTAGACACAGTGATTACACCTCAGATCATGTCCCGGACACAACCCTACACTACACTGGGAATGACCCTATGACATCCCACAGCCCAAGTTGTTACACCTCGGATCATGTCCCAGACAAGACCCTACACCACACTGCTCCTCGCAGCTCCTAAACTTCTCGAATGACTTATGCGAGAACCCACACATAGCATTCTATCCAGCAGGATATCAAGTCTTGCATCCGACATATACATGAATACTTTACAAGTCTTTCGTAACCAACATTATTCTCAAGAAATGCATCCTCAAGCCATTGCGCACTTAAGGATTGGAAGACAAAGAGACGTGCCAGGGGCAGACACACTCTAGAATCCATTCTAGTTCGGGTCCAATCTCAAAGGTCGTTACACCGATGCAACGGACCTGCATTGGGCAGATTTACTTGCACATATTTTTGGGGTCGGACCTATCCTTAGTGGGGTTCCACTTTGCATCAGAGTTTTACCTTTTCGCGCGGCCAACATGGAGTTAGCCTTTTTGCGCGGCCGACATGAATTTATTCATTGGCGGGGCCGACATGAATTCTTTTGGCGTGGATTTAATCACTTAAGTCCGGACCTATTTGGGCGCCGAATTCTCATTGGCGGATTTCATTTGGGACCGGTCCTATTTGTGTAACGACTCTTTTGTTTGGGTCCGAGCCCTTACCTATATGAGCTGAGCGTAAAGCTCATTTCATCATCAGGCAATAGGCAGTCAGAGATGCGAGCTTTCGGCGACGCAGTTCTGGATGCGAGATTGCAGCGAAGGATTTCTGTGCGAAGGCACGCATTGGAGTCTTGAGGGATTTGGTACTTCGGCGATCTAGCAGGTTCGAGGAGCAAACTGGTTCTCCTCTTGAACTAGCCGATCCCGATCTGAGCTAAGGGGCTCTTTGTATATTGTTCTGAGTCAGGTTGGCTGGCTAGACACTCATTCGGGGGCGACAAGTATTTCTCAATACTGAGTTCTATCCGACATTGTAATATTGGATTCATAATGAAGGATTTGGGCACCTCGCCCCACCTTTAGATCTCTTGTGCATATTATCTTTATGGTCCGCATTCTGTATTCTGTATGCATTCATTTCTGGGAGGAGTCTGATCTGCTTTGTATTGCGCATTTTTGCTTTAGCGTAATTTGGAGAAGGGACAAGGCGTAGGCCGAAGGCCTCAGTTCGTAGACTTATTCCGAGTCAGGATGGGACTTATCGGTGCCGCATAGGCTTAGCTCCCAAAGCCCGTGACAGTTGGTATCAAAGCTTCAGAATGGTTGCGGAGTTGTGCAGTTTGAGCGATGGTAGATGTAGACAGTCAGCATGAAGTGGAGGTCGCACAACCTGGAGATGGAAGTAGGGTTGCAAAGGTGTCTTCGAAGGGGAAAGATTCGAAGCACCGCGATTGGCTCCAAGACCATGAAAACTGACTCGAGGAGTTGGAACAGTCCGACCTCAAGGAACTGGAACAGTCCAACCTCGAGGAGCGCATGACGGCAAAATGGTCGAAGCTGATGGACCAGATAGAGACTTTGAGGGAAGAGACCCGCTTCCTCAAAGAAGGTCAACAGATCTTCCATTCGTTGTTGCAGGGAGGAACACAAGGTTCTAAGGCAACGCGAGTTGGAACCTATGATGGTGAGCGCGACGACAAGGCACTCGATAACTTCTTTTGGGATGTCGAGGAGTACATGTCATGCGTTTCGAAGACGTCTGATGAAGCACAGGTTAAGGATATTGCAACATACCTAACCGGAAGTGCGAAGCTATGGTGGCGAATGCATTAGGCGGATGAGCGCGCTGGGAAGATGGTCAAACCGATCAAGTCATGGACAGACTTGAAGGCGGCTCTCCGTGATCAGTTCCGACCTGGGAACTTGGATTGGATCATCCGATCCAGGTTTGATGAACTCAGGCATACCGGAACCATCCGTGAGTATGTGAAGGGATTCCAGGTATTGGACTTAGAGTGCATGAAGTTGAGCGGCTTCGAGAAGCTGTTCCTTTTCACCAAAGGTCTGCAACCGTGGGCGACGGACGAGCTGAGGCGACAGAAAGTTCAGACTTTGGCCGAAGCGATCACCGTTGTAGATGGGCTGCTTGATTATAAGAGCGATGCAACTAAGGGCTTTGGTGGAGCCCGAGGGTACTACAAAAAGAACTTCTGCCGAAAGGATAGGAAGGGAGGTGGAGCCCCTTCAGATCAGAACAGTGAGCCCAAAAACAAGAAGGCTAAGAAGCTGAATGGAGAAGGCAACTTGAGGAAGAAAGATCACGCCCAGCCCGAGAAGAAGAAGGAACGGGATCCGGGTTGCTTCATCTGTGGAAAAGATGATCACTGGGCACGGAGCTGTCCAGACCGAAGTAGGATCAATGCTTTGCTGTTTGAGGAGAAGAAGTTGCCCACAATGAGCACCTTGCAACTCGTCAACGCAGTGAAGCATCCTACCGAAGTGGCCGATAAGCATGAGCTAAGTTTTGTGGAGACTTTCCTTGGTGGAAAGAAGGTGTTGGCTATGGCGGACTCAGGCGCAACACACAGTTACATCTCTAGAAGCCGAGTGAAGAAGCCTGGACTCAAGATCGAGCTGACTTCTAATCAGTTCAAAGCAGTGACCACATCCGTGCAGCAGGTGAGCGGCGAGATCCATAAGGAAGTCATCCGAGTTGGATCGTGGCAGGGTGCGCTCGACTTAATTGCTATTGGGATGAATGAGTTCGACCTCATACTTGGGCAAGAGTTCTTGAGGTCGGCATCAGCAGCAGTAGTGCCACACTTGGGCTGCATTCTGATATTAGATCCGAACAGACCGAGTTTGAATCTGACGATGAAAAGCATGGAGCTGGATCTCCTTTTGAATGCCCTGAGTGCTAAACAGGTCGCCAGAGGAAGGCGGGAAGAGTTGTTCTTGGCTACACTGATCGGAGATTGGGATGAAGGGAAGTCTTCAGGACCCTCCAACACCTTGGCGATCCAGGAAGTGTTGTTCGAATTTGCGGATGTAATGCCAGATAGTCTCCCAGCAGTTTTGCCACCCCAGAGGCACGTTGATCATCAGATCGAGCTTGAGGCCGGAGTAAGACCACTTGCGAAGGCTCCCTACCGCCTCTCTGGACCAGAGATGGGGGAGTTGAAGAAGCAGTTGACAGAACTTGTGGAGGCGGGTTACTTGCGTCTGTCCAAGTCTCCTTATGCTGCCCCAGTATTATTCCGGCGCAAGAAAGATGGAAGTCTTCGGATGTGCGTGGACTATCGGGCTTTAAACAAGCTCACAATCAAAAACAAGTATCCGTTACCCCTCATAGCGGATAGCTTTGACCGACTGGTTGATGCAAGAGTGTTCAGTAAGTTGGATCTGAGGCAGGGTTACTACTAGATTAGGATCGCGCCAGGTGACGAATAAAAGACAGCGATTACGACGAGGTATGCTAGCTATGAATTTTTGGTTATGCCCTTCGGTCTCACTAACGCTCCTGCCACCTTTAGCACTTTGATGAACGATGTGTTTCGCTCATTGTTGGACAAGTGCGTTGTTGTGTATTTGGATGACATTTTGGTGTACAGTCGAGACTTGGAGGAACACAAGAGACACCTTTAGGAGGTGTTCACTTTGTTGAGATAGCATCAGCTGTTCGCAAAGAAGGAGAAATGTGCCTTTGCAGAGGAAGAAGTGCCGTTTCTGGGTCATATTCTTGGTCATGGCCAGATCTGACTAGACCCGGAGAAGATTGAGGCGATCTGAGACTTGGAGCCACTCCGCAATGTGCATGAGGTAAGAAAATTTCTTGGGTTAGATAACTACTACCGAAAATTTGTAGCAGGCTACTCCCGAATTGCGAGCCCTTTGACGGACATGTCAAAGAAGGACCGCAGATGGAAATGGGGCGACAAGCAGCAGTCAGCATTCCAGATGCTAAAAGAGGTGTTGATAGAAAGATCAGTCCTTAATGCACCATTCTAGGGTGAGCCTACATCGGAAGATGACTTACTCAGTCTATTTGAGTATGAAAGCCTAAGAGGCAGGCGGAACAAAGCAAAGCAGTTGAAGCAATCATTAAGGGACGACTTCCTTACCAGTACCCAGACTACCAGCCTTTTGTTCAGACGGCTGAGTGGAGGCTCAGCCCGACTCTATGTCGATTTCGAAATCTTGATGGGTTCTGTTGAACTACCGGACATCTTTTCAGAAGGGGACATCTTGGATAGATGGGAGAACCGTGGGGCCATATCTTTAAGAGACTTGTTAGTTCTTGGTTCTGGAGATGGGATTCGACCAGAGGACTGCCCCTATGCCTCTGAGCTTGTGGCGAGCTGTTCGGAAGCTCTCCAATGGTGGGTTTGGATGGAACAGCCCGGAGCCGTAGCAGATCCCTTGAGCGCCAAACTGACTCAGTTGGCGGAACTTTTGTCACATAAGTTCATTTGCGAACTGGAAGAAGCTGAACCATAGAGGATGGCTTGCTTGGATGATATTAAGATTATTGTAGCTAGGGAAGTCATGGCCCAGGACGTTCCTGAGGAAGGGGCCAGGATGAGGTTGGGCACCTTGCGCATGATAAACAAGCGCGTGCATGATGGTGAAGACGAATCCCTACCTACCCGGGATGTCATGGCAGAAGGAGGAGGATCACAGGGCGATACCACCTTTGTAAATCAGACACCGACAGAAGAATTCACTGCAGTTCCCCTCACCTTCAGGAGACAAGAAGAGGGGCCGGTGCAATTGCACGTCGTGGCTTTCCCAGACTTCATTGGGTTCAATGAAGCTCTTCGTGAGGAGGACATTTTTTCAACTTGGGATCAATAGGGTTTGATCCAGTATGGAGACTTGATGTCTATCGGAGGCAGCTCAGATCTGTCCAACGAAGAGAGTACAAGGAAGACCTTGGAAATCATGGCGAGTTGTCCACAAGCCGTGGATCATTGGACCTGGGAGGAACATGAGACAAGGCCGTTTGAACCATTTTGGGATAGATTGCTTCACCTACTAGGCGAAGTCCTTGGTGTAGACACTGAAAATCAGTTAAGGCCACACCACCCAGATAAGGAAGACCTGACAAGGAACATTCCGCATAGAGGCCCGACGAATGTATTGGACAACCCAGACTGTAGAGTCAGCCAAGTTCTTGCGATGAGAGCTCGGGGAGGAGGTAGAGATGGCATCCGAGAGTTCTTGGTAGTTTTCGAAGGTCAGGAACGTGACTCAGCTTCATGGGTGCATAGTAAGGCACTTTGGCATGATGAGGAGATCATCATGGAGTTCCTCTCCAAGAGGAGCTCTCCTAGACAGGAGTAGTTTCTGGAATTTTGCCTCCCAGTGCTTTGTACAGGGGCGCTGGCATCGAGGGCGCCGCCACTAGTTTAGTGGGGGAGGATGTAACGGACTTGCATTGGGCAGATTTACTTGCACATATTTTTGGGGTCGGACCTATCCTTAGTGGGGTTCCACTTTGCATCGGAGTTTTACCCTTTCACGTGACCGACATGGAGTTAGCCTTTTTGCGCGGCCGACATGAATTTATTCATTGGCGGGGCCGACATGAATTTGGCCGATGAATTCTTTTGGCGTGGATTTAACCACTTAAGTCCGGACCTACTTGGGGGTCGAATTCTCATTAGCAGATTTCATTTGGGACCGGTCCTATTTGGGTAACAGCTCTTTTGTTTGGGTCCGAGCCCTTGCCTATATGATTCGAGCGCAAAGCTCATTTCATCATCAAGCAATAGGCAGTCAGAGATGCATGCTTTCTGCGATGCAGTTCTGGATGCGAGATTGCAGCGAAGGATTTCTGTGCGAAGGCACGCATTGGAGTCTTGAGTGATTTGGTACTTCGACGATCTGGCATGTTCAAGGAGCAAACTAGTTCTCCTCTTGAGCTAGCCGATCCCGATCTGAGCCAAGGGGCTCTTTGTATATTGTTCTGAGTCAGGTTGGCTGGCTAGACACTCATTCGGGGGTGACCAGTATTTCTCAATACTGAGTTCTATCTGACATTGTAATATTGGATTCATAATGAAGGATTTGGGCACCTCGCCCCACCTTTAGATCTCTTGTGCATATTATCTTTATGGTCCGCATTCTGTATTCTGTATGCATTCATTTCTGGGAGGAGTCCGATCTGCTTTGTATTGCGCATTTCCGCTTTAGCGTAATTTGGAGAAGGGACAAGGCGTAGGCCTAAGGCCTCAGTCCGTAGACTTATTCCAAGTTAGGACGGGACTTATCGATGCCGCACAGGCTTAACTCCCAAAGCCCGTGACAGTTGGTATCAGAGCTTCGGAACGGTTTTGGATTTGTGCAGATTGAGCGATGGCAGATGCAAACAGTCATCATGAAGTGGAGGTCGCACAACCTTGAGATAGAAGTAGGGTTGCGAAGGTGTCTTCAAAGGGGAAAGATCCAAAGCAACACGATTGGCTCCAAGACCACGAAAACCGACTCGAGGAGTTGGAACAATCCAACCTTGAGGAGCGCATGACGGCGGAATGGTCGAAGCTGACGGACCAGATAGAGACTTTGAGGGAAGAGATCCGCTTCCTCAAAGAAGGTCAACAGATCTTCCATTCGTTGCTGCAGGGAGGAACGCAAGGTTCCAAGGCAACACGAGTTGGAACCTATGATGGTGAGCGCGACGACAAGGCACTCAATAACTTCTTTTGGGATGTCGAGGAGTACCTGTCATGCGTTCCGAAGACGTCTGATGAAGCACAGGTTAAGGATATTGCAACATACCTAACCGGACGTGCGAAGCTATGGTGGCGAATGCATCAGGCGGATGAGCACGCTGGGAAGACGGTCAAACCGACCAAGTCATGGACAGACTTGAAGGCGGCTCTCCATGATCAGTTCGGACCTGGGAACTCGGATTGGATCATCCAATCCAGGTTTGATGAACTCAGGCATACCGGAACCATCCGTGAGTATGTGAAGGCATTCCAGGTATTGGACTTAGAGTGCATGAAGTTGAGCGACTTCAAGAAGCTATTCCTTTTCACCAAAGGTCTGCAACCATGGGCGATGGATGAGCTGAGGCGATAGAAAGTTCAGACTTTGGCCGAAGCGATCATCGTTGCAGATGGGTTGCTCGATTATAAGGGCAATGCAGCTAAGGGCTTTGGTGGAGCTCGAGGGGACTACAAAAAGAACTTCCATCGAAAGGATAGGAAGGGAGGTGGAGCCCCTTCAGATCAGAATAGTGAGCCCAAAAACAAGAAGGTTAAGAAGTCGAATGGAGAAGGCAACTCGAGGAAGAAAGATCACGCCGAGCCCGAGAAGAAGGAACGAGATCTGGGTTGCTTCATCTGTGGAAAAGATGATCACTGGGCATGGAGCTGTCCAGACCGAAGTAGAATCAATGCTTTGCTGTTTGAGGAGAAGAAGTTGCCCACAATGAGCACCTTGCAACTCGTCAATGCAGTGAAGCATCCTACCGAAGTGGCCGATAAGCATGAGCTATGTTTTGTGGAGACTTTCCTTGGTGGAAAGAAGGTGTTGGCTATGGTGGACTCAGGTGCAACACACAATTACATCTCTACAAGCCGAGCGAAGAAGCCTGGACTCAAGATCGAGCCGACTTCTAATCAGTTCAAGGCAGTGACTACACCCATGCAGCAGGTGAGCGGTGAGATCCATAAGGAAGTCATCCGAGTTGGATCGTGGCAGGGTGCGCTCGACTTAATTGCTATTGGGATGAACGAGTTTGACCTCATACTTGGGCAAGAGTTCTTAAGGTCGGCATTAGTGGTTGTAGTGCCACACTTGGGCTGCATTCTGATATTAGATCCGAACAGACCGAGTTTGATTCCGACGATGAAAAGCATGGAGCAGGATCTCCTTCTGAATGCACTAAGTGCTAAATAGGTTGGCAGAGGAAGGCGGGAAGAGGTGTTCTTGGCCGCATTGATCGGAGATTGGGATGAAGGGGAGTCTTCGGGACTCTCCAACACCTCGGCAATCCAGGAAGTGTTGTCTGAATTTGCGGATGTAATGCCAGACAGTCTCCTAGCAGTTTTGCCACCCCGGAGGCACGTTTATCATCGGATCAAGCTTGAGGCCGGAGCAAGACCACCTGCGAAGGCTCCCTACCGCCTCTCTGGACTAGAGATGGGGGAGTTGAAGAAGCAGTTGACAGAACTCATGGAGGCGGGTTACTTGCATCCGTCCAGGTCTCCTTATGTTGCCCTAGTATTGTTCCATTGCAAGAAAGATGGAAGTCTTCGGATGTGCGTGGACTATTGGGCTTTAAACAAGCTCAAATCAAAAACAAGTATCCGTTACCCCTCATAGCGGATAGCTTTGACTAACTGGTTGATGCAAGAGTGTTCAGTAAGTTGGATCTGAGGTAGGGTTACTACCAGATCAGGATCTCGCCAGGTGACAAAGAAAAGACCGCGATTACGACGAGGTATGGTAGCTATGAATTTTTGGTTACGCCCTTCGATCTCACTAACGCTCCTGCCACCTTTAGCACTTTGATGAACGATGTGTTTCGCTCATTGTTGGACAAGTGCGTTGCTGTGTATTTGGATGACATTCTGGTGTACAGTCGAGACTTGGAGGAACACAAGAGACACCTTCAGGAGGTGTTCGCTTTGTTGAGAGAGCATCAGCTATTCGCAAAGAAGGAGAAGTGCACCTTTCCACAGGAAGAAGTGTCGTTTCTGGGTCATATTCTTGGTCATGGCCAAATCCGACTAGACCTGGAGAAGCTTGAGGCGATCCGAGACTGGGAGCCACTCTGCAATGTGCACGAGGTAAGATAATTTCGTGGGTTAGCTAACTACTACAGGAAATTTGTAGCAGGCTACTCCCGAATTGCAAGCCCTTTGATGGACCTATTGAAGAAGGACCGCGGATGGAAATGGGGCAACAAGCAACAGTCAGCATTCCAGATGCTAAAAGAGGTGCTGATAGAAAGATCAGTCCTTAATGCACCATGCTAGGGTGAGCCTACATCGGAAGATAACTTACTCGGTCTATTTGAGTATGAAAGCCTAAGAGGCAGACGGAACAAAGCAGAGCAGTTGAAGGAATCGTTACGGGATGACTTCCTCGCCAATACCCAGACTACCAGCCTTTTGTTCAGACGGCTGAGAGGAGGCTCAGCCTGACTCTATGTCGATTTCGAAATCTTGATGGGTTCTGTTGAACTACCGGACATCTTTTCGGAGGGGGACATCTTGGATAGATGGGAGAACCACAGGGCCATATCTTTGAGAGACTTGTTAGTTCTTGGCTCTGGAGATGGGCTTCGACCAGAGGACTGCCCCCGTGCCTCTGAGCTTGTGGTGAGCTGTTCGGAAGCTCTCCAACGGTGGGTTTGGATGGAACAGCCCGGAGCCGTAGCAGATCCCTTGAGCGCCAAACTGAGTTAGTTGGCGGAACTTTTGTGACATAAGTTCGTTTGCGAACCGGAAGAAGCTGAACCAGAGAGGATGGCCTGCTTGGATGATATTAAGATTATTGCAGCTAGGGAAGTCGTCCCCCAGGACATTCCCGAGGAAGGTGCCAGGATGAGGTTGGGCACCTTGCGCATGATAAACAAGCGCGTACATGACGGTGAAGATGAATCCCTACCTACCCAGGATGTCATGGCAGAAGGAGGAGGATCGCAGGGCGATACCACCTTTGTAAATCAGACACCGACAGAAGAATTCACCATAGTTCTCCTCACCTTCAGGAGACAAGAAGAGGGGCCAGTGTAATTGCACGTCGGGGCTTTCCCAGACTTCATTGGGTTCAATGAAGCTCTTTGCAAGGAGGACATTTTTACAACTTGGGATCAACAGGGTTTGATCCGGTATGGAGACTTGATGTCTATCGGAGGCAGCTCATATCTGTCCAACAAAGAGAGTACGAGGAAGACCTTGGAAATCATGGTGAGTTGTTCACAAGCCATGGATCATTGGACCTGGGAGGAACATGAGACAAGGCCGTTTGAACCATTTTGGGATAGATTGCTTCGCCTACCAGGCAAAGTCCTTGGTGTAGACACCGAAAATCACTTAAGGCTGCACCACCCAGATAAGGAAGACCTGACAAGGAACATTCCGCACAAAGGCCCGGCGAATGTATTGGACAACCCAGACCACAGAGTCAGTCAAGTTCTTGCGATGAAAGCTCAGGGAGGAGGCCGAAATGGCATTTGAGAGTTCTTGGTAGTTTTCAAAGGTCAGGAACGTGACTCGGCTTCATGGGTGCGCAGTGAGGCACTTTGGCGCGATGAGGAGATCATCATGGAGTTCCTCTCCAAGAGGAGCTCTCCCAGATAGGAGTAGTTTCTAGAATTTTGCCTCCCAGTGCTTTGTGCAGGGGCGCTGGCGTCGAGGGTGCCGCCACTACTTGCACCTATTTTTGGGGTCGGACCTATCCTTAGTGGCGTTCCACTTTGCATCGAAATTTTACCCTTTCGCGCGGCCGACATGGAGTTAGCCTTTTTGTGCGGCCGACATGAATTTATTCATTGGCGGGGCCGACATGAATTTGGCCGATGAATTCTTTTGGCACAGATTTAACCACTTAAGTCTGGACCTATTTGGGCGTCGAATTCTCATTGGCAGATTTCATTTGGGACCGGTCCTATTTGGGTAACGGCTCTTTTGTTTAGGTCCGAGCCCTTGCCTATATGAGCTGAGCGCAAAGCTCATTTCATCATCAAGCAGTAGGCAGTCAGAGATGCGAGCTTTCGGCAACGCAGTTTTGGATGCGAGATTGCAGCGAAGGATTTCTGTGCGAAGGCTTGCATTGGAGTCTTGAGCGATTTGGTACTTCGACAATCTGGAAGGTTCGAGGAGAAAATTGGTTCTCCTCTTGAGCTAGCCGATCCCGATCTGAGCCAAGGGGCTCTTTGTATATTGTTCTGAGTCAGGTTGGCTGGCTAGACACTCATTCGGGAGCGACCAGTATTTCTCAATACTAAGTTCTATCCGACATTGTAATATTGGATTCATAATGAAGGATTTGGGCACCTCGCCCCACCTTTAGATCTCTTGTGCATACTATCTTTATGGTCCGCATTCTGTATTCTTATGCATTCATTTCTGGGAGGAGTCTGATCTGCTTAGTATTGCGCATTTCTGCTTTAGCATAATTTGGAGAAGGGACAAGGCATAGGCCGAAGGCCTCAGTCTGCAGACTTATTCCGAGTCAGGACGGGACTTATCGGTGCCACACAGGCTTAACTCCCAAAGCCCGTGACAAGGCCGAAGGCCTCAGTCTGCAGACTTATTCCGAGTCGGGACGGGACTTATCGGTGCCGCACAGGCTTAACTCCCAAAGCCCGTGACTGTCACGGGCTTTGGGAGTTAAGCCTGTGCGGCACCGATAAGTCCCGTCCCGACTCGGAATAAGTCTGCAGACTGAGGCCTTCGGCCTATGCCTTGCCCCTTCTCCAAATTATGCTAAAGCAGAAATGCGCAATACTAAGCAGATCGGACTCCTCCTAGAAATGAATGCATAAGAATACAGAATGCGGACCATAAAGATAGTATGCACAAGAGATCTAAAGGTGGGGCGAGGTGCCCAAATCCTTCATTATGAATCCAATATTACAATGTCGGATAGAACTTAGTATTGAGAAATACTGGTCACCCCCGAATGAGTGTCTAGCCAGCCAACCTGACTCAGAACAATATACAAAGAGCCTCTTGGCTCAGATCGGGATCGGCTAGCTCAAGAGGAGAACCAATTTGCTCCTCGAACCTTCCAGATCGTCGAAGTACCAAATTGCTCAAGACTCCAATGCATGCCTTCGCACAGAAATCCTTCGCTGCAATCTCGCATCCAAAACTGCGTCGCCAAAAGCTTGCATCTCTGACTGCCTACTGCCTGATGATGAAATGAGCTTTGCGCTCGGCTCATATAGGCAAGGGCTCGGACCTAAACAAAAGAGCCGTTACCCAAATAGGACCGGTCCCAAATGAAATCTGCCAATAAGAATTCGACGCCCAAATAGGTCCAGACTTAAGTGGTTAAATCCGCGCCAAAAGAATTCATCGGCCAAATTCATGTCGGCCCCGCCAATGAATAAATTCATGTCGGCCGCACAAAAAGGCTAACTCCATGTCGGCCGCGCGAAAGGGTAAAACTCCGATGCAAAGTGGAACGCCACTAAGGATAGGTCCGACCCCAAAAATAAGTGCAAGTAAATCTGCCCAATGTAGGTCCATTACATCCTCCCCCACTAAACTAGTGGCGGCACCCTCGACGCCAGCGCCCCTGCACAAAGCACTGGGAGGCAAAATTCTAGAAACTACTCCTGTCTGGGAGAGCTCCTCTTGGAGAGGAACTCCATGATGATCTCCTCATCGCGCCAAAGTGCCTCACTGCACACCCATGAAGCCGAGTCACATTCCTGACCTTCGAAAACTACCAAGAACTCTCGGATGCCATTTCTGCCTCCTCCCCGAGCTCTCATTGCAAGAACTTGGCTTACTCTGCGGTCTGGGTTGTCCAATACATTCACTAGGCATCTGTGCGGAATGTTCCTTGTCAGGTCTTCCTTATCTGGGTGGTGCGGCCTTAACTGAGAAACATGAAAAACAGGATGTGTCTTAAGATGGAGGGGTAGGTTGAGTTGGTAGGCGACGGGATTGATCTTCCGAATCACTTCGAAGGGCCCATCAAATCGCCTAACCAAAGAAGCACTCAACCCCCTTGGAACTTTGAATCGGTCCTGATCCATTCGAACCAAAACTTTGTCTCCAACGTTGAACTCCAATTGACGCCTGTGCCTGTCAGCAAATTTCTTCATTTTGTCTGAAGCCTGGGTGAGATGGTACCGAGCCAAGTCTACGTTCTCATTTCAGCTCTTCAAGTGCTCTATCGCATCAACATTCACACCCTTATAGCCTTCCATGACTGTATGAGGTGAGAGTGGTTGCTGGCCCATTGCCAACTCAAACGGACTAAACTTCGAAGATTCACTCTTCTGCAGATTGTAGGAGAACTGGGCCACGTCCAACAACCTTGGCCAGTTCCTCTAGTCTTAGACTACGAAATGCCTCAAGTAGTCCTCTAGTATGCCCTTTATCTGCTCTGTCTATCCATCGGTCTAGGGGTGGAACTCGGAACTCATCAGAAGTCGGGTCCCAACTATCTTGAACAATTCTTGCCAGAAGCTCGAAGTAAATCGTGGATCTCGACCACTCACGATGTTCAGAGGGATTCCCCAGTTCTTGACCACATTCTTAAAGAAAAGTTCGGCCGCCTCCTCGGCTGGACACGAAGTCTTGCATGCAACAAACACCGCATATTTGCTGAACCTGTCTACCACGACCATTATGCTAGAAAGTCCATCTACTTCCGGCAATTGTGTGATGAAGTCCATACTCACACTTGCCCAAGGTCGCACTGGAATGGGGAGAGGCTGCAACAAGCCCACTAGCTGCAGCTTTTGAGCTTTGTCTTGCTAACAAGTGAGACAAGTTCTCACATACCTCTCAACATCGTCCCGCATGTTAGGCCAGTAAAAGCCTCTTTCCAATAAGGCCATCGTTCACTTCTGTCCCGGATGGCCTGCCCAGACGGAGTCATGACACTCCTGCAAAACTTCCTTGCGAACCTCTCTCCACTTTGGAAGGTAAACCCGGCTGGTGGCATAATACAAAAGCCCATCCTAAATCATGAACTTCCGTGTTCGCCCAGCTCGCACCTGCAAGACAATCTGCCACGCTTGCGAGTCATTTTCTAGACCCTCCTTGATCTTTTCAATCATGTCTTCGTTCAACATAAATTGAATTGGCCCAAGAGTTCTAAAGCACCAAGTTGTGCTTTCCTACTAAGTGCATCAGCTACCACATTGTGTCGGCCTGGATTGTATATCAGCTCGAAGTCAAATTCTACCAAGAATTCTTGCCACCACGCCTGTTTCGAGGTGAGCTTAGACTGAGTCTTGAAATATGTGGAGCTGACATTGTCTGTCTTCACTATGAACGACACACCCAACAGGTAGTGCCTCCAAGTCCTCAAATAGTGCACAATTGCAGTCATTTCTTTTTCATGCGCCGAATAGTTTCTTTCCCTGTCATTGAGTTTCCGGGATTCATAGGCCACGGGATGTCCATCCTGCATCAAAACCCCGCCCATGGCATATTCGGACGCATCGGTTTGGTCTTCAAAGGGTTTGCCGTATTTCGGCAAAGCTAAGACTGGTTCCTCAGTCAATTTATCTTTCAACATCTGGAATGTTGACTACTGCTTGTTGCCCCATTTCCATCTGTGGTCCTTCTTCAACAGGTCCGTCAAAGGGCTCGCAATTCGGGAGTAGCCTGCTACAAATTTCCAGTAGTAGTTAGCTAACCCAAGAAATTGTCTTACCTCGTGCACATTGCAGAGTGGCTACTAGTCTCGGATCGCCTCAAGCTTCTCCGGGTCTGGTCGGATCTGGCCATGACCAAGAATATGACCCAGAAATGGCACTTCTTCCTGTGCAAAGGTGCACTTCTCCTTCTTTGTGAATAGCTGATGCTCTCTCAACAAAGCGAACACCTCCTGAAGGTGTCTCTTGTGTTCCTCCAAGTCTCGACTGTACACCAGAATGTCATCCAAATACACAACAACGCACTTGTCCAACAATGAGCGAAACACATCGTTCATCAAAGTGCTAAAGGTGGCAGGAGCGTTAGTGAGACTGAAGGGCATAACCAAAAATTCATAGCTACCATACCTCATTGTAATCGCAGTCTTTTCTTCATCACCTGGCGCGATCCTGATCAGAACAGTGAGCCCAAAAACAAGAAGGCTAAGAAGCCGAATGGAGAAGGCAACTCGAGGAAGAAAGATCACACCCAGCCCGAGAAGAAGAAGGAATGGGATCCGGGTTGCTTCATCTATGGAAAAGATGATCCTTGGGCACAGAGTTGTCCAGATCGAAGTAGGATCAATGCTTTGCTGTTTGAGGAGAAGAAGTTGCCTGCAATGAGCACCTTTCAACTCGTCAACGCAGTGAAGCATCCTACCAAAGTGGCCGATAAGCATGAGCTATGTTTTGTGAAGACTTTCCTTGGTGGAAAGAAGGTGTTGGCTATGGTGGACTCAGGCGCAACACACAATTACACCTCGGATCATGTCCCGGACACAACCCTACACCACACTAGGAATGACCCTATGACATCCCATAGCCCAAGTTGTTACACCTCGGATCATGTCCCAGATAAGACCCTACACCACACTGGTCCACGCAGCTCCTAAACTTCTCGAATGACTTATGCGAGAACCCACGCATAGCATTCTATCCAACACGATATCAAGTCTTGCATCCGACATGTCCATGAATACTTTACAAGTCTTTCGTAACCAACATTATTCTCAAGCAATACATCCTCAAGCGATTGCGCACTTAAGGATTTGAAAGCCTTTCTCACTTTCTAGTAAAAAGTGCATTTCTTTGTGATTACTTTACATTAAAAATTCATTGAATATCATACGACACTTGCAATTTCGACTGCATTTTGGTCTTCATGATGGCGATGCAACGCTGAACCTGAATGGAGACCCCGAAACTTGCTTATGACATCAAAAACTGCATTTTTCAGCACCCTGGCCTGATCCTCCTTGCACCCTGCTGTCCCTGGAGGTGGGACCATGGCACCCAGCGCCCTGGTCCTTCAGGACTAGGGCACCCAATGCCTTGGTCCCTGGCCCTATTTTGGGCCCGGTCTCTTTTGGGGCATCGGGTCTTTAAGTTTGCAAATTGGAAAATAATGTTTCCTGGTCGGCCTAAGGTCGGAAAAATCAGTCTATCAGCCCTAATTGACAAGTATATAAACTACATTTCCTCTCCCATTTGGAGAGGTCGAAAAAAGGAAAACATATACAAGCAAAAAAGGCGAAAGCGACATTCAAGCATTCAAGCATTCAAGCATTCCTTCAAGCAATTGAGCATTCTAAGTCTCGATTCAAGGCTAAGTGTTGCATTCAAGACAAGGATTCAACCATTGAAGAGGAGATCACATACAACATACAACATACTAAATACATTACACCTTCGCATGTAAGAATACAAACATTCTTACAACAAGGTATCAGTACTTGTTTACATTACAAACATTTACATTTACAACATTCTCAGTTCTTGGTTAATTCCAAAACCGGGGTTTGACCTAAAGGCAAACCCCTCATCCCTAACCCCCCAATCGTCCTCTCTTTTCTATATGTAGGTTGCAGGTACGCGGCTGTAATTGAAGATTTGGAATCCTTGTGCAGAGACGAACAGATCCACCTTTGTTTCGCGGATTTTTCGGAGGACCGTGTGCACGCTGGGCGCCATCATCCCGTCAACTTTCACTCAAATTTGCAGAACAGCACCGTCTTGACATTTTACTGCTAATTCCAGGTCCGCAGCTTCATCCCATATCCCTATCTTTGTTTATAAGCGAATCTTTCCTACTTTACATGCATTCCTAGTTCAATCTTTCTATCTACATTCTTTACAAAAGAGGGTATCCTTGATGTCACAACCCTTGAAACTCATATAGAATCCAATCTTGCATTGTGTGGGGTTGGATCTTGTGGGTTTCAACCCCTCTTTTGAATGTAAAGTCCCTCCTAAGTGAAAACCATCAACCCTAGTGACTCTCCCTTCTCTCTCCTTGGAGTTGGGGAGGGGAGAACGACTAGGGTTCAATTTTTCCGCTTTACAGATATGATGCAAAAAGATTTGAAATGCATCAATATACAACTATTGAAAGATGATGGACAAACAATCGAGCATGCATCAAACATGGTCAAAAATTTCAAGGAGAGAGTGCAGCTTGTTAAAGAAACAAAGTCTCTAACTACAAATGACTTCTCTAAGGTGGCTAGGATCGAGTTAATGTTAGCAGTTTTCTTTGATCGTCTCAAAGCGCATAAAATAAAAGTCATGCAGGTTAATATGGATAAAGAAGTCTAGAAATAATAAATTATGCATATTGGGCTCCCAGATTATCAGGTCATCCTCAACTTCTCAATGACACACTTGGAGTGGCACAATGTACATGGCACTATGGTAAAACAGGATAAACTAGTCATTTCATCTACCACGTTGGAATCTTGATTGGGTTATGAATGAGCTATCATTTTGTTCATGGCTCTTGACCATTTAAGTTTTATTCAGTTTTAAGCAAGACAATTTCTTTTAACTCTAGGATAGAGTTTAAAAAATACTCGGGCTATTTCAAAAACTATTAGCCTGGAGGCTATATATGTAATTAAGAAAGCTTTTATGAGGGTCCGAAAAACTTTGATTGGGATTTAACAGACTTGGAATTCTTTTGGAATTTTCAGTGAAGACATTTTATCTATGAATGAAATGATATATTTTGCACAACCTTCAAATCTGTGTGTTTGAATGAAAGAAAAAATCTTTGTTGGGATATATGTTTGTGTACAGAATATTTTACTTCTTTGATTATCTGCTTATTATAAGTCTATGAATTCATTTGATTAAGGAAATTAGTTGTTTGTTGTTGTTTGAATGATTATGATCACCCTTGTCCTTTGAGGCAAGAGTGAGTCTTGATCATAAGTCATAATACATTGAGTATAATTTGTGAAATAAGTTTTATAAGAGTGAAATATTCAAAGTTCAAGTCTGTGGGCTTTACATTTATGAATAATTATTTCATTGCATTTATATTGTGTTGACAAATGGATTTGAAATCCTTTCTCACTTTCTAGTAAAAAGTGCATTTCTTTTTGATTACTTTACATTAAAAATTCATTGAATATCATACGAGGAGCTACAACCTTATGCAGAGGGCAAACCAATAATCAGTTCACCCAACTGTTGGTTTCTTCTTCTTTTAAATAGGGGTATGCATGAGTCACTATAAAAAATATTAGAGAAAGGCAAATCTATTAACCAACAACTAGTATTCCGTCTTCCCTAATTGAGGTTAGAAAGTGATCATTCCATACATAAACAAATACGGCTAGCCTACTTCTCTGAATCTCATACATACTAGCCAAAATAGTACAACATGCTCATAAAACCTGATTTGTAGTAGGTCACCCCTATTGATAGAATACATCCACCCATGTATACAAAGTCATACAAATTATGGTACAAATGTGCCAATATATACTGGCCCCACACAAATCAAGCCACTTGCCAATTCTACATAAGAGCATTTGTTTGACTCTTTAGAGGAAATCATGATGTTGTCTATGATCTTCACATGGTTTTTGACTCTTGCCTCTTAGGAGCTTCTAGATGAGAATGTAGAAGTTGCATCATCATTGGCTCTTGTTGCTAGAGAGACACCTAGTACTTCCCTAATGTTTGTCCCTATTCAGGCATGTCCTCCCTCCCCATATGATCAAGATTTGGAGGATGATGATCTGATGGCGGATAGTACTCTTCTTATCTTATAGATTAGAGTGTGCATGTCTATTTTCCTCTAGGATTGTTTATATGTGTGTGTGTGTGTGTGTGTTTTTCCCCCTAAAGGACCCAAGTTACTCTGTAAGTACTTGGAAATAGGCTATGAGCAATTAAATAAATATTTTATATTTATTTAATAATTATTCTTCTATTAAATAGTTAATTTGAAAAGATTAATTTATTTAATTCATTTTCGTGTCTTTCTATTAATTAATATTTTATTAATCAATTCATCTATCATATTCTTCTAATTAATTAAATATCTAATATTTAATTATTCCTCTAACCAAGTTAATTGAATATCTAAATATTTAATTATCTCCTCCAATCAATTAAATATCTAATATTTAATAGTTATTCTCCTATCCTATAGTCTCAAATATTAAATAATTTCCTAAATTATTTAATCTTTCCTTCCCAACTCACCCTCCATCTCCACTTCATCTTCCCTTTGCCAACTCATCCAACATGTGGCTAAGGAAATTAATATTTCTTAAATATTAATTCATCATTTATCTTCAACTTCCAAACTTAATGATTATTGTGTACGTACACATATTTTATAACCATCTCCTATATTCTCTCCAACACCCCTACATCTTAGGAAGGACTTGAGTCCACTTGTCCTATCATGCCTAAATCTTCTCCAACCATCCCTAGATTCTCTCAGTCAGCAACCTAGTCAAGGTGAGATGAGTGACACTTGTCTTCTCCTTCCCCCTTTCTCTCAACCTTCACCTTTTCTCACAGCCATCCAAATCTTCAGATCTGATCATGACCGTTGATCTAAGCCACATCATCTCATCCTCTCAGGGTCTATAAAATCAAGAGCTTTAGTTGAGAGAGTTAATCTTCAAGAATCTTCAAGTTAAACTTCAAGAGACTTCAAGTGCATTTTCAAGCAAATCATTTGTAAAAACTTATGCCTCCGTAAATTTTAATCTTGAAGCAAAATAGCATAATCATTCAACATAATCATTTTAACATAATCATGTAGTATTGCATATCATAGCATTTGCTAACTATCAGTTATCAGTCCATTCTTCATATGCCATCTTGAAAGCTATCAGTGCGTTGTCTGAGAGTGCACCATCTGCAACCAGGAACAGTGGATTAAGGACATAATGAGACATAAACCATGAAGGTAATATTAATGTTTTTATTTCATATGTATTTCATGTAGTTTCATTGGTTGAGTTTGGATTTCCTGTAGCATTTCTATTGGTATTTTGTGAAACTAACTTGTTGTAGGTAGCATTCTAAGGATGAAATTCAAGTTGACACATTTTGGCGCCCACCGTGGGGCTCATGGACCTCACATATACTTTTAAAAATCTCGCAAAAAGTAAAATTAACGCATTTGTAATACAAATTCACGCATGTGTGAATTCTGACAACGCTTTTGCTCATATGTTAGTGCATTTGCATCACAGGTTAGCGCATATGCCATGCAGGTTAGTGCTTTTGTCTGAAAATTTGTGCATTAGCATCATCGGTTAGCTCTTTTGTCTTCTAGGTTAGCACTTTTGTCCTCTAAATTAGCACAATTATTAAAGAAATCACGCTTTTGTATCTGCGGAGCAACACTTTTGTAGTCTAGGTTAGTGGTTTTGCTCTAAAGATTAGCACATTTGAGGAAAAAGATAGCGCATATGTTAGAATAGTGCTTTTGTTTCCAACTAACAAAATTTTCTTGCAGGTCTGAATGTCCAAGAAATTAGATTTTTCAAACTACTAACATGCATGTGCAAGATGGTGTTTAAGGCAAATTTTATGCATTTCTTCATCTAGTTAATTAAAGACCTTATTTTGGGAAGTAATATATCAAGTCTTGTTCATTTAGTCTAACTAAGAGGATAAATTGACAACATGCAACTTGCATATTTAGTAACTTCTCTAAAATAGTTGCACATAGACTTCTAAAAAGGCTAAAATAAACACCATTCTTGTTGGAGCAACATCTCCAAATAGGACTTAGCAAACAATTGCTTTGAAAAGGTTATAAAGAACACTTAAATTTCGTGTCTCGAAAGTGGTACGTATATGCTCTCCCCTTAATTGGGTTACCAAAAAGCCAAATCCACTCTTTTATGCTTTGTTTACTTTCAAGCAATTAAATCCTTTAGAGGGCTTGCCTTCCCGAGCTGCCTTGAGGGGGCCAGTGAGAGGGGAATGACCTAAAGTGGAAATGCGCTAATACCGAGTCCCTCCAATCTACTATAAATAAATCGTGTTTGTGATGAAAGTCCCAAACAACATGTGTTGATAAGTTCATACCAACAATATCTTTCCCCATAAACCCTATGGAGCGTAACCTCTATAGGCTGGGAACTTTCTGTATTTACAGAGCTGAAAGTACCACATGTATGGCCACATGACCAGAAGCCTTTACTAAAAACCACTTGTACTAGTTGCCAAAATCCTTCTAGTTGTTCGTGCAAGAGGTCGGACCTCTGAAGCAGCTCACACACATACGGTTCCTAGTAGAGATATAAAGTTTGCCATGGGGAGTTTTCATGGAAACTGGTGCTTGGCTACCCTGAAGAAGTGAGTGTCGAGGGTGGAGCTAGTGGGGTCAAGCATCTAAATATCCGCTTTGAATAGTGTAGCCTCGGGGGAAACCCCATGTGAGATTCAACAACTATTGTCTCAGCCTGCCATAAGATTTGTACTTTCTTGTGCATTTTGTTTATTAGACATTGTGTCTTTTATATTTGTTACATGTTCCAAATGGTCAAAAAAATTGAAGAAAATTATCATCTACGCGTGAGCGAAAATACAACAAATTGCTGAAAAAGTTTGATCAAAAGGGTAATACAAAAGCTTTCCAACACTTGAAACACCAGATCAAAACCAAAGTGTAAAAACGTCAATATCAAAATAATTCTTGAAGTAGGTTTGTCTCTAAACCATCACGTATTGTCAAACTAGCTCAAACAACTAGGTCACTAATCCCACAGGTTATTCCCAAGAAATTATATAAACATCAACATTCAACAAGCTATTGATTCAAACATCTTAAGTACAAAAAAAATCAACATTATTATCAAGTCTCTCATCAGGATAATCAAATCCTCTATCACGAAGCTTGATCAATCTATACTAAGTTCATAATCTTGGATATATCTTTCCTATTTTGAACCTAGATTATATAAAAATCAGAATTGCACCAACATTGGAATCAAATAAACTTGTAAATTGTCAAATGCTTATATGACTTTTAATTATCACCTTAAGAAAACAAAACCCAATTATAAAGCTACTCAGAAAAGAATAAGATTCTTGTATATCAATCGCAAGATCTTATTAAAATATAGGACATTCCTACACCGTTTTCGTCACTACTTATGTGGTTGCGGTACAGAGTTTGATAGTGAAATTTTGCAAAGACGTTCTTTTCAACAAAGAGATGCTTTATCACAATGAACAAACAATAGCGGTAAAACCAACAAAGCATATCTTCCTAAACCAATATAATCACCTATTGACTTTGTCCTTTGGAAATTTCAACAACTTTGAAATAATCACATGCTAGTTTGGACTAGAGCCCAATACGAACAACTTAGAAAACAACAACAAGATTAGACCTCGAGCAAGATTTCAAATTTGATAGGCTAATGGAAAAATTGTTGGCAAAGCAAAAAGAGAAATATCTCTTAATGTTGGCAAAATCTGGGGCTAAACTACCACAAGACTTTAATATAGAAAGATTGAAACAAGATGTAGAGGCAAGTAACACCCAAAACACAGATGATCCAAATAATGAAGATATGAACAAAGAAAGTCATGAAGAAACAAGGAAAGAAAGGGATGACACAAGAAAAGAGCGTAGTGATAAAAGAACTCATGAAGAAACAAGGAGAAACTATGTGGATAATCCATTGTCAAACCTTACTCAACAAATGCAAACTTTACAACAACAGATACAAGACATGCAAAATGGAACAAGCTCTAAGAAGTATTCATTAGAAGATATATGCCCATATCCGTTCGATAAGAATCTAAATATGGTACCATTTCCACAACATTGCGAGATTCCTAAATATGACAAATACGATGGAAAATCCGATCCTCAGGATCACATTAGGGAGTTTTGTACTATGAGCATGGAATTCGCTCATGATGAAACTTACCTTATGCATCTTTTTTCTAGGAGTTTAAATGGACAATCAATGGAGTGGTTTTCAAGATTACCATATGGAATCAAATCTTTTGAAGAACTTGTGAATAGATTTATTTCACAATACTCCTACAATATAAGGAATGAGATAACGATGTTGGATCTTTGCAATGTTAAACAAAAGAATGGTGAATCTTTTATGATCTTCTTACAACGATGGAAACACATGTTTAATAGGTATCCCTAGATGTACCTGATTAAGAAAAGATGGACATATTCATTGATAATCTTATCAGTGAAATGAGTTATCGACTAAGAATGCAATGTCCTCCCTCTTTTGGCACAATGATCGAGAATGGTTTAAAAATAGAGAATGCAATGGTAAAGAAAGGTGAGCTAAAACTTTACAATAATTCATACAACAACAACAATGACAAACCCAAGTTCTGGTCAAAGAATAGGAATGTCAGCAATGAAGGAAATGACAATAATAGTACTACAAAACAACAACAACCAATTTTCAATCTATCAAGTCAAATCCCAAGCAATAACAATCCAGAAAACAATAAAGCCAAGTCCTTTTTCTCCAATCCTCGGAGGAAATTCACAAACATTGGAGAACCTTTGGAATCAGCTCTAAAAACTTTTCTTGCCAACAAATTGATTATTTTACTAGAAGCAAGAAGTTATGAACCACTAGTCAAGCCAAATTGGTGGAATGACAATCATTTTTGCAATTACCATCAGAATAAAGGACACCTAACAAATGATTGTCAGAGATTGAAGCACCTTATCCAAGATCTAATTGATAATGGAACCATCACAGTGGATAGTCATAAGACAAATGAATCACACCTAGCTTTCCAAACTCCACTTCTGAATTATGACAAAGGTGAACCATCCTAAATAAAAGATGACAAAGGAAAATCCAAAGTGAATTACACTTATACATATGATGATGTGGTAAATGTGATCATTGTTAAAGATAATCCATCTTCAGAGCCAATCAATGTTATTACGAGAAGCAAAGAAAAGGTTACCTTTCCATGTATAGCAAAAGACTCAACATCCACATCACAACAATACAATTTAGTAGAGAAATTACAAAGGATACGCGCTCAAATATCAATTCTGGAACTTCTCAAGGTTTCACCTATGCATAAGGAAATTTTGGAGAAAGCTTTAGTAGAAACAATAATTTCAAAAGATTTGGATATAGATCAATTCCAAAACATGGTAGGACACCTTATAGCTCCTCATTGCTTATCGTTTTCTGAAAATGATGACGCATCCTTACAACATCCTCACAATGCTCCCTTACATGTTGAAGTCTCCATTAATAAAACTCATGTTAAATGTGTACTCATAGATGGAGGAGCTGGCTTAAACATTTGTGCATTAAGCTTGATAAAAGCTTTGGGATATTCAGAAAATGCACTAGACCTGAAAAAGAAAATAACCGTCAAGGCTTATGATGAAGCAAAACGTTCTTCTAGAGGAACTGTTGTGCTACCAATAAAAATAGGACCCGTGGAAAGGGATACATTTTGTCAGGTTTTAGATTTGAACCTATCTTAAAACATTCTTCTAGGACAACCATGGATTCACAAGATGCAAGCAGTTCCTTCTACATATCATCAATGTGTGAAATTTCCTCATGAAGGACAAGAGATCACTATAATTGCAGATTTTGGTCAATATTGCAATAATTTGAAGCCAACACAAGATACAAGAGTTCCACATAATAGAGAATCAGTATATCCTACCAAATAAATTCAAGAAAAGTTATGGGAAACTTTTGAGGAAAATCTCAAATTAAATGATGAAGGAATGGGAAAATATTCTTTGCATAATTTTCCACTTTCCCCTAAGTCATATGGAAAGCCTACAGATATTCAATCAAAGACATCAAAAAGATCAAAACATATGTTTAAAGGAAAATTTGTTAGTGCTGGAACTCTTGAAGAAGAAAATGAAGACAAAGACATTCTTGATTGGTTGTACAAAGATGAAGATAAAACTATAGCAATAGCAGTAGAAGTCAATATTCCCATAAAACAATATGGCAAAGGTTATGAAATCATGCAAAAAATGGGATATGAAGGAAAAGGACCAATTGGTAAGTGACATCAAGGTATTTTAGAACCTATTTGTCCACACTCACAATCCAAAGAAGATAAATCTAGGCTTGGATATCTAAAATACAATAAAAGGAAACATAATCACCAACAACACAAATGGAAAAAGAAATCATTTTCTAAAGAAGAAAATTGGCAGGAAAAGCTACATCAAGCGGCCAGAATAGTAACCAATAAACAAAAGAAGCAAGAAGAACATGAAAAGAAAGAAGAGGAGATTACCATCCAAGGTAAAGGAAAATCTTGTCAAGAAGTTCCGAAAATACAAACAAATGCAAAATCTAAACAAGATATTCCAGAAGCAGTAAAAAATAGAGATGACAGAAATTAGAGAACTTTTTGCACCATACAACATTCATGTATGGTATAGTGGAGTAATCCTAGATCAAGATTCAGATACAAATTCAAATGATTATGAATGGGGTCTAGATGTCTTATCTACTACATCAAGTAAAGAACACAATGAAGACTAAGAAGCTATCACAAAAGAAGACTTGTCTATTGGAAAACAAAAGATGGAGTTAGAAAGAAGGCAAGAAAAACTCAGAATTCAGAGAAAAGAGGTGTATGCAAAAAGAAAAGGGAATGACAAAGACAAAGAAGTAATGACACAAGAAGTACAAACAAGTACAGATCAAGCATCTAGAAATACAAGATTACCATCAAAAGAGCAACAAGATGTATCCCGATGTGGCAGAACCATAAAATAATTAAGAAATAGTCAAGTTGGATTGACTATTAGTCCAGAAGAAGTTGAGTTTGAAAGGAGACAAAATCTAGCAAAAGAATCCTCTTTATCATGTACACAAGTATGTCAACTCCAAAATGCAAATAAGGTCAATCAAGAAGTAATTTGTAGTATTAAAGATGTGTGTGTTGATATAATCCATTCATTTAAGGGAAAAACGTCAGTTGAAGAACCACTTGAGTGTGAACTACAAAATGCTAATATTGATTTTGCTAGAACTAATTCGGAGACGCTTGAGAAAGAAAATTCTCAAAAATATTTAATCTATGATAGTACCTATTCTATGCCAAGTTATGATCATTATGTCATGAACGTTGAAACACCTAATGATGACAGTGATTATGATTTACCCCTTCTTCATCCTGAACTAATTGATTGGGATAATTTAGACAACCCCGAACTGAATGTCTTTTCCAATGATCATGACTTAACCGTGTACCTTAACACTATTAAACCCATCCCACCTAAGATATCTTCCATTGCAAAATCAAGTAATGTTTCTCATAGTCAAGAGAATGCCAAACTTTCGAGTTGCAAAAATGAAATAAGACAAGGAAAGGGGGGGATGAGTTCTTTATTTTATTCCATAAAATCCCATTGTTGAAAACCATTTCATGGCAACACTAGATCAATCAAAAGGGAAAACAAAGGAAGTATCTGATGGTGAAAATCTCTTTGAGGTGCCGAAAGATGGAAAGTTTGACATTCTTCCTGCATATTTTCAGGAGAGATCCGCTATCCTGGTAGAACCAACAGAAGCCATAAACATTGGTACATCAAAGGATCCTAAAATACTTCATTATGCTGCCTCATTATTAGAAAAAGAGAGGAATGAATACATGGAATTATTTAAGCAAAGACAAATAAAATTTGCCTGGTCCTATGCAGATATGCCAACACTTAATCCAAATCTTATAATGCATCATCTTAATGTGGATTTAAAAGAAAATCCAGTTAAGCAAAAGCTAAGAAAGTTGCATCTACACATTGCTCTTCTTGTAAAAACTGAGCTGAAGAAACTATTAGAAGTGGGTTTTATAAGACCTATTGCTTATCTAGAATGGGTTTCAAGTATTGTACCAGTATCAAAACCAGATAAAAGCATAAGAGTCTATACAACTTTCAAAGATCTGAATAAAGAATGTCCAAAAGATGATTTCCTGCTACCAAACATTGATATCATAGTGGACTTGTTAGTAGGGCATGAGATGTTTTCATTAATGGATGGCTTCTCAAGATATAATCAAATAAGAATTGCACCTAAAGATCAAGAAAAGACAGCTTTCACTTGTGCATGGGGAACATATTGTTGGATTGTTATGCCATTTGGGCTTAAGAATGCAAGAGCGACTTATCAAAGGGCTATGGCAACATTTTTCCATGATATGATGCATACATTTATGGAAGATTATGTCGATGACATACTTGCAAAATCTTATACAAGATAAGAACATTTGAACATTTTAAGAAATATTTTTGACAGGTTGGAAATATATCAATTGAGATTAAATCCAAAGAAATGTGCATTTGGGGTAACCTCTAGAAAGCTCCTTGGGTACATTATATCAGCCTGTGGAATTGAAGTAGATCCTGAAAAAGTCAAAGCTATCATGGAAATGGAGTCACCTAGGAACATAAGTCAGTTGTGATCTTTACAAGGAAGATTTTAATCAATCAAGAGATTGTTTCTCAGTTAGTAGATAGATGTCTTCCATTCACCCATCTTCTACATAAAAATATTCCATTCAAATGGGATTTAAAATGTGAAGAAGTTTTTTTGCAAATAAAAGAATATCTTATGAGTCTCCAGTATTGATATCACCAATCAAAGGGAAAACATTGTTACTCTATGTATTAGCAACAAATGTATCATTAGGCACTCTCCTAGCTCAACATGATGATGAAGGAAAAGAAAGAGCAATTTATTATATCAGTAGAATTCTTGTTGGCTATGAATTAAATTATTTCTCAATAGAAAAGACATGTCTAGCAGTTGTATTTGCAACTCAGAAGTTGTGACATTATATGTTGATCCATTCTATGAAACTAATAGCAAAGATAGATCCTCTCAAATATTTGTTGAGCAAGTCAACATTGACAGGGAGACTCACCAAATGGGTTATGATACTGAGTGAATTTGATATAGAGTATGTTGACCAGAAAGCTATCAAGGGACAAGTTATCACTGATCAATTGGCTGATGCACCTTTACAAAATGACATGCCTTTGCACATTGAATTTCTTGATGCAGATATCTTGATAGTAAGTACAAACTTATGGGAATTGTACTTTGATGGTTCTTATACACAATATGGATCATGCCTAGGAATATTTTTCATCACACCTCAAGGACACACAATTCCCAAATCATATAGACTGCGGTTTCCATGCACTAATAATACTGCAGAGTATGAAGCATTGACCATTGGGCTTAAAATGGTCATTGAATGTAATGTCAAAGAACTAGATGTCTATGGTGATTCACAACTTATCATCAACCAAGTAAATGACAAATATCAAACTAAGGATGATAAGCTTATGCCATACAAACAACTCATAGAGGAATTTAAAGGACACTTTAAAGAAATATCATTCACCCAGATTCCAAGAAATGAGAATAAAGCAGTAGATGCAATGGCTACAATAGCATCACTCTTGCAAAATAAGGAGAATAAAAAATGTTATGAATTTCTCATGGAAGGTATCTTAACCCCTACCATTCAATCCCAATATACCTACCGAATTTGCCATATATCAGAAACCAGTCAATCCTCATACGGTAAAACTTATTAGTATTTAAAAGAACATATCCTTCCTCTAGACTTATCTCATAATCAGAGAAGGAATTTTATCCATGTAAAGCGGAAAAATCGAACCCTAGTTGTTCTCCCCTCCCCGACTCCAAGGAGAGAGAAGGGAGAGTCACTAGGGTTGATGGTTTTCACTTAGGAGAGACTTTACATTCAAAAGAGGGGTTGAAACCCACAAGATCCAATCCCACGCAATGCAAGATTGGATTCTATATGAGTTTCAAGGGTTGTGATAGCAAGGATACCCTCTTTTGTAAAGAATGTAGATAGAAAGATTGAACTAGGAATGCATGTAGAAGCAAGAAAGATTCACTTATAAATAGAGATAGGGATATGATATGAAGCTGCGGACCTGGAATTAGTAGTGAAATGTCAAGATGGCGCTGTCCTGCAAATTTGAGCAAAAGTTGACGGGACGATGGCGCCCGACGTGCACACGGTCCTCCGAAAAATCCATGAAACGAAGGGGGATCTGTTCATCTCTTGTTGTAAGAATGTTTGTATTCTTATATGCGAAGGTGTAGATGTTGTTGTATGTTGTATGTTGTATGTGGTATGTGATATGTGATCTCCTCTTCAATGGTTGAATCCTTGTCTTGAATGCAACACTTAGCCTTGAATGGAGACTTAGAATGATCAATTGCTTGAAGGAATGCTTGAATGCTTGAATGCTTGAATATCATTTCCACGTCTTGTACACATATGTCCTTCTTGCTTTTTCCTCTCTCTCTAAATGGGAGAGGAAAATGTAGTTTATATACTTGTCAATTAGGGCTGATAGACTGATTTTTCCGACCTTGGGCCGACCAGGAAGTGTTATTTTCCAATTTGCAAACTTTAAAGACCTGAAGCCCCATAGGAGACCGGGCCCAAAATAGGGCCAGGGACCAGGGCGCTGCGCGCTCTGGTCCCACCTCCCGGGACAGCAGGGTGCAAGGAGGGATCAGGCAGGGTGCTGAAAAATGCAGTTTTTGATGTTGTGGATAAGTTTCGGGGTCTCCATTCAGGTTCCGTGTTGCATCGCCATTGTGAAGACCCAAATGCAGTCAAAATTGCAAGTGTCACAATTTTAGGACGCTACATTTAGCCCCCACTTTAGCGGGAGTATAAGTATACGCTCATACTTCCAGTAAAGTACAAGGAAACAACATTGAAAAACTTTCACCACGTTAGGAGGCAAGATACACCAAGCCCCCAGTGGACTAAGGATCTTACAACATTGATTGACAAAGTAAAAGGGAAGATCACGAGGGAGAACCATGATTGTCAGTAGTAAGGTTCCCTCACTATGAGTCATGCAAGAAAGATATCAAAAATTTTCAAGGCAAAGCTAAATTTGTCAAGAAATTTTCAAGTATCTTGAAAAGATATGAACAGGATGTATGCCCCCCTACGTTAAAGCGATCACACACACCTCACCGGGGGTGATTCCTTTAAGGTAGTGATACATATAAGAAATGAGAAAGGAGCACGTTATTGCAAGGATTTAGCCCCCAAGTGTGAGATAAGCCCAAGGATAATAGATACAAAACACAAAGCATAAGGTGACTTTGCTTTCCTCGGGGTCAGTATGCTGTATGATAATTCATGTATATCATATGTATGTATGCATAATTGTTCTTCATTCCCCAATCAAGGAAGGTCACCTAGAAGAAGGGAACACATGTGTCTTTTGAGTCAACATGAGAGAGACCAAAAGAGATCTCAATGTTTTGCATCGTCCTCAAGTAGACAACACTAAGGACAACAAATAGAAGAATGATAATAACATATAGAAGAAGTAACACAAGAGAGGAGGAGAGAATCTGCTATGCTAATGAACTAGTCTAGCACGTCATCTACCCCCCGATCTTGCTGATCAATGTTTCGGGAAGGTAGGAAACATGCTAGAGGAAGAACATCCAACACAGCAGATGGAGCTATCACAAAATCCAAACAAGGACTATGTTCATGTTCCAAGCCACGTTGTTCTTGTCTAGGAGCTAGGATAAGTGCTTTAGAAAATTCATTAGATAAATGGTTATCAATATCAACAAGTTCATATTGACTATCAGAAGCAAGAGAAGTAACATTTTCATCTATATCATCATCAAGATTTATAAAAATAGGATCTTTAACTCGCACAGGATCAAGATCATCATGCATCTTATGTTTAGGAGATTTTGGCTCAATTTCCGGCTGAGGAGAAAATGGAATAATGCTTGCTGAAGGTGTTTTTGGGGATTGCAAAGTTTGAGCTCTAAGACGACACTTTCACCGGCGTTCACATGCAGAACGATTTCATCTAGTCTTAGTAGGAAGTTGAGAAGATTGAGGAGGAGGAATGTTCTCATCCTTATCACTTGGGTGTTTAGGTTGTGGTCTCTTAGGTTGAATAATAGGAGAAGAGGAAGGTCTCTTCTCTCCATAAGAGGAAGGAGGAGGAACTGCTCCATATAAGGGAGAAATATTTGTTTTAGGAAGGAGACCAAGTCCATCATGATGAGGAGGGATAGGTCTACTTTTAGGAAGTTTATTCGATATAGGCATAGTCACATCCATAGGGATGGGTTGGGAATCTTCTTGAGGAAAGACATTAGTTTTATCTTTCAAAGGAAGAACTTCCTTCTCAAGAATGATAGGAATATCAAGTTTGGGTGTTCTAGGTTCACTTAGAGATAGGATCATATCTTTTTTCCACTTTTGATAAGATTTGAAAAGATGATCACTTCGCGGAGGAAGAGATTGGAATTGTTTAGGCCAAAAATAATCAAGAGGAACGCTAGAAGTTCTTTTAGCTGGTTTAAAGAGACTATGATTGACAGTAACAACTTCACCATTATGGGGAAATTTCAAACACTTGTGAATAGGAGAAGCAATAGCTTTCATGGAAGATAGCCAAGAATAGCCTAGCTTCACACGAAATTGTTCGGATGATGGAATAATAGCAAAGTCCACATCAAGGGATTTGTTATGGACCTCAATAGGTAATGTAATAGAACCAATTGCAGGAGAAGAAAATGCATCAAATAGTTTCACAACCACATTTGTTTCATCATAGATCACTTGATTCAATTGCAAAGTAAAAATAAATTCTTTAGTAATGATATTAACCATACAAGAAGGATCAATAAGCACTCCACGGCAAGGTGTATTCTTGACTTTTGCAACTATATATAAAGGACCATCAGGTGCCCTGATAGTTTCACTAGAATCAAAGGTGATTGAAGGTTCTTTAGGGATTTTCTGCTGCTCTACAAAGTTAATCACATTCGGAGTCATAGACACAAGATCATCAGGTGAGATAGAGGAATCAGTAGTATCAATCGCATTAGAGGTATGAGAAGGCAATGGATCAGTAAAAATCTAAAGATTTTGGTTAGGAGGAGCTACAGATGTGTTGCCTTTATCATTCACTCCAGAAACAGAAATAGTATTATTATCAATCAAATCTTGAATTTTTCCCTTTAAAGCAAAGCATTTTTTAGTATCATGCCCAGGATGACGATGAAATTGACAAAAAGATTTGTTATCAAAATAGGGTGAGTTAATCTTTGCAGGATCTATTTGCCTTATAGGAGGAAGAGTAAGCACATTTTGTTCCAATAACTTATTCATAATACTATGCAATGATTCATTCAAAGGAGTGAACTTTCTTTCTTTCTTGAAAAACCTAGAAATAGGAGGCACACCTGATGCTGCATTCACATTGTTGTTGATGATGTTTTCATTGAATTTAATGGACTCTCTGTTCAGTTTAAACTTCCCAAATGGTTGTTGACTACTATCACCCTTATCACTCGGAGCCATAGGATTTGCTTGTTCCATTTGACTCACAGTCAGTTGATAATTGTGAAGAGTTGCGCACAACTGTTGGAAAGAAGTAAACTCAGAAAACAGGAGTTTGTCTCGAATATCTTTTTGTAAATTAGAAATAAAGATTCTTTGAATATCATTGTCAGGCACTGGAAAAGAAATTTGAGCATACAAATGCTTATATCTACCAATGAAATTAGTCACTTTTTCTTTAACACCTTGTTTACAATGCATTAAATCAATCAAAGTAACTTTAGGACTTATATTGTTTTGAAATTGTTGAATGAAAGCATTTGCAAGTTGTTCAAAAGAAGAAATAGAATAGGAAGGCAACAAGCAATACCATTGTAGGGCTTTGTCTCTTAATGTTCTAGTAAACAGTTTTGCAAGCAACCTTTGGTCATAAGCAAAATCAGTACATATTGTTTGAAAGGTCTTAACATGTGTTAGAGGATCACCCTTACCATTATAAAGCTCCAAATGCGGAATTTCAACATGTTTAGGGGGAATAGCTCGTACAATGTCAAGAGAAAGTGGGCTCGCAACATCAAATGTGGGTACACTAAACTTAGATTGATTCATAGAGGCAATTTGTTGCTGTAAAGAAGAGACAGTTTGTGCAAGATTGTTAATGGTCGCTTCAGTCGAAGAGTTCATATTAGATGTGTTAGATTGTGATGGAGGTGTTATGTTATTGAAAGAAGGTAGAGAGTAAGGTGGTGGGACACTATGATAGTTAGTCATAGGAGATGATTGGACAGGAGGAACACTACAAGGAGGAATGGAAAACGAATTGCCCCCTTGTGTCATGTTCATTTGTGGTGATATAATAGGAACACTTATTGAAGGAATGAATGAAGAAGTTGGATTGAATGAAGGAAGAGGGTTGATTGAAGAAGAGGGATTGCCCCCATGACTAGTGATCATAGGAGGAATGTCTTGTATTGAAGTAGTCATTATGTTTGATGTAAAAGTAGGTATACTAGCAATAGAAGTCGTCAAAGGAATAGAATGATTGTCTTGAGTAGGAGGTTGTGTATAACCTAAGGTTTCGGCACAACTTTTCATAGGCATCACATTTGAATCCACAATGTGTGCAATACCACGCAAAATATCAATTCCATTCTTATCACTTTGAAGCATACATTTTAGTCCCTCAATTAAAGGAAGAGCTTGACTATCGGGGTATTCTTGAGACATCCATTGTCGAAAATCATCAAATTGGTTATCCAATTTTGAAAGTTGTTCTACAGAAACCTCATGGAGAGCTTCTTCATCATTAAGAGGATTAGAGGAATTACCCATGTCCTCGTTAAAAAGGCCATTCAAATTAGGTTCCATCTCCTCGGTAATTACACCTTGGAAAGACTTAATTCTAAGGCTTCGTCTAATGGGAATAGTGTAAGTAGGACTTATTGTTGTAAAACTCATGCACTAAAGAAAGAGAGAAGATTTTGAATTTTAGAGGTATCAAATTTCAATAAAATCAGCCAATCTCCTAGATTTAAGCTGTTAAATGCAATCAGGACAATCTCCCGAAATTTCGGAAAAAATGTTTGGGACCGTGGCGAACGGAGTGCACACGGTCCTCGCAACTTTTTTTGAAATTTTTAGGGATGAAAGTTGTGATGATTTTAAAGCTAATCTGAAAAAATTGAGTGATTTTACGATCTGTAGATAGGCCAAATTAAAGTTGCAATCTCAAAATTGAACCCTACCAAGATTGTCGAAAAATGTAAAAATTTGAATTTTGAAAAAGAGAGGGAAACTAAAATTTTGAATTTTATGATTTTAGAGGGAATACTGAAAGCAATGCAAGTTTTGAAAATTAACAATTGACTCAATTTCACGCAAAATTCAATTTTGAAAGCGGAAATCAAAGTTGTTGTAATTAAGCACTTAATTTCAAAAGTCACAAATTGCAAAAATTTGAATAAAGCACTGAAATTTCGAATGAATGATAACACACTTTTCAGATTTAGGACAGTAAGAAGCACAACTTTGATACAAATTTCAATTTCAACAATTTTTGAATGATTAGAAGCCTCAATCCAAGCAATCGCTAGACCAACTTTGATTTTGATTTTGAAGGTGTTAAAATTGATAAAATCAGCCAAAATTCTGGATTTTAGCAAAAAAATACAGTAAGATCTAGCTCCCGAAATTTTGGAAAAAATGTCAGGGACGATGGAGCTCGGGGTGCACACGGTCCTCGCAACTTTTTTCCAAATTTTCAGGGATGAAAGATATTGTGATTTTATTGCGGAATCCAAAGTTATAGCCGATTTGGAGGTGTTTTGATTAGTGAAATTATCAGTCAAAGGTTGAATCAATTAGGTCTTAAAAATTAGGGTTTTGACATTTAACCACTTAATTTTCAGAATTAAAGCACAAATATGAATTGACAATTTGTAATAGAAGGGTAGATCTAAAACAAGCATTAACAATTAAACATTTCACAAGTTTAATTACTAAAAAGAAAATTTTAGGGTTTTTTATGCAATCAACCTCTAAAATTTGCAAAAGATCAAACATGGAAATATAATTAGGAAAGAAAAATTTCCAGATCTAACCATGAATAATCAGAATGAGGATGTTCACGTCGGGTTCACCAAAATGTAAAGCGGAAAAATCGAACCCTAGTTGTTCTCCCCTCCCCAACTCCAAGGAGAGAGAAGGGAGAGTCACTAGGGTTGATGGTTTTCACTTAGGAGAGACTTTACATTCAAAAGAGGGGTTGAAACCCACAAGATCCAATCCCACGCAATGCAAGATTGGATTCTATATGAGTTTCAAGGGTTGTGATAGCAAGGATACCCTCTTTTGTAAAGAATGTAGATAGAAAGATTGAACTAGGAATGCATGTAGAAGCAAGAAAGATTCACTTATAAATAGAGATAGGGATATGATATGAAGCTGCGGACCTGGAATTAGCAGTGAAATGTCGAGACGGCACTGTCCTGCAAATTTGAGCAAAAGTTGACGGGACGATGGCGCCCAACGTGCACACGGTCCTCCGAAAAATCTGCGAAACGAAGGGGGATCTGTTCGTCTCTTGTTGTAAGAATGTTTGTATTCTTACATGCGAAGGTGTAGATGTTGTTGTATGTTGTATGTTGTATGTGGTATGTGATATGTGATCTCCTCTTCAATGGTTGAATCCTTGTCTTGAATGCAACACTTAGCCTTGAATGGAGACTTAGAATGATCAATTGCTTGAAGGAATGCTTGAATGCTTGAATGCTTGAATATTGTTTCCACGTCTTGTACACATATGTCCTTCCTACTTTTTCCTCTCTCTCTAAATGGGAGAGGAAAATGTAGTTTATATACTTGTCAATTAGGGCTGATAGACTAATTTTTCCGACCTTGGGCCGACCAGGAAGTGTTATTTTCCAATTTGCAAACTTTAAAGACCCGAAGCCCCATAGGAGACAGGGCCCAAAATAGGGCCAGGGACCAGGGCGCTGGGCGCCATGGTCCTGGGGGACCAGGGTGCTGGGTGCTCTGGTCCCACCTCCCGGGACAACAGGGTGCAAGGAGGGATTAGGCAAGGTGCTGAAAAATGCAGTTTTTGATGTTGTGGACAAGTTTCGGGGTCTCCATTCAGGTTCCGTGTTGCATCGCCATCGTGAAGACCCAAATGTAGTCGAAATTGCAAGTGTCACAATTTTAGGATGCTACAATCCATCAGTCCTCTTGCTATACTATAATTTTTGATATCCTATATAGGTGTGATCTAGATGATACTTTGTTAAGATGTCTTGAACAAGAAGAATCTGAGAAAGTTCTTAATGAAGTTCATGCAGGTATTTGTGGCACACACTCAAGTGGTTTAACATTGGCTAAGAAACTTCTTTGTATGGGTTACTTTTGGCCTAGTATGGAGAGTGATTCATTCACATATGCTAGAAAATGCAAACCATGTCAGATCCATGGGAATCTCATTCATGCGTCAGCACGAGAGTTATATCCTATGATAGGATCATGGCCATTTTCACAATGGGGCCTTGATTTGGTAGGAAAGATAAATCCCTCATCTTCTAATGGACATAAGTTTATTTTGATAGCTACTGAATATTTTACTAAATGGATTGAAGTAGTGCCTTTAACAACAGTGACAAGAAAATAAATATCATCATGTATTTTGAATTATATAATCTATCGCTATGGAGTTCCTTTGACCATTATCACTGATAATGGAAGACCATTCAAAAATCAAGATGTGAAGGAGTTATTTGAACAATTTCATATCCAAAATAGGTTTTGTACTCCATATTTATCCACAGGGAAATGGTCAAGCTGAGGAATCAAACAAGACTATCTTGAAAATCTTGAAGAAAACAGTCAATGAAGCTGGAAAAGACTGGCACATTCAGCTAAATCCTGCACTTTGGGCATACCAAACTAGCATCCGCACTCCAAAAGGGGCAACTCCATATTGTTTGGTCTATGGATCAGAAGACATATTACCTATATAAGTAGAGATACCTTCTTTACGAGTATCCTTGCAAGGTCTTATACCAGAAGAAGAAGAACAAGTCTCTCGACTCCAAGAACTAGAACTGATTCAGGAACGTCTCCAAAATGCAACAGATCATTTGAAAGTATATCAACAAAGAATGAAAAGAAGCTATAACCACAGAGTTAAGCCACACATTTTTCAAATTGGAGATATAGTTCTAAGGGAGAATCCAAGAAATCAGCAAGATCGAGAAAAGAAAGGAAAATTTGAACCAAACTGGCTAGGACTTTTTGTCATAGTAGAAGCATGTGGATCAGGAGCATACAAGTTATCTACCCTTGAAGGTGATTGGTTTGATGAACCTATCAATTCTATCCACCTCAATAAATTCTATGCTTGAGATATAAACTCCTAAAAATCAATCGATAAAAAACATATAAAGTGCTGAAGAAATCAGTAAAAATCAGAAAAAATAGAAAACCCCCGAAAAAGCATAAAACAATTAAAAGAGAGAAAAGGAAAGAAAAACAAGAGAGGGAAATTCAATAAATTTAGATGGAGAAAACTTGGTAAACAGGCGCTATCTACAAAGTAAGTTCCTCCATCTATGAGATCACTTTGTGCACCTATCCACTCCATCCTATCGCATCTATCACTTCCATCAATCTTAGCTGATCCATTCCATCTTTCACATCTATTGCTTTCAACCATTTCGCAGGAAATATGCAGCTTACCAACAGTTAACAATCTTTGACATACTTGTCATAGTCACTATCTTAGATTTTATCAGAATCAATCAATCTGCATTTGTATCCCTCCATGGTTTGGATCTTGATCAATTCATACATCCATAATAAATTTTTGTTTCCATTGGGGGAAAAATCCTAATTCCTTTTGCTAATGTGATCTTCCGAAATCTTTGAAAAATCCAAAACATTTTAAAAAATTAGAAAAACCAAAAACACCTAGGATTTTGAAACGGATAACGAGCAACAAAGAAACAAAAATCAAGGGATTTCATCAACAACTGAATCATGAAACTCAGAAATTGAAGAATCGATCAACAAGTAATAAAGGATTATCAAAGATCATTCATCAAGATGATTATATCGGTTAATGACCATAAGAACATGTGAATGTCATGCAAGATTCAGTGTTTATATCTTGATTTTATTGCTAATCATGTACTCTATGCGACTCAGGGATGTCCACGACTAGAGAAGCTATGATGGGGCATGATTATTTTTCTTTGATTGTTGTTTGTGGTTTATCTCTTACTATGGTATGAACTTGTCTCAGGATATGATCAACAAAAGATCAAGGAGGACATTCCAAGTCATGCATGAAAGGAGATACTCCTTGTCTGTTCTGCAAGCAATACTCAGGTCAACTTGATCCATTATATCAAGTTGCTTGTATTAACTTGCTATATCAAAATCCATGTAAGAAATACTTAGGTCATCTTGAATCATTATGTCAAGTTGCTTGTATTTTCTTACAACATTTTAAAGCTCAATGATGAAATCAAGCACTGTTACAAGATAGCATATGAAGAATGGCAGTACAATTTTTAGTTAGATGATTTTGGATTAGCTCATTATTCATCTGCATTATAAGCATTCATGGTCAGTTACATTATAAGCATTTCATTTCATTAATAGATCAACGGTCATAAATAAAGATTGAGTATACTTGGACAAACAAAAACAATTTGCATTTATCATTATAGGTGCATTCATTTTTTTAAAGAAACATTTTAATCATCATCCATTTCATTTAGTTGCATTTTATCATTGCATTAATTTGCATTCAATTAAGTGCATTTCATTCATCATGTAGTGCATCATCATTATTATTTGCATTATCATTCCATTAACTATCATTTAGTTGCATCTTTGCACTTTAGATTCATAATCATTATAAACATTACATATAAAAATAAAAAATATTTCATGTAGATCATTTGTATTTACATCATCATAAGCATTAAAGCAATCGTTCATTTACATTTCCATATAGATAATTGCATTTGCATCATTTACATATCATTTGACTTAGTAATCATTTTTCATTTTGCATCCAAGATCATCAAAATAAAAAATCAACAAAAGCATTTATCATTGCATCATCATATAAAGCATCATCATCAAATAGAATAACATGCATAAATATCACTACATCCATATAATCGAAGTATAAAGCATCATCATCATATAAAGATCATCATCATATAGAGTCCATGTCTGCATATAGAGTCATCATAAAACAATAAAAAGTCCAAGTATACAATGATATCAAATAAACAATACAAGTGCCTCCAAATCAAATCATGATTGTTCTGTACCACTACCACCTGACTTTGTCCATCTCTATGGCTATGGATGGGAAGATCCTCCAGATGCCTATCTCCCATGATCATCACTCCTCTGAGGAGGTCCCATGACCCCACCACTGCTAGTATCCATCAACACAGTGGTATGATAACTACCTGCTCTCTGGCTCTCTGCAACTACCTCCTCATATCATCATCACCAGTGGGAAGTCTCCTTCTTGACCCAAACTAATTCTCTAACAGTGTCGGTTGACAAAGTACCTGATCCAACTTGCTGAATATGATCAAGAAGGCCCCGAGTATCCTGTTGTCTCGTAATAGCTCTATCCCTCTTAGCCATAAGAGTCTGCACCTATGCTCAAAGCTGATCAATTTGTACTCTAAGACTATCAATGGTCTCCTGCTTTGGCATATCATGCTTTGGTGCATCCTGCTCTGGCATACCATGCTCTAGTGCATCCTGCTCTGGGAAATCATGATGTGGTGTATGAACCCCAATCCCCTCCTCACCACCACTCTTTCTAACTACTAGAATCTCCATCTGAGTAGCTCTCACAATCCATCATATAATAAGGGGAACATGATCCTCTGGATCCTCATCATCTCCACCATGAGCTGCAATAACCCTAGGGTCTAGCTGAATCTGACCAAAATCAATGCCTCTCCTGCAACCCCCATCCAGTCCAGTCACCCTGCCTCCTCTTGTCAATGGAAACCCTCTCAATGATCTCATACATGCCCTACCATGCTCCCTCCCAATCCATCCAGCATCCCTCCCACCCATAGGATGTGGTCTCCCAATCTTGCCAACCAGTCCAAACGGTCATCCACAGACTCTCAATCAACCTCCCCTCCATCCAGGTCTCCTACCACCACCACCTCCATCCCCACCCTCATCTACACCTCCCCTAGCCTCCTGAGCAGCTCTAAGCTCTCATCTCCTTCTACCTCTCCTCACACTTGGATCATTTGAATCATCATCCTCATCTCCTGAGCTAGGAGGATGATCTGTTGGATCAATAATACGAGGAAATGGATGAGCTAGTATATACTGAGCATAATTTGTAGTAACCCTAGGATCAAGAATGTGCAATCTCATATCATAACCCACTCTCAGAGTAGCAAGAAACTCTGCATGATCAATCTCAAATGACAAAGGTCCCCAATCTCATCTATCTTTGTATCACCGAGCATATATCATCAATAGGTTAGATGATACCAAACTGTCTATGAATGCGACTAATCAACTGTCGCTCAACAATATAAGGAGTCTAACCAATGAGATATCTACTCTACATGATAAATGGTAATGTCCATGCATCATCCATCCATGGCTCACAATCAACATATGGTCTCCAAGTAATGCTATCCAATGAATCAAGCACCCAACGCCAATACTCCATCTTACCCAGCTTATGCTGAGTAAGGATACCTGCATAAAAATGCACATATGGCTGCCTCTCTCCACAAACTCTGTGATGGATAGGTCAAGTAATAGCAATGTGCTCCTAGCACCAGATCTGCAATAAAGTGCATCCTCTAGACAAACTAGCACTCTCATCATACACCACGTGATGAAGATCATGGTATAAATGTGTAAGCATTCAAACACCCCAAGCATATCGAGTACGATGCTACATCATACTCAAGTGAATCTCACCCCATCCAACAACAAAACCTCATGATTGCCTATCAGGACAAATAAATCCTCCAATCAAACTAGCAAGAATCATAGGGAGACTCTCGGAATACATCACCATATCCTCCCATCGGATCTCTCCTCTAGCGATGCTATCATCAGCAAACACGACTCTACAAGCCTTTGTCCCAACACGATCTTGAAAATCATATTGCACTAACTCACCAGTCATGGGGATGTGGAGAATCCTATAGACATCCTCAAGCGTCACACTAATCTCACTCGTGGGAAAGTGGAAAGTGTTATGCTCACTATGCCATCTCTCGGCTAACGCCATCAACAATCCTCTATTATGCATAATCTCAGGCATATACAACAGATGGCATAAACCATAAGCATCTATATGTCTAACCTCAACCTGCATCAGCTCTGGCACTAAATGATGTACTGCCGGTAATTTCTCCCGACACTAGAGAACATCAAGTTTCTCCTATTTATTAAAAGAATTCTATCAATCATCAACTATATATCTATCAAATAAAACTAAAGCAACCTATGCTATCTATCTATCAAATCAAACTGAAGCAACCTACGGTATTTATCTATCAAATCAAATTGAAGCAAATTAAGCTATCAAATCATTTTTAAAACCTATCAATCATGGTTTTCTATCAATCACTAAGTTCCATCAAAACTGCTAAGCTCTTGCATCAGAAACTAAATTGGTTTCTTAGAGCTACTCAATCAAATCAATCAAATCAATCAAATCAAACAACTTAATCAAATCAATCAATCAAATCAATCAATCAATCAATCAAGTCCCTATTCATCATACATGCACATCAAACACGTTAAATCTAATCATCAAAGTGATTTTTAACATTTTGCACTTATCAAAATCATCAATTTTGAGCATATGCGCTATCCTATTGAGCATATGTGCTATCCTATGCAAAAGCATTATCATCCTTAGCATATGCAATAACCCTAAGAACATATGCGCAAAACAAAGCAAACACGTTAACCTATGCAAAAGCACTAACATCACTGGCATATGTGCTACCAAAAAGAGCATAAGCGCTAATCTATGCATATGCGCTAAACCTAATTTCATATGCGCTAAATCAAAGCACAAAAGCGCTAACCTAATACCGAAAATCATAAAAAAAATTCAAAAAATGTACCTAAAACATGAAAAGTTGCATCACAAGTTGAAAACAAAGCTCGGGATAAGATACATACCAGATACCCATACTCGGGAGGTCGCTGATATCATCGCACACGTTCAAATTGATGGTTCTCCATAGGAATCACCATTTCACCACCTCACCAAGAAAATTTCTTCACAAAGCTGACAAGGATAACAATGAAGTTAAAATTAGCCTTGGTTAATTTTATATTTACTATTTGAAGAGTAATTCATGCTATTCAATGGGACAATTTAAATTTTTTTTATAAATGAATTTAATTGATGAAACCTTTTATCAATTATCATGAGATCAATCATTCCAACCAAAGTTTTCAACAATTTCATGACTAATCTCCTGAGGGGGCACACAATCAGGATTTTTAATCTTCGCCGGGAGCATTATCAAGATAGGATTTAATCTTTGAAATAATGTTGTCTCGACATCATTTCAAAGGGGCAAAATGTATACACATAAAAATGGCTATGAGCAATTAAATAAATATTTTATATTTATTTAATAATTATTCTTCTATTAAATAGTTAATTTGAAAAGATTAATTTATTTAATTCATTTTCGTGTCTTTCTATTAATTAATATTTTATTAATTAATTCATGTATCATATTCTTCTAATTAATTAAATATCTAATATTTAATTATTCCTCTAACCAAGTTAATTGAATATCTAAATATTTAATTATCTCCTCCAATTAATTAAATATCCAATATTTAGTAGTTATTCTCCTATCCTATAGTCTCAAATATTAAATAATTTCCTAAATTATTTAATCTTTCTTTTCCAACTCACCCTCCATCTCCACTTCATCTTCCCTTTGCCAACTCATCCAACATGTGGCTAAAGAAATTAATATTTCTTAAATATTAATTCATCATTTATCTTTGACTTCCAAACTTAATGAATATTGTGTACGTACACATATTTCATAACCATCTCCTATATTTTCTCCAACACCCCTACATCTTAGGAAGGACTTGAGTCCACTTGTCCTATCATGCCTAAATATTCTCCAACCATCCCTAGATTCTCTCAGTCAGCAACCCAATCAAGGTGAGATGAATGACACGTGTCTTCTCCTTCCCCCTTTCTGTCAACCTTCACCTTTGCTCACAGCCATCCAAATCTACAGATCTGATCATGACCGTTGATCTAAGCCACATCATCTCATCCTCTCAAGGTCTATAAAATCAAGAGCTTTAGTTGAGAGATTTAATTTTCAAGAATCTTCAAGTTAGACTTCAAGAGACTTCAAGTGCATTTTCAAGCAAATCATTTGTAAAAACTTATGCCTCCGTGAGTTTTAATCTTGAAGCAAAATAGCATTATCATTCAGCATAATTATTTTAGCATAATTATGTAGTATTGCATATCATAGCATTTGTTAACTATCAATTATCAATCCATTCTTCATATGCCATCTTGGAAGCTATCAGTACATTGTCTGAGAGCACACCATCTACAACTAGGAACAATGGAGTTAAGACACAATGAGACATAAACCATGAAGGTAATATTGATGTTTTTATTTCAAATGTATTTCATGTAGTTTCATTGGTTGAGTTTAGATTTCCTGTAGCATTTCTATTGGTATTTTGTGAAACTAACTTGTTACAGGTAGCATTCTGAGGATGAAATTCAAGTCGACATAGTAACCATATGCATTATTTCATTTCATTGTTGTGAGTTCTTCCAACATCAAACCATTTGATTCCCTAGTGTCTTTGTGTTTTTGCTGATGTTGTAGGTATCATGTGTCATCTGTTGTAAGGTGGTATTCTATGGAAACATCTTGTTATTCTCAGAGTGGCACAACATCTCTTCTCCTTAGAATGACATTTTTTTTCATTTGTATCATGCATACCATTCTAAGGGTCTTATCATGTCTATATTTTTGTATATTTGCATTCATATTTATCTCACTATCTATCTCATGATATTTTATTGTACATATTATGTTGGCCATTTGGTGGAATTGATTAAGTGTTGCATTGATGTTTTGTCATTGATGCCAACACTAGTTGTTTGGATGTTTTACCGACACCCTTTTGGTCCTGGTAGGTTAAGTGGTTTCTGGTTAACTTGGATCCGGCATGATCCGTTAGGCTCTCATATAGTTTGGTGATGGAATTGGCTTGTTCATGATACTTATACTCATAATTGGTCAGTTGGTTTTGGTCTAGTGATTAGGTACTATCCTACTTGCTTAGAAGATTGGTTTTTTGGATTTGGCGAGGGTTTCACCGACAGAGCTTTTGGTGAAGATCTTTCATGAATTGCATAAGTGGTGTTGCTGCAGCTTCTGGTGGCATTTCGGGATGTTGTTGGTGATCATGTTTGAGAGTTGGCAGATGGAGATCATTGTTGTGGCATGTGGACCTATGCTTGGTCCGAGTTGATCTAGGTTATGGACTAGCTTTAATGTAACATGTGGATAGGACCTATTAATCTATTTTTGGGATGTCTTATATGTTGATATTATTTTTTTGGTCTAAGGCTGACATGGTTTGTAATTATGTAATCGGTTTATTGTCTGGTGGCCGAAGTAATTGTTTATGATTGAGGGTTTTTATATATAGATGTAAGATCTCATTGTAGATCATCATGGTTATTGTTAGTGTTAGGATTCCCAAAGATACTGAGAGGGGGGAGGGGTGAATCAGTATCTAACCGGTTTATTTATTTACTTGAATTAAAACATGTAAAGCATGTCAATACAGTGCACTGATAAATCAAAAGTAATGCAGTAAATAAGAAAAACAATAACCACAAAAAGAGCACACCATAACACAGTAGTTTAATGAGGAAAACCGGTGTGGGAAAAACCTCGGTGGGATTTGTGACCCACAATATTCACTTACTGGCCAATAAGGGAATATTATTGCTACAATAGGGGCTTGCACATGCAGGAAGGCCAAGTGCCTAGAGCTCATTGCTCAATTACAAAAGGAAGTCACACTGACTTACAAAAATGGATTATAATAATCCAATGTCTTGTTCTGCTTCAAAATAGCATCTGCTATGCCAGATGCAGTACTGGTTTTAGCTCTGCTGCATACATAAACCCTTAACCTAAAATTTGCATATTAGGTTTGCATTATTTCACCTATACTTCATTACCAAATGTTCTATAATGATCTCATACATATATGAGCCATCTTACAACTCGCCATGTCAGCTTACAATGATTTTACAATTGATTACAAAATATATTACAAATAAAATTCATGTCAGCCTGGGTGTCGGTATCCTTTCTTTCACTATCGGTGTTCTGTGTGCCAGTGTAGAGTTTGTCGTTGCTAGTGCCGATATAATTGTCTTCCTGGTATCATATGATTGGAAGGTTGCCATCAATGACAAAAACTTCAATCACCTACAATTTCTCATTGGAGTGTGCATTTTCCAACAATCTCCCCCCATGGCATTGATGGCAACACTCATGAGAAAAATCCAAAAAGTATCATCCAAAAAGAATCTACCAAAATTGTCTTACCAAAAACTGTGTGCCAAACATATGTGCTCCCCCTGAGCTGATGGTGTCTTCTGCTAATCATTTTTCTCATTACCACTACTCCCCCTTTGGCATCAATGACAAAGGTTGTCAAAGTGTCAACTGAGTGTGGTTTCTAGCTTCATCCCTATAACCAGTAAGATTTTCTTGAAGTGCTTCAATAATGTTCTGAGCAGCCTTCAGATCATCTTCAAGTTTGATATTCTTCAACTTTTCTGCATCATAGTCTAAAAGAGATATTTCCAATTGTTTCTTCAAGTTTTCCATCTCTACCGGTGTCAAGATCTTCCTCAAGCTGTTAGACTTCTGAAAATAGAGGACCAAGCTCTGATACCAACTGTTAGGATTCCCAAACATACTAAGAGGGGGGCGTGGTGAATCAGTATCTAACTGGTTTCTTTATTTACTTGAATTAAAACATGTAAAGCATGTCAATACAGTGTACTAGTAAATCAAAAGTAATGCAATAAATAAGAAAAACAATAACTACAAGAAGAGCACACCATAACACAGTAGTTTAATGAGAAAACCCAATGTGGGAAAAACCTCAATGGGATTTGTGACCCACAATATTCACTTATTGGCCAATAAGGGAATATTACTACTACAATAGGGGCCTGCACATGCAGGAAGGCCAAGTGCCTAGAGCTCACTGCTCAATTACAAAAGGAAGTCACACCGACTTACAAAAATGGATTATAATAATCCAATGTCTTGTACTGATTCAAAATAGCATCTGCTATGCCAGATCCAGTACCGGTTTTAGCTCTGCTGCATACATAAACCCTTAACCTAAAATTTGCATATTAGGTCTACATTATTTTGCCTATACTTGATTACCAAATGTTCTATAATGATCTCATACATATATGAGTTGTCTTACAACTCACCATGTCGGCTTACAATGATTTTACAATTAATTACAAAATATATTGCAAATAAATTTCATGTCGGCCTGGGTGCCGGTATCCTTTCTTTCACTGTCGGTGTTCTGTGTGCTTGTGTAGAGTTTGTTGTTGCTAGTGCCAATATAATTGTCTTCCCGGTATCATATGATTGTAAGGTTGCCATCAATGACAAAAACTTCAATCACCTACAATTTCTCATTGGAGTGTGCATTTTCCAACAATCTCCCCCTTTGGCATTGATGGCAACACTCATGAGAAAAATCCAAAAAGTGTCATCCAAAAAGAATTTGCCAAAATTGTCTTACCAAAACCAGTCTTACCAAAAACTATGTGCCAAATCATATGTGCTCCCCTTGAGCTAATGGTGTCTTCTGCTAGTCATTTTTCTCTGCTAATCATTTTTCTCATTACCACTACTCCCCCTTTGGCATCAATGACAAAGGTTGTCAAAGTGTCAACTGAGTGTGGTTTCCAGCTTCATCCTTGTAACTGGTTGGTTACAATCTGAAAAAGGTCTACCAATACCAGAATCAGGCTCTCAGTGAACCATTCACTGTCCTTTAATGTGGCCTATGTCCTCTGAATTGTACCGGTGAGTTTTTGCATTTGATGCTCTGGTGTCTTCTATCCTTGAACCAATGCCTCAGATATATCTTTTCACAATGAGGCGAGGTAGTCCAATTTTGGACTAAGTCTCCATTTTAGATCTTTTACCTTTCCTTTTATTGTTTCCTTCTCTGTTTCAAATTTCTGAAGTTCCTCCTCAAAACGTGTTATTTTCTGCTCAAAAACTGATAATGGTTCAGATGAATTAATGAAATTGTCAACTAATTTATTTATTTCTTCCTGTACCATACTGATCTTCTTGTCTATATCTACTGTCAAAAAGTTTGTTTTACATGTATCTTTGTACAACTTTTTAAATTCTTTTAGTGTTTTACATAGTGCCGGTAAAAGAGTGTCAAATTGTCTCATGCACTTCTTTATTTCCTCTTCAAAGAATTTATGTTTTTCTTTCTCAATTTTCTCTTTGAATGCTTCCTCATTTATTTGTTCAACTGTCACAATGTTGTTAATGAAATACTTAGACAATGGGTCAAGTTGATTTAAAGAATCTTTATTATCCACATTACACTTAGGTGCTATCATTTTCAAAATTCGGATTGTATCATCAATAGTTTTGTATGCTTGTGCACTGCACTCTGTTATTTTCTTGATTGAATCCAATAGAACTTCTATCACATTTGTTGGTCTGAATTCTGCAATGGAAAAACCAACAATCTGTATCCTGCCAGTGTGAGTAACTTCTTTGCTTGTAGTGACCTCTTGTAGGTCAGTTTGTGTTTGCATTTCTCTAAGAAAAGGTTTGGGTTTCTTGGCTACTGTCGGTGGCACTGTCTCTGCCTGAACCTATTCCTATGAGGGAGCCTGTTGCTTTGCCTGTTTCTCAGTGTTTTCCATTGCCAATTTTTCTTCTATACTGCCTGTTGCCGGTAGCTCAGTAGATGGATCATTATGTACATCTGTGGTCTTTGTCTTTCCAATGTCTGTGGTCACTGTAATATTTTCTACCTGTGGCTCTATTGCCACATCTGATTTCCCAGTTGATTCTTTATCCACCATATTGTTGACTTTCTGAGGGTCAATTTTCATTGTATATAACACCTTAGAATTAGGATTTGTATCCTCATGTGGTGTGTCCATACTCTTAGTAGCCAGTTGATTGTCAGTAGTAACTATCAGTGGAGTATCTAGAGGCGGTGGGGATAAGTTGTTTGTTATTTTTATACTGGGTGGTCCACCAACCTTACCTTTTCCCTTATCCTTTTGATATACCTTGAAGGTTTTAGGTTTTTGATACTCTTCCTGGTTCTCTTTTTCTACCAAGAATATGTCCCATGCATCTTTTGTTTCATCTGTTACCTCATTCAATCTACCTACCATTAGTGCTACATGTCGGTGAGCAGTTGAAAATACTAATCGGTTAGCCTCAGAGATCAATTGATATATCTCATCAGGTGAGTTGACAGGATGTACAACAAGTAGTTTTTCAATCTTTATTTTCTTATCAAGCTCAACAATAGCTAGCCTTCTAGCTTCTAGTCTATTATACAAATCTTCCGGTATTTGATCAACAACTTGCATCAAAAATTTCTTGTAAATATCTAAGTGTAAGATTACATTGTTCTCTACTTTCTCCTTGTCATCAGCTGATAGTGTGTCATATAATTTGTTAATGTTTTTTAGCTTTCCATACTCTGTTATTTCATTGAGAATTTTATCAATGGGAGCAATAGTTTGTTGAGTCTTCTTCTTAGGGGCCATCTTCTTTTTCTTTGGAGTCAGTTTCTTTGCTGGGGGCCTCACTACTTATTGCTTATGTCTTGTTTTTCTAGGAGAAGGTGAGGGTACTGGTGAAGTTTTTTTCTTTCTTTCAACTCTTTTGAATTTAGCTGGTATGCCACTCTCAGAGGAAGTTGCAACTGGTGACAGATGAACTTTCAATTGAAGTTCTTCCAGTTCACTCTCCTTAATACCAGTTTGTCTTAATACATCTTCCTTGATAGCTTTTGCCTACCGGGTTCCTTTTCTAACAGTTGCCTCAACCTTCTTAACCCTTTTTCTTGATTGAATTTGGCTTTCTATTGTTTCAGCACTACCAAAAACTTTTTCTTTAGGTTCCTTTGGAGCTTCTAGGAGGGCTTTTGCATAAGTTTCTATTATATTGTCATCAGTTTCATACCCCATTTTAGTTACCCAGATGGTTCTAGGAATAACTGCCTCCATCCAAATTTCATCCTTATATTTCTCCACAATTGCTAGTGACAATCTAACTCTAGTTTTCATTCGGGCCTTCAATGCCTAAAAATACTCATTTATGTTCTTTTCCCTATTCTCTCCCATGTTGTTCAATAAATCTAACAATTGTTTGCCTACTGGTATATCAAAACCAAAATTTCTAATACCAATACAGGGTACTTGTTTGGTTATGTACAACATCAGACAAACAAGTAGGTTTCCAAATCTGAATGTTCCCTTTTTGTCTTTCTTTATCTTTCCCAAATTATCAATCAGTTCATCTTTAAGCCATTCACACACATCTATTATTGCATTATCTTTTACCATATCATAGACACTTTTAATGCATAGGCTAGATACTGAGTTTAACCTATTTGCATGTGTAGTTTTGTAGCCTAAGATCATACTGATAAATTTGACATTGATATCCATTACATCATTTACCCTTAGTGATCTCTTGTCAATTGTTGCACTAGTTAGGTCTATCACTGTGTCATTTGAGACTCTCTTGGTTTTCTCAGGTCTGTTACTAGTGGAAGGTAACCCCATTACAGCTTTGACAACTTCCTTAGTAATCTTGTGAATAGAGTCCAACCAAAAGAATTCACCATGAACCCTGCTTAGCACAATTCTTATGATATCCTTGGGAAAATCTGGGATACTAAGAATTTATGTAAAACCTAGGGTTTCTATTATCTTGTGTTCAGTTTTGACATTTCCAGATTCATCACAAATTATAGATTTATACATGTTTTTTATTTCATCATCACCCAATTCCTCTATATGACAATGTATATACATTCTAGGGTCTTCAACATAAACTACTCCTTTAGGGATTTGGGAAAATGCACCTATGTCATCATCTTTCTTAGCAATTTTGGGAACCAATTTGAAGATGGGTCTAGGGTGCTTAACTACCTTAACAATAGTAGGGTTTGCAATGAATTTAGGAGTAGATGAAGAAGCCATGGTTATAAATACCTTTATCTACCTTAAGGAATGATTGCTTGATGAATTGCTTTGCTAAGGGTCCCTTCACTCGGAAATTTTTGCACTCTTGAAAGTTTGAATGCTCAGTGAATGAAAATGAAGCCAAAACACTTGCTTTATAATGTAATTATCTCCAACTACCACATTTAATGCTTGCCAGTTAAGTAATGACTTAACTTATCTGTCGATATAGAAGTAATTTCAACTTCTTACCATCAACTGAGGGAATAATAGCATGTTTCTCATTTAGTTGCTAAACCCTCAAAGGATTTTCCTTCAGTTAGATGAAGAATCTCCTGATGGTGGAGTGTTACTTAGTTCTGCTAGTGGAGGAGTATTCACATCAACATTCTGATCTGACTTTCTAATCCATTGTTTTGAGAATTCTTGCTTTACCTCTTCAACCTTTTTTTTACCTTTCAAACTAGGACATTTGTTATTTGCCGATGAGGTCTTGGTTCTACAAAATTTAGCAATGTGTCCAATCTTGTTACAGGCATAACAAGTCACATTGTTTTTCTGAATAACTTTCCCATATCCTACGTCGGTATGTGTTCTGTATTGATTAGATAAATGTCCAAATCTTCCACAAACATAACATCTTACATTCATTCAGCAATTTTTTGAATTATGACCAACTTTGTTGCATTTAGAACATTGACCGGTGGGTGTATTAGTGTTCTGATAATTTCTAGATCTACACTGATTTTCTCTATGACCATACTTGTTACAGTTAAAGCATTTGCCATTAAATTTGTAAGCAGTAGGTTGTCTTACTAGTTTTCTATGATCATGATTGTTTGCAGTACCGGAGATTTCACAAACTTCAAAGCCAAGCCCATTTGTATCACCATTAGGTTTCTGATTCTTCAGCATGTCACCAAGTTCTTCTGAACTTTTCTTGAAATTTTCTTTGTGATGATTTGCAGCAGTTAGTTCACTTTCCAAGATTCCTTTTTGTCTTATGAGTTCAGTTCTGTCATTTTGTGTGTGCATTGAATCTATCTTCAACATATCATTTTCATGACTAAGTCTTGTGTTCTCATTTCTAGCATCATTTAGTCTTCTGGCCAAGTCTTCTTCATTCTTCTTCCTATCTTCAATTTCTTTACAAAATCTCATAGTCATATCCTGCATCTCATTCTGTGTTGTACTGATCTATTGTCTTAGCTTGTTTACCAGATCATTAAGATTTTCCCTTTCATCATTCTCATTCTGCATCTTTTCACAAAGTTCTCTTCTCTTATTTCTTGCAATGGTAAGATTTTCTTGAAGCGCTTGAATAATGTCTTGAGTAGCCTTTAGATCATCTTCAAGTTTGATATTCTTCAACTTTTCTACATCATAGTCTGAAAGAGCCATTTCCAATTGTTTCTTCAAGGTTTCCATCTCTACCAGTGTCAAGATATTTCTCAAGCTATTAGACTTCTGAAAATAGAGGACCAAGCTCTGATACCAATTGTTAGGATTCCCAAAGATACTGAGAGGGGGGGGGGGGTGAATCAGTATCTAATTAGTTTCTTTATTTACTTGAATTAAAACATGTAAAGCATGTCAATAAAGTGTACCGGTAAATCAAAAGTAATGCAGTAAACAAGAAAAACGATAACCACAAGAAAAGCACACCATAACACAGTAGTTTAACAAGGAAACCCAGTGTGGGAAAAACCTCGATGGGATTTGTGACCCACAATATTCACTTACCAGCCAATAAGGGAATATTACTGCTACAATAGGGGCCTGCACATGCAGGAAGGCCAAGTGCCTAGAGCTCACTACTCAATTACAAAAGGAAGTCACACTGACTTACAAAAATGGATTATAATAATCCAATGTCTTGTATTGCTTCAAAATAACATTTGCTATGCCAGATCCAGTACCGGTTTTATCTCTACTGCGTACATAAACCCTCAACCTAAAATTCGCATATTAGGTCTACATTATTTTGCCTATAATTCATTAGCAAATGTTCTATAATGATCTCATACATATATGAGTCATCTTACAACTCACCATGTCGGCTTACAATGATTTTACAATTAATTACAAAATATATTACAAATAAAACTCTTGTCGGCCTGGGTGCCGGTATCCTTTCTTTCACTGTCGGTGTTCTGTGTGCCGGTGTAGAGTTTGTCATTGCCAGTGCTAGTATAATTGTCTTTCCGGTATCATATGATTGCAAGGTTGCCATCAATGAAAAAACCTTCAATCACATACAATTTCTCATTGGAGTGTGCATTTGCCAACAGTTAGAGGTCGTGGTCAAGGAATGTAATGTGCGAATAATATAAGATCATTCAAGCAGAGGAGTTGGTCAATCATTGGAGATCAAATTGGGTTTATGTAAGAGGATTTAGTCCTCTGTTATTAAACTTAACCGAACTATACTCAGGCATAGGAGATGTTATCTTTTGCAGTTCAACACTTCTTTGGATTGTAGTCTGGATTTATATGTAGTCAGCAAGGCTCCTTTTGTGATGAGCAGTACGCTCTAGGCTATTGGTCATCCTGCTATTAGGAACCGGAAGGACAACTGAGAGGGGTTGTGAATTAGTTGTGAACCAATTATATATAAATTGTAATCCAAATACAAATTATTCCAACTTAAACTTAATGTTGGTAAACAAAAATTAAGTGCCGGTAAAATAGATTAACAGTTATAGCAGTACCAGTTTAATTTAATGCATAAAAAAAAAAGAGAAACAACATCCACAACACATGACATAGAGATTTTTTACGTGGAAACTCGGTAAGGGAAAAACCATGGTGGGAAACCTTACCCACAATCAAATGATACTATTGCAAATAGTATGTGTATACAAATGGGGTCTACACATGCAGAAAGGCCAACCACTTAGATCTCACTGCTCAATCACAAAATAGGAGTCACAGTGACTACACAATTGGATGGTTAAATCCAATGATAATGTACTACACAAAATAGCTTCTGCAATGTTGGATTCAGTACCCATTTAAGCTCTGAACATCTTCATAACCTTTCCTTTAACCTTTAAATAATGTCTACGTGATTTTCATAAGGATCTTCTTATATTCCCTCTTCAATATTTGCTCATACCATTTCCATACCCATGTACATATCTGATCTTCAATAAGATCTTACATTTATACAAAACCTAAGACCAAATGTATAGGTTAGCTCACTAAAGATATTATAATTAAAATCAATTACAAGCAAGTCTTGATGCGATACAACATGTTAGCTCAATACATTTACCATATTATCCAATCAATAAACAATCTCCATAACGTGTCGTGCTGATTTGGAATATGCAACATGTACCGGTCCATAACCTAGACCTATCTACCGGTAAAGGCAAATCTATCAACCCGATTAGACCAATAAGCAAAACACCAAATCCAAGCTTCCAATCAATATCCTCAACATAACCAAATGATCTCTAGATGATAACAAGTCATCATCATTGCTACTGGTAAATAATATAACTTGTCGGTGAACACATATACTGGTGACTGTGCATAAGCCACTAACCATAATATGTCGGTTCAAGAATAAACCAATATGACCATAGTGCCAAATCAACAATGTAGAACTCCAAGAAGATAAGTGTTGACATTAATGACAAAACCAATGCAACACATGATGAAGTCATCCATAATACCAACAATCTCCCCCTTTGGCATTGATCGCAACACTAGATAGAAAAACATATAAGTGTAAAAAAATAGAATGCCAAAAATAAATAGATCAACAATCTCCCAAGGGTAGATCAATACAAAGTTCTGTAATAGAAATAGAAACCAAAATCCAAAATACATCTCTCCCAAAGTACAATGTTTTTCCATAGATATCTCTCCCCCTTTGACATCAAATGCCAGAGCAGTTTAAGTTTCCAAAAACATAACATTCATCCAACTACTCCCCCTGAGAAGTGGCTCTCCTCCATCAAAGCTGGAAAAAGATTTTTCTATTAGTCCATGCTGGTTTGATGCCAATCTTCATCATCTAAGTCTTTGTTGGTGGGTAAATTACTACAAGCTTCTCTCTAAGATATTCAAATGTTTCCTTAGGCAAAGGTTTTGTAAAGATATCTGCAATTTTCTCTTTAGTATTCATATAAACCAATTTTACTTCATTTGCTTCAACATTCACTTTAAGAAAATTATACTTAATAGAAACATGCTTTGACTTAGAGTAAAATACCGGATTCATTGATATATCAATTGTTATTGAATTATCACAATAGATAATTATTGGTTCTTTACATTTTATCTTTATATCCTTCAACATTTACTTGATCCATAATACCTGAGTACAATTAGTTGTTGCTGCAACATATTCTCATTCTGCTATAGATAATGATGTACAAGTCTACTTTTTTCTTATCCATGAAATTAACCTTTTGCCAAGAAAGAATGCACTGCTAGTGGTACTCTTTATGTCATATACATCACCTACCCAATTTGCATCAGTGTGCACATAAATCAAAATTTGCATCCTTAGGATACCATAAACCAAGATTTGTTGTGCCTTGTAAGTACTAGAAAATCCTTTTAATTGTTGATTCATAATATTCTTTAGGATTGCTTTGAAATCTAGATATAATACATACTGCATTGATTAGATCGAGACTTGTTTGAGTTAAATACAGTAATCCTCCAATCATAGATTTGTACCTTGTCAGATTAATAGGAGTTGAATCATCCTTCAATGTCAATTTATCAGTTGTAGTCATAGGAGTGCTTATCAGTTCCAAATTTCTTCAAGAGGTCCTTCAAGTACTTTGTATGACATATGAATATACCTTTATTTGTTTGTGAAATCTACAAGCCAAGAAAAAAAATTATCTCTCCAATCATAGACATTTCAAATTCTTCCTGCATCTTGTTAGCAAAGTCCTTACATAACCCATCTTCACCTCCAAAAATGATATCATCTACAAATACTTCAATAACCAAAATATCATCATTGGTAACTTTTTAATACAAATTGATGTTAGCATTACCTTTTGTGTAACCAAGCTTCAAAAGATATTTATCCAATCTAGTACTAAGCTCTGGGAGCTTGCTTCAAACCATATAAAGCTTTCCTTAACCTGCAAAGCATATCCTTGTTATCTGTCAAAGAAAATCCATCAAGTTGTTCAATGTAAACTTCCTCCTCAAGATCTCCATTCAAAAATGCATATTTTGCATCCATTTGATAAACTTTATAGTTCTTATAAGCTGCAAATGCTAGAACTAGTCTAACTACCTCAATTCTGGCTACCTCTGCAAAGGTTTCATTATAATCAATTCCTTCATTTTTATGAATAACCTTTACAAACTAATCTTGCTTTGTTTCTTATTACTTCACCATCTTCATTAAGTTTATTCCTATATACCCATTTAGTTCCAATTACATTTTTGTCTTTGGGTTGGGGAACCAATGTCCAAGTGTTATTCTTTTCAATTTATTCTAATTCATCTTCCATTGCTTTTATCCAATGTTCATCCTGACATGCTTCAATAGTAGATGCTTGTTCAACTTGAGAAATTAAACATACCTCTTCATTTTCCAGTCTTCCTCTAGTCATAACACCTTGATTCTTGTTTTCAATTATCTGATTCTCTGAATGATTCAATCTTACATACCTGGGTTTGTTCTGATTTCCACTTACATGTTGTTCTTCAGTCACAGTTGATTTTTCTGATGATGCCGGTGTGATTGGATCTACATTTTGTACCAGTGCAATTTGTGTCGGTTCATTTATAATCATTTCAATTGTCAGTTCTACAGATCTTGAATCTCCTCTAAAATTTTCATCTATCTTCACATTAGTACTCTCAATGATTTTCTGTAACCTTTTATTATAACATCTATATGCCTTGCTTTTAGATGAATAACCAAGAAATATTTCTTCATCACTTCTAGGATCAAATTTGTCAATATACTCATCTCTTCTAATATAACATTTGCTTCCAAATATTTTGAAATACTTAAGAGTAGGAATATGACCAAACCATAGTTCATATGGGGTCTTACCAGTTTCACTTTTGATGTGAACTTTGTTAAAAGTATAAACCGATGTATTCACTACTTCTCTCCAGTACAAATGAGGTAGATTTGCTTCCATTAACATGGTTCTTGCTGCATCCAGAATAGTTATCTTCTTCCTTTCCAGAACTCCATTCTGTTGGGGTGTCTGGGGTGCTGATAGTTGTCTTTTGATTCCATTCACTTCACAGAATGCATTAAATTCTCTAGATGTAAATTCTCCTCCTTGATCTAATCTTAAACATTTAATTTTCTTGTCGGTTTCATTCTCTACCATTGCCTTGTATATCTTAAATCTTCCAAAAGCTTCTAATTTTTTCTTGAGAAAATTAACCCAGCACATTCTAGAATAATCATCAATTATTAGCATAAAGTATCTATCTCCCTATAGACTTCTTGTTCTTGCTGGACGACATAAATTAGTATGAATTAAATTAGGAATATTATTGGATTTCTCAGTAATTCTCTTAAATATTGTTCTAACTTGCTTTCCCATTTGACATTCCTTACATACCGGATTATGAGGTTTCACAATCTTAGGTAAATCCCTTATTGCCTTAGTTGAACTGATCTTTACTATGAAATCAAAATTTACATGACAAAGTCTCTTATGCCATAACCAACTTTCATCAATGTGTGCAATCAAACATGTCTTATTACTAGTATTCAAGTGAAAGATATTACCTTTAGTCTGATTATCAGTTGCAATATCCAATCCAGTTCTGTTTGTGATTTTGCATTTCCCATTCTTTAATTGTAATTGAAATCCTTTTTCAACTAACTAACCAACACTCAAAATATTATGCTTTAAACCTTCTACATAGTAAACATTGTCAGCATTATGCTTACCATCCAAAGATATAGTGCCTTTTCCTTTGATCAAACAAGATTTATCATCTTCAAACCTTACTTGACCTCCATGAATTTCCTAAAAAGATAATAATTTGCTTTTATCACAAGTCATATGATGTGAGCAACCAAAATCTATTATCCATTCATCCTTTTCTTCAATTTTTGCTGCCAGTGCCTGCTCTACTGGTTTGACAATAAGTGCTAGATGATCTTCTTTTATTGCAACAAAAACCCATCCACTATCTACTGGATCTTCATCTGAATCATCTATAACACCTTAATCTACATAGTAACATGAATTATCTCTATTTTTCTTAAATTTGTATCTCAGATAATCAGGGTTAGGCTTATATGATCTTTTTGCTTCTTCCCTTAGTCTAGCATGTCTATCGGGACATCTAGAAGCTATATGACCAACTTTATTGGAATTAAAATATTTGAAAGGTGATTTTCCTTCATAGTTACTTCCTATTGGACCTTTAGGCATTTTCCTTGCAAATAGTCCTTCAAGTTTGTTCAAGTTCTTCATTTTCTCTCCTCATATCTTCAAGTTCTCTTGCATAAAGTGCTTTCCAATCAGTTTTGTCTGATGATGATGATGATGCTTTAAAAGCTAAATCAGTCTTTACAATAGCAATAGGACCAAACTCTTCAAGTTCAAATGTTGAAAGTTTTCCAACCAAAGTATCTCTAGAAACTGAAGTATTAGGCATGGTTCTCAATTTATTAATAGCAGTCACTTTCATTTTGTATGCCGGTGGCAATGCTCTTAAAACTTTAGACACAATTTCATCTTCACTTAAGAATCCTCCACAACATTGTATTCCTAAAACAATTTCATTAACTCTTTCCATAAAAGCAAAAATTCTTTCATCTTCTTCCATTTTTAGATTTTCATACCTGACCCAATAACATTCCAATTTTGCAATTCTGACAGTGGTATCTCCTTCATTCAGTATTTCTAGTCTATCCCAAATAGCTTTAGCAGTAGATCAGCCTGATAATCTCATGATTTGCTGATCTGATAATGCGCTCAAAAGTGCTTCTCTTGCTTTGCAATCATTTTCCAAGTCCTTAGACAATGTTGGTGGATGAGGCTGATTTGGAATAGGAGCAACATAGCCATTCTTTGTAACTTCCCATATATCTCTTCCAATGCAGTTCAGATGTGTTTCCATTCTCATCTTCCATATACCATAGTTAGTTCCATAAAGTTTCAGACTATCCTTCCTGAAAATATTTGTTGTCATGGGATCTCTTTTGTTAAGCTTCTGCAAAAAGAGGACTTAGCTCTTATACCAATTGTTAGGAACTAGAAGGACAACTAAGACGGGGAGGTGAATCAGTTGTGAACCAGTTATATATAAATTGTAATCCAAATACAAATCATTCCAAGTTAAACTTAATGCCAGTAAACCAAACTTAAGTATCGGTAAAATAGATTAATAGTTATAGCAGTACCAATTTAACTTAATGCATAAAACAGAATGAGAAACGACATCCACAACACATGACATAGAGATCTTTGACATGGAAACCTGGTAATGAAAAAACCATGGTGGGAAACCTTACCCATAATCAGATGATACTACTATAGATAGTACGTGTATACAAATGGGGTCTGCACACGGAGAAAGGCCAACTGCTTAGAGCTCACTGCTCAATCACATAATAGGAGTCACACTAACTACACAATTGGATAGCTAAATCCAATGATAATGTACTATACAAAATAGCATCTGCAATGCTGGATTTAGTACTAGTTTAACCTCTGAACATCTTCATAACCTTTCCTTTAACCTTCAAATAATGTCTGCATGATTTGCACAAGGATCTTCTTATATTCACTCTTCAATATTCGCTCATACCATTTCCATATCCATGTACATATCCAATCTTCAATAAGATCTTACATTTATAAAACACCTAAGACCAAATGTATAGGTCAAATCACTAAAGATATTATAATTAAAATCAATTACTAACAAGTCTTGATGCGATACAACATATCATCTCATTGCATTTACCATATTATCCAATCAATAAACAATCTCCATAACATGTCGTACTGATCTAGAATATGCAACATGTACCGGTCCATAACCTAGACCTATCTGCCAGTAAAGGCAAATCTGTCAACCCAATTAGACCAATAAGCAAAACACCAAATCCAAGCTTCCAATAAATATCTTTGACATATCCAAATGATCTCCAGATAATAACAAGCCATCATCACTGCTGCCAGTGAACAATATAACTAGCCGGTGAACACATATACCAGTGACTGTGCATAAACCACTAACCATAATATGTCAGTTCAACAATAAACCAATATGACCATAGTGCCAAATCAACAATGTAGAACTCCAAGAAAACAAGTGTTGACATTAATGACAAAACCAATGCAACACATGATGAAGTCATCCATAATACCAACACCTGCAAGTGCAGGCCCCTCAATTGTAATTCACATACTTACTACAGAAGTATTATTTGACTGTGGGTAGGATTCCCACCATGGTTTTTCCCTTTACCGGGTTTTCAATGTACAAATATTGGTGTTATGTGGATGGTATTTATTTTGTGATTATTGTTTATGCTTAAATGGATTAACTTCTATTCCGGTATTAATGTTTTGGATTCCAGTATTAAAGTTTAAATTGCTAATTATTCTGATAATCTACAACAATTGATTCACCCCCGTCTCAGTTGTCTTATGGTTATTTGAACTGTCTAACAATTGGTATTAGAGCTTTGGTCCTCTATAGAAAGATTTACTATTTGAGGAAGATCCTATGGTGACTAACAGTTCAAGTTCATCCAGTTCTTCTAGAGCTATCTTTTGAAGGGATATTCTAAGGATTGATGGAACAAATTACACAGTATGGAAGATTCAAATGGAGACTCGTCTGAGATGTCTTGGCAAGGAGATTTGGGAGATCACACAGAATGGTGTCACACCCTATAATCTAGGATCTGACAATCCTCCTCTGACAAACATGGACAAGGAGATTGAGAATGATTGTAGAGCAAGAGAAGCCCTCTTGTGTGCACTATATGATCAGCAAATAATGGGATTAATAGACAAATCATCTGGAAAAGGCTATATGGGATAATTTGGAGACTCTTAATGAAGGTGACCCTACAGTGAAGATTACTAAACTTGATTGTTACTGGGTTAGATATGAAAACCTGAAGATGGAAGAAGATGAAAGAATTACTACATTCATGGAAAGAGTAAATGAGATAGTTATGGGAATTCAATGTTATGGTAGAAATCTGAGCGAAGATGAAATTGTTTCTAAAGTCCTGAGAGCCCTACCACTGGCTTACAAAATGAAGGCTACTGGTATTAATGAGCTTAGAACAATGGTGAATACATCTATTGGCATAGATACTTTGGTTGGGAAACTATCTGCCTTTGAGATTGAGGAATTTGGAGCTTCTGGAGCTGTGAAGACTGAACCTTCTTTTCATGCATCTACATCTACAACCAATAAGCAAGACTGGAAAGCTTTATATGCAAAGGATTTGGAAGATATGAAAAGAGAAGATGATGAGTTTGAGAAACTTGAAGCACTATTTGCTAGAAGAGTACCGAAAGGACCAGTAGGAAGTATGAAGGAAAACTACATTTTAAATGTTTTGCATGTAATAAGATTGGTCATTTTGCATCTAGATGTCCTGAAAAGAATTCAAGATTTGAAGAAAGAGTTAGAAGATCATTTAAGCCTAACCCTAGATATCAGAACAAGTATAAATACAAAAAAAATAGAGACAAATCATGTTACATAGCAGATGAGGAAGGCATTACTGATTCAGATGATGAACCAGAATAAGACTCTACTAGTGGATCCAACAACGAGAAGGAATGGGTGTTGCTAGCTATCAAAGAAGATGATCTGGCATTGGAAGAGAATGTACCTGAAGAGAAGGCACTTTCTGCAAAAATTGAAGACAAGGATGAATGGGTAATTGATAGTGGTTGTTCACATCATATGACTAGAAATAAAGGGAAGTTTATGATAACTCAATGATGAAAGAATAGTACCAAATAGATACTGAGAGGGGGGGGTGAATCGGTATAGACAAAAATACACTCTTAAACCAGTTTGTCAGCAGACACTATGCATTGACAGACAAACAGTAACACCGGTCCTAAAACAGAGTACAACCAGTAAAAAACCCATAATAGCTAAGACAAGCATAAATCGGTTAATACCTATCTTCTCATATACTCTAACACTTCATTTCCATTTCACCCTAATACATGAACAAGTAATCTACCATCAAAGATATACATATGAGAAACTAGATCAACATGATTCACTGCTTAATAGAAAACAACAAAGCATCACATGAAGAAGACATCACACATGACACACATATTTTTCACGTGGAAACCCAATAGGGAAAAACCACGGTGGGGATGAATACCCACAAGCTTGTTTTTGAACTCTTTAGAAGTCCGCTCTGTTAGGAGCCTTGTCTGATTAAAGACTGATACAACAAGTTCTGTTAGGAACCGATCCTGTTAGGGATCACCTATTTAAGGGATGGCAAGAATACCCGGTTAAGGGTTAAACCCTGTTAAAGGTTACCTTGTTAGAGGATTTCAAGAACTCAATTGTTTTGAGTCAACCTGTTAAAGGATTTATAGCAAGCCGGTTAAAGCTACCCTGTTAAGGGATTTTCCAACTATTGAGGTGGTTAGAGATCAACAAGTATTACAATGATCTGGTAACAACACTCAATGCCAATGCAGATCCGCTTAAGCTCCTCTTCACCTTCTGCACTTACACTCTATAGGTATCACTTCTCTCCTTTTGGTCTGGCAAGAATCACATAGCCCTTCTCTTGGATACACACACACAAATTTTGCCAACAACCTCAGAAAGAGACACAACATCAACCTTATAGGAAAACAGATAGGTCAATAGCATAAACCCTAAACCTGTTAGGTTAAGGAATTCAAACAGTTCAATCCTGACCATTGAGCACACAGCATTAAATGCAATAGTTCTTGATCCAATCTCAAGGCATTCTCCATCGTCCATTTCCATCGATTTCATGGTGGCTGATAAGCCATCACACATTATCACCATTTTACAGACTTCGCACATTCCCGAGGTAGATAGGAACAATATCCTTCATGCAAGATCCTTCACGCGCACAAGGCTTACGTGGCAACATAATCTGTTCTTCATTACCATGCTAACTCATCACACAAAGTCATCGGTTGAGCCACACAGGCTTGAAGCACTTCAACCGGAAACCCTGAAGTTGAGACTACCAACCGGTAGTCATACAATGCTTCCATGTGCTAGTTCTCATAACCATATGCCAGTTCGCCTTGAACAAACATACCACTTCACTTTGGCACAAATACTGGTTCACAGTGTTATACCGGTTCTCACATATGTCGGTTCTCACATATGCCAGTTCTCACCTCTTCAACATATTGACATCAATGACAATCATACAATGTTATTATGTCCTCATACTTGTTCACATAATGCCAATAATCTCGCCCTTTGGCATTGATGGCAATATACAAAGATATCTCTTCGCTTCACATCTTCTTCCCCTTTGACAACAATGCCAAAATGGAGGCACAAGTTGCCCTATTCCATTATGCTGCCCCCCCTAAGGAGTAGCATCCTTCAACACATCAATCCTGAAGAAAAATTTGACTATGCAATACTTGACTGATGTGGAGCATATACCTTTAGTTTACCTCCGGAAGGGGCAACACCCCTAATTCACCTCTTAAGTACATAAATGTAGCCTTTGGGAGAGGCTTGGTGAATATGTCTGCTAATTGCTCCTGACTGGAAACATGTTCCAATGCAATCTCTTTGTTCTGAACCTTTTCCCTCAAGAAATGATACTTAAGCTCAAAGTGCTTGGTTCTAGAATGTAAAACCAGATTCTTGGAGATATTAATTGCACTAGTATTGTCACAAAGTATACTTACCGGTTCAAATACAAGAACATTGAAGCCATTTAATACATGCTTCATCCAAATTGTCTGAGTGCAGTTCATGAAAGATGCAACATACTCTGCTTTCACTGTAGACTGAGAGATACAACTCTGCTTCTTACTCATCCATGAGACTAGTCTACCACCAAGAAAGAATGCACTACCGGTTGTGCTTTTCTGGTCATCTATATTGCCTACCCAATCAGCATCTGTGTATACTTTCAAGTTGAAATCCTTGCTATATGGATACCACAATCAATAGTCAATAGTTCCCTTCAGATACCTAAGAATCTGCTTGACTGCAACCAAGTGGGATTCTCTTGGGATTTTTTGGAATCTTGCAGTAATGCCAACTACATGTGCAACATCCGGTCTGCTATACACTACATAATGCAACTTACCAATCATTGATCAGTATTCCTTCTCATCGACTAATGCTGAGTCATCTTCTTTGGATAGTTTACAACCGGTCACCATCGGAGTACCAACTGGTTTGCTATCTTCCATGCCAAAGGTCTTCAACACCTCTTTGATATACTTGGGTTGAGTGATAAAGATTTCATCTTTCATCTGCTGGCTCTGCAATCCAATGAAGAATTTAATCTCCCCTATGAGTGACATCTCAAACTCTTTCTTCATCTCATTAGCAAACTCATGACTCATCTTGTCATCTCCACCAAAGATAATGTCATCAACAAATACCTCACAAATCAGGATCTGATCTCCTTCAGACTTCAAGTAGATATAGCTATCTTCACTTGTTCTCTCAAATCCAATCTTCACAAGATGGGAATGCAGACACTCATAGCATGCTCTAGGTTCCTGCTTTAGACCATATAAGGCTTTATGTAGCCTACATACCATGTCACTATCTTCAGATAGGGTAAACCCATCTAGTTTCTCAATATACACCTCCTCTTCAAGTACACCATTTAGGAATGCAGATTTTACATCCTTTTGATATACTTTGAAACCTTTAAAAGCTGCATATGCAAGAAGCATATAGACTCCTTCCAATCTAGCTAAAGGAGCAAAGGTTTCTCCATAGTTTTCTCCTTCTTCTTGAGCATATCCTTTGCACACCAAAATAGCTTTGTTCCTAATCACTATGCCATCCTCATTCAGCTTATTTCTGAAAACCCATTTGGTACCAATGACATTTTTATGCTTCGGTCTGGGTACCAAAGACCATGTACCATTTTTCTCTATCTAGTCAAGTTCTTCTTCCATTGCCTTGATCCAGTCTTCATCTTTATGAGCCTCTTTGAATGATTTAGGCTCAAATTCAGAGATCATACATGATTTTTCTTTGACCTTTCTTCTTGTAAGGATTCTTGCATCCTTATCTCCTATGATCTGCTTAGGATCATGATTCAACTTGACATACTGAGGAATGGTCTTAATGGATTCCTCTTGTTTTAATTCTTCATCCTCATCTCCATCAGTATCAGCATCTACATCTACCGGTGTAGAAACACTATTACTGGTACTTGGTTGACTGACAACCGGTTCATTTACCACTTGCTCACTATCAATTTCCTCAGTTTTCTTAGAGGTTTCATCAACTCTTACATTGATGCTTTCCTTAATTCTTTGAGTCCTATTGTTGAAACACTTGAGAGCATTGCTCTTGGTGGAATATCCTAGGAATATTCCCTCATCACATTTCACATCAAATTTTCTCTAGTGTTCACTCCTCTTGATGTAACATTTGCTACCAAACACTCTAAAGTAGCTAACCATAGGTGTCTTACCGGTCTAATACTCATAAGGAGTTTTATCCTTACCTTTCTTGATGAGTACCTGGTTCATTGTGTAGACTGCAGTGCTTAGCACTTCTCTCCAAAAGGTGTGAGCTACCTTTCCTTGAATTAACATGGTTCTAGTTGCTTCAACCACAGTCCAATTATTCCTTTCTGCTAGGCCATTTTTCTATGGAGTCCGGGGGGCAGACAGTTGCCATGTTCTTCACAGTACTTATTGAATTCACCAGAAGTGAATTCCCCTCCTTTATCAGTTCTCAGGCACTTGATCCTTTTACCTCTTTCCTTCTCCACTAATGCTTTGAAAGCTTTGAACTTTACAAAGGCTTTAGACTTGTCTTTCAAGAATGTGACCCACATCATTCTTGAGTAGTCATCAGTGAGAATCATGAAGTACCTATCACCCTACACACTTCTAGTTTTCATAGGACCATACAAATCAGTATGCACAAGATCAAGCAAGTTGTCAGCAATGAAAGATTTACCTTTAAAGGTTGAGGAAGACATTTTCCTCAATTGACACTCTTTGCACAAGGAATTATCCGGTTTGCTTAGCACCAGCAACCCTCTAACTTCCTTGATCTTACTAGCCTTCACAATGTTATCAAAGTTTACATGGAAGAGTCTCCTATGCCATATCCAGCTATCGTCAAATTTAGCCATAAGACATGTACTTATATTTGCATTTAGTTGAAATAGGTCACCTTTGGTCTGCATGCCGGTGGCCACCAATTCACCATTCTTTCCTTTGATTCTGCAAACTCCATTCTTGAATTCTAGAATGAGGCCACTGTCATTCAACTGGGCAACACTCAGAAGGTCATGTCTGAGACTATCAACCCAATACACATTGTCAGCACTACTCTTTCCATTCAGAGAGATGGACCCTCTGCCTTTGACCATGCATGGTGCATCATTTCCAAAGTGAACCACACCACCAGCATACTCTTCCAAGGATAGAAACTTGCTCCGGTCACCAGTCATATGGTGAGAACGGCCATTGTCAATGATCCACTCATTGGAATTATCAAACCGGGAGACACATCTTCCTTGACAGCAACAAACACAATATCTTCATTTTCTTCATCCTCTAATTCCTCATCTGTGACACCTTCATCAACTGCCACAAAATAGTTTCTCTAGTTTCCTCCTTTGAATTTCTTGAACCTTTCCGGTTTGTCTTTGTTGTCGCCATTAGGATAGTTTATAGCAATATGTCCTATCCAGTTGCAAGAAAAGCATTTCAAAGGTAGCTTACCTCTGTATTTGTCGGTTCCTTTAGGAAGTTTCCTGGCAAGGAGAGCTTCAAATGCCATCAGAATCTCCTCATCATCCATTTCTCTTCTCTATCTTGGTTCACCACTAGTGCTAGTTTCTTTTCCTTTTCTGGATGGTACAATAGAAGCTTTAAAAGCTGATTCCATCTTTTGAACACTGCCATCAAAACTATTTAGCTCATAGGTTGTCAACTTTGCAATGATGGAGTCTAGGGATACCTTAGTCTTATCTATTGATCTCAGCTCCTGAATAGTAGCAACCCTTATTGCATAGACCGGCAATAGGGATCTCAGGACTTTGCTTACCATAGTGGAATCTTCTATTTTACCACCTGCACTCTTGATATCTCCAACAAAGGTTTTGATTCTTATTCCATACTATTGAATGGTCTCACCTTCAACCATCCACATATCTTCAAACTTCCCTCTAAGGCTTTCTTCCTTAGCCTGTTTTACTTCTTTGGGATTTTCCTTATCTTGGACATCAATAAACTCAATGTTAGATAAACTACTAATTAGGGCTTCCATGACTTGCCCATTCTCCTGTATCTCTCTCTTTTGGTCATCGGTGAGAGTACTAATAGGGGCAACATAGGCATTCTCAACATAGCTCCAGTGTTGAGCACCCATGCTTCTAATGTATATCTTCATTCTGTCTTTCCATTTACTAAAATTTTCTCTATTAAACTTTGAACCTTCCCTTAGACTGGGATCTTTACCTCGAGCAGTTAAGCTTATAACATAGAGGAACTAGAGGATACTCTGATACCAATTGGTAACTCAATGATGAAAAAATAGTACCAAACAGGTACTGAGAGAGGGGGGGGTGAATCAATACAAACAAAAATACACTCTTAAACTAGTTTGTCAGCAGACACTGTGCATTGACAGACAAACAGTAACACCGGTCCTAAAACAGAGTACAACCGGTAAAAAACCCATAATAGCTAAGACAAGCATAAATTGGTTAATACCTATCTTCTCATATACTCTAACACTTCATTTCCATTTCACCCTAATACATGAACAAGTAATCTACCATCAAAGATATACATATGAGCAACTAGATCAACATGATTCACCGCTTGACAAAAAACAACAAAGCATCACATGAAGAAGACATCACACATGACACACATATTTTTCACATGGAAACCCAATAGGGAAAAACCACGGTGGGGATGAATACCCACAAGCTTGTTTTTGAACTCTTTAGAAGTCTGCTCTATTAGGAGCCTTGTTTGGTTAAAGACTGATACAATAGGTTATGTTAGGAACTGATCCTGTTAGGGATCACCCGGTTAAGGGATGGCAAGAATACCTGGTTAAGGGTTAAACCCTGTTAAAGGTTACCTTGTTAGAGGATTTCAAGAACTCAATTGTTTTGAGTCATGCTATTAAAGGATTTCCAGCAAGCTAGTTAAAGCTACCCTGTTAAGGGATTTTCCAACTGTTGATGTGGTTAGAGATCAACAGGTATTACAATGATCTGGTAACAACACTCAATACCAATGCAGATCCGCTTAAGCTCCTCTTCACCTTCTGAACTTACACTCTGCAGGCATCACTTCTCTCCTTTTGGTCTGGCAAGAATCACGTATCCCTTCTCTTGGATACACACACACAACTTTTGCCAATAACCTTAGAAAGAGACACAACATTGACCTTATAGGAAAATAGATAGGTCGGTAGCATAAACCCTAAACCCTAAACCTGTTAGGTTAAGGAATTCAAACGGTTCAATCTTGACCATTGAGCACATTGCATTAAATGCAATAGTTATTGATCCAATCTCAAGGCATTCTCCATCGTCCATTTCTACCGATTTCATGGCGGCTGATAACCCATCACACATTATCACCATTTTACAAACTTCGCACATTCCCGAGGTAGATAGGAACAATCTCCTTCATGCAAGATCCTTCACGCGTATAAGGCTTATGTAGCAACACAATTTGTTCTTCGTTACCATGCTAACTCATCACACAAAGTCACTGGTTGAGCCACATAGACTTGAAGCACTTCAACTGGAAACCTTGAAGTTGAGACTACCAACTGATAGTCATACAATGCTTCCATGTGCCAATTCCCATAACCATATGCCAGTTCACCTTGAACAAACATACCGCTTCACTTTGGCACAAATGCTGGTTCATAGTGTTATACCAATTCTCACATATGTCGGTTCTCACCTCTTTAGCATATTGACATCAATGAAAATCATACAATGTTATTATGTCCTCATACCGGTTCACATAATGCCAACAGTTTATGTCTTTGCAAGAATTTGATGGTGGTCTAGTTAGATTTGGAGATGACAAGGCATGTATGATCAAAGGAAAAGGAACTATATGATTGGATGGTAATTAGAACAATACTAACAATGTTTATTATGTTAAAGGTTTGAGGCATAATCTTTTGAGTGTAGGAAAATTAGTAGACAAGGGATTTCAATTATAGATCAAGGATGGAAAATGCAAAATCATTAATAGATCTAGCTTGGAGATTGCAACTGGTACACAAACAAAAGGTAATATATTTCATTTGAACTTTGGTGAGATGACATGTTTGATTACACAGATTGATGATAGTTGGCTATGGCATAAAAGGTTGTCATGTGAATTTTGATTGCACTGTGAAGATCAGTTCAACTAAGGTAGTTAGGGGTATACCTAAGATTATGAAGCCCTATAATCTGGTATGTAAAGACTGTCAAATGGGTAAACAGGTTAGAATCTCTTTTAAAAGTATTCAAGATAAATCAAATGATTTTATTGATCTTATTCGTACTGATTTGTGTGGCCCTGCTAGAGTTAAAAGTTTTCAAGGTGATAGATATTTCATGCTAATAATTGATGATTATTCTAGAATGACGTGGGTTACTTTTCTGAGAGAAAAATTTGAAGCATTTGAAAATTTCAAAATCTTTAAGGCTAAAGTGGAAACTAAGATATGATTGAAGATTAAATGTTTGAGATCAGATCATGGTGGAGAATTCACGTCTGCTAAGTTTAATAACTTTTGTGACAAGCATGGTATAAGAAGACAATTTTCTACTCCCTGGACACCTCAGCAGAATGGAATTGTAGAAAGGAAGAACATAACTATCCTGGATGTTGCTAGAACAATGATGATAGAAGCTACTCTACCTTATATCTATTGGAGTGAAGTAGTGAGTACAACAGTTTATACATTCAACAAAGTACATATCAAAGGAGAAACCAGTAAGACACCTTATGAATTGTGGTTTGGAAATACACCTACAGTTAAGTATTTCAGAATTTTTGGTAGTAAATGTTATATCAGGAGAGATGATATTAATGGGAAATTTGATCCTAGATGTGATGAAGGCATATTTCTTGGTTATTCTAATGAAATCAAAGCATATAGATGTTATAACAAGAGATTGCAGAGAATTGGGGAGAGTGCTAATGTCAAAGTAGAGGAGTTGAACAGAAGTCAAATTAGAGTTTATGAGAAGGAACCGGCAGTGGAAATTATTATATCTGAACTGGTAGCACCTTTACCAGAACAGAGAGTTGAACTAGTTACTTCGGCAACATCAAAGAATTCTACAGTAACTGAAGAACAAGGAAGAGGAATAGAAAGTCAGAAGACTCCTAGGCATGTGAGATTGAATCATTCTGAAGATCAAATCATTGGGGATCAGAGAAATGGATTGATGACAAGAAGAAGACTGGCAACTAATGAGGTATGTTTAATTTTACAAGTTGAACCGATATCAGTAATTGAGGCATGTAAAGATGAACATTGGTTGAAAGCTATGGGAGAAGAATTAGATCAGACTGAGAAAAATAACACATAGACCTTGGTTCCCGGCCTAAAAATAAAAATGTTATTGGAACTAAATGTGTTTTTAGGAATAAATTGAGTGAGGATGGTCAAGTTATAATGAATAAGGCTAGATTGGTTTCTAAAGGATATTCTCAAAAGGAAGGAATTGATTATGGAGAGACTTTTTCACTTGTAGCTAGGATTGAAGCTATAAGATTATTTCTTGCCTATATTGCTTATAAAAACTACAAGGTTTATCAGATGGATGTTAAATGTGCATTTTGAATGGGGATCTTGATGAGGAATTTTATATTGAGCAACCTGATGGTTTTTCACTATTAGAAGATACAGATGTGGTTTGCAAGTTAAGGAAACCTTTATATGGATTGAAACAAGAACCTAGAGCTTGGTATGCAAGGTTGGATAAATATATTTTGAAGCTTGGTTTTACTAAGGGAAGTGTTGATAGTAATTTATATTATAAGATCACTAATGATGATATAATTATTATTGAAGTATTTGTTGATGATATTATTTTTGGAGGTAAAGATAAGTTATGCATAGAATTTTCTAAGAATATGGAGAAATAATTTTAGATGTCTATGATTGGCTAGATGAAATTATTCTTAGGTTTGCAGATTACTCAGACTGACAAAGCTATTTTTATCTATCAAACTAAATATGCTAAGGAATTGTTGAAGAAATTTGGTATAGGAGATTCTAAACCGGTAAGCACTCCTATGGTTACAAGTGAGAAATTGATAAGAAAAGATATTTTTGCACCGATAAATCCTACAAGATACAAATCTATGATTGGAGGTCTGCTTTATTTGACTCAGACTAGGCCTGACATTATGAATTTTGTTTGTATTGTTTCAAGATTTTAGAGTGATCCTATAGAAAATCATGAGATGGCGGTGAAAAGGATTTTAGATACTTGCAAGGTACATCAGAATATGGCTTGCAGTACCCTAAGGATGATAACTTTACTTTATGTACATATACACATGTTGATTGGGCTGTAGATGTTGATGACTGGAAAAGTACTTTTGGTGGAGCTTTCTTTCTAGAAAGAAGTTGGTTTCATGGATCAACAAGAAATAGTCATGTACTTCTTTATCTACTATTGAAGCTGAGTATGTTATTGCTGCTACTAAATGTACACAAGTTTTATGGATGAAGCAAATGTTGAAGGATATAAAGGTGGATTGTGATGCACCAGCAGTTACTCACTGTGATAACTCTACTGCTATTGATATATCAAAGAATCCAGCATTTAATTCTAAAACAAAGCACATATTTGTCAAGTATAAATTTTTGAAGGAGAAGGTGGAATCAAGTGAAGTTGGATTGGTTTATGTGAAAACTAAAGAGCATATTACAGATATTTTCACTAAACCTTTGTCCAAAGGATCATTTGAGCACCTGAGAGATAGATTGGGAGTCTCTGCCCCTTTGTTAGAGACTTGATTGATACGGTTTGGCATCAATCCAACATGCATTATTAGAGATACTATTCATTCTAACACTGATGTGGGATGCTACTGCTCAGGGGGAGTAGTCAACTTTATGATTCAAAGGATTATGTTTTTGCTTTGATATTTCTGTCAGATTTGTAGCATTGAAGTCAAAGGGAGAGTGATATTGATGTGAAAAAGAAAAAGAAAGGGGGAGAGATTTTGATAAGGAAAAGAAATTTAGAGCTTTACAAAGATATTATTCTCAAGGGGAGATATTGATATTCAGAGCTATTTGTGGGAGTTTGTTAGTTGTCTTCCATTAGGGGAGACTTGTTTGGCATTTCATGGTACATGGATTTTTTTCACATCTAGTGTTGCCATCAATGCCAAAGGGGGAGATGGTTGGCCGTTTGGTGGAATTAATTATGTGTTGCATTGATTTTTTGTCATTGATTCCAATACTAGCTATTTGGATGCTTTACCGACACCCTTCTGGTCCTGGTAGGTTAAGTAGTTTCTGGTTAACTTGGATCCAGCATGATCCAGTAGACTTCGATATAGTCTGGTGATGGAATTGGCTATCCTGCTTGCTTAGAAGATTGGTTTTTTGGTTTTGGCGAGGGTTTCATCGGTAGAGATTTTGGTGGAGATCTTTCATGAATTGCATAAGTGGTGTTGGTACAGCTTCTGGTGGAGTTTCAGGATGTTGTTGGTGATCATGTTAGAGACTTGGTAGATGGAGACCATTGTTGTGGCATGTGGACATATACTTGGTCCCGATTGATCTAGGTTATGGAGCGACTTTAATGTAACATGTGGATAGGACCTATTGATGTATTTTTGGGATGTCTTATGCATTGATATTATTTGTTTGGTCTAAGGCTGACATGGTTTGTAATTATGTAATCAGTTTATTGTCTAGTGGCCGACCTAATTGTTTATGGTTGAGGGTTTGTATATATAGATGCAAGATCTCATTGTAGATGATCATGGTTATTGTTAGAGGTCATGGTCAAGGAATTTAATGTGTGAATAATGTAATATCATTCAGGTAGAGCAGTTGATTGATCATTGGAGATTGAATTGGGTTTATGTAAAAGGATTTAGTCCTTCGGTATTGAGATTAACCAGAATTGTACTCAGGCATATGAGAACTGTCTAACATATTATCTTATTGTCTATGTGGTTTATTTGAACTATCTAACATATTATCTTGTTGTCTATGTGGGGGTCAAATCACTATCTCAAATGATCTTTATTATCCTATTCCCTTTGTGGGGTAAAACCACTATCTAATTAATCATCCATCACCCTATTATATGGATATCTAGCATAACACAAATTGCTACCCATACCAATGCAATATTTTTATCTCAATGTTCACTATCTTGTTATATCCATGTTTGATCATATTATTTTTATATTGGTAGCATTGTAAATTGTCATAGGGCCAGTTTATACGTCATGTTGGTGCCCCTACTTTAATGTGTCTTATCCTCATCATCTATCTAGGTTTTTTTGGTGTCCATTCTCTCGTTCTGATGCCATTAACACCCTTTAATGGATTCACTAGTGAGGTACTCTTTCCCCTAAGGATTCATTTTTGTCCCATCTACAAAAGGACCATGGTGCTTAGTGCTCTGGTCCCTCTCAATGGGGCCCAAATTTGAAATAGGGCAAGGGTCGTACTCTTTGTTGGGAATTCATCACCATGCCTCTGCATGATCATTTGAGGTTGGCCTAATCAATAATTTACCTAGAGACCCCTACATAAAGGAATTTGATCAGCCTAATTTCATCTAAGCATTTAAAGACTCCAAGAAATCAATTCCAAGCATTTTTGCATCCATGAAGCATTCATTATCGAGCATTTTTCAGAGATATTCAAGACTGCATATTCTTCATTCAATCATTGTGGAGAAAAATTACGTCATTCTTATGAAAGCATGTGTGTGTGATTAGTTTTTTTTCATGTTCATGCCATTTCATACAACATATGTGATTACATTCAGAGAATAAAGCATCATCACCAGCAATAGTAGATCTGAGGTATATCTTTCCAATATTTTTTTCAGTATTTGCATTTATTCATTAAAGTTTAATTCCTAAATTGAAGTTTGACTTAGGTAAACCTCCATTCCCAAAAAAATTTCTCATTTTCACTATGTGCAAGAAGAAGTACGGGGTTGTGTTTTAAAGGAATGACAAGATTCACATAGATGAATAGGTTCCCTTTTGGATAGTGAAAAGTTAGGAGGACCAAAGAGACAATTTAGACCAAATTTTGGGGAGAATATCTAAATCATATTACTTTGCTCAAATCTAGCTTTTTGGCTCCATACAGTGACTATAGCTCATTGTTTATGCTCGATCTCTTCAAAATCTACACATTTACCCCAATTTTAACATTTTCAACAATTCAATCTAAGGAGGAAAGATCCCTATTAGAAGAGCCTAGAATCAAATCAGAATTTTGGTCTTGCAAGGATAGATCTATTAGATTTCTCTCCTCTTTAATGTAATGGTTAATTAAGCAAAATTAGTGGTTTCATTACATCTTATGGTGAAACCCTATTTTTCACCATTACATTCTGGTGACCCTGACTTCTTACACCTTAATTTCAGATTTGTGATTTCAAATCTAATTGTTTATGCATTTTAAAATTCAAATTTAAATTTGCAAGTTTAATTTTCAATTGAATTACATAAATTTAGAGGTTAAATTCACACAAACCCTAATTTATAATTCTAAAATTGAACTTGTGGGTAACCTAATTTGGATTAATTGTCTCAGAACTTATTTGTGAGCATTTTAATTGTCAATTTTGCATCCATAGATCTTGTTTTAATCAAATTACATAAATTTAGAGGTTAAATTCATAAAAACTCTAATTTATTTGGGTTAATTTGGTGTGTGGGTTGCATAGTTTTTAACTTTTATTCTCAAATATGATTTTACATGTTCATAATGGCACTTAATAGGTCTGATCTATTTGTCATTTCACATATGATTACATTATTTTTAACTTATATTTATCATAATCATTTTTTGGATGATGATTTCTTTCACTTCACATTGCTTCTTTTCATTCATAGCATTTTTCCACACTGTATCAAATTACTTCCTATCAATCAATTATATCTCAAAGCATTTATCCATAATATATGTTGTTTTATGGTGAGATTTTTAGGAAAATACATTACATATATAGATCACACAAAAGATTTCATACATATTAATTCTAGAGATGCTCATTACTTGTACCTCTCCTAGGGTATGTAAGGAAAGCATAGTGTGGAAAAATGCTTCCCTAATGTCAACTTATAGGGGAAATAAGACTAGTATGTTTTAAAACTATAGAATACTAAGACTGGCATATATGAAACAAAAACAATATTAGAATTCAAACACACACAGAGATAAACACCATGAATTTACGTGGGAAACCCTTTCAGGAAAAAACCCACCACCGACAACAAGAGAACTTTATTCACAACAAAGAAAATTTTTCAATAAAGTGTTATCATAGCACAAAAGTTCACTCTGATCACTTGGGTTACACACCACAGTATATGGCTTATCAACAGAACAACTTTGTATTCGAGTTTTCTCTTGGCTTCATATACATTTTCCATGTCGACCGTTCAACTATCAGTTTGCACCAATCAGTTAGACATCTAACTGTCTGCGTCGGTCTGCATTCGTGAGAAAACAATTATCCCACATGCACCCAGGAATCACACCGATTCGTATTCAAATACATTGGCAGGAACTTCTAATGTGACCATGAGTTCATCTTTTGGACTTTGGTTCGAAGCGAGTATCTGCGGTCGGTCGCACCTTATCAGTCATCGAAAGACCCTCAACGAGGTTACCCCGATCCCCGATGAACAAGTATGTAGTTCCTAAACACATGACTCAAGACAAGTCGACTCCATCGAGTATTGGCGTAACTCCAAAACCACATCTTTGATGGCCGATGATAGACCTGATCGCCAAAGGCGAATCCATTGGATATCGGTGTAGATTCTCACAGACTCCTCCGATAGCCGATAGCACTTGAATGACCCAAGGAGGATCCATCGGAACTCGGCGTAGCTTCCATCATGTTCCTCTCAATAGCCAATGTCAACCTAAGGCAACTCCATCGGGTATTAGTGTAATGCCAAACAGGTCCACCCAATAGCCAATGCTACCCCGATGACCGAAGATTACTTCGTCGGGTCATCAGGATGACTTCAAACCTGCTTTTTTGAGCTCCATTACACTTCAAGACATAGGAAGACAAACTCATTGGGTATCAATATAGCAGACTGAGACCACTCCTGATGACTGATACATACTCTGATATGTTGAGTTCATCGACAAAGGTTATATCGATAGAGCTCAGATTTTATTCACATTATTTAATCGGCTAGAGTTAACCCGGTCAGTATGAACAAAGGTCAAGTGAATTAGAGGCACATTTCCAACAAACTCCCACTTGATGAGGAATTTCACTAGACTACTTGAGCTCTTTCCAAACATTATAGAGAGGGATGGGTACTGAGACCCATCGAGTTAGAACACCACTTGAACTTGTGAGTGCTCACTAGTTTTGTTAATGCGTTCGCAACATTTTTTTGAGTGTCTACCTTGTTCAGAGTAACGTTTCCATCTTCTACCATGTCATGCACAAAATGGAACTACACATCTATGTGTTTATTCCTGGCATGGAATGTAGGATTCTTCACTAAACATATAGCACTCTGACTGTCACATTGTACTTCAATCTGCCTTGCATCAAAACCAACATCTGTACTCAAACGTCTGAGCCAAACAACTTCTTTACAACCATGTGTGGTTGCCATGTATTCTGCCTCTATAGTGGACAAAATGACTACAGACTGTCACTTGCACATCCAACTTATTGCTCCACCATTCAGAACAAAAATATATCCACTGGTGGATCTTCTGTTGTCAATGTCCCCTGCCCAATTAGAGTCCACATAACCACAAATGCTGAGAGTTCTCTTTGAATCATTCAGATTACCATGATAACACAATGCAAAGTCTGAAGTACCCTTCAGATATCTGAAAACTCTCTTTACAACATCCCAATGCGGTCTTCCTAGATTTGACATAAATCTTCTTAATACTCCCACTGTTTGGCCAATGTCTGGCCTTGTACAAACCATTGCATACATCAAACTACCAATAGAACTTGCATAAGGTATACTCTTGATGTCATCTATCTCTTTTGGAGATTTCAGACTGTCATGCATAGATAATTTGGTTCCCTACAAAATAGGAACAACCTATTGTTTACAGTCAGACATATTAAACTTATCAAGAACACTGGTGATGTATTTTCTCTGGCTGAGCCAAAGTTTTATCTTAGATCTGTCCCTCTTGATTTCCATTCCCAAAATGTAGTTTGCTGACCCTAAATCTTTCATTTCAAACTTCAAGGATGATTGGGACTTCAATTCTGAGATCATGCCTTTGTTATTTCCAAATAACAACATGTTGTCAACATACAAAGCAATAATAAGTATCTTATCATCTTCAACCTTGTAGTACACATGATGATCAACTTTTGATCTCACAAATCCCAAAGACAATAAAAACGTATCATATTTTTGATACCACATTCTGGGAGACTGTTTCAAACCATAAAGAGACTTCTTTAGTTTGCATACCAAATGTTCTTTACCTTTTTTCACAAAATGCTCAGGCTGGGACATATAGATTTCTTCTTCAAGGTCCCCATGAAGAAATATTGTTTTCACATCCATTTGCTCAATTTTCCAATCATGTGTAGCTGCAAGTGACAAAAGAAATCTAATAGATGTCACTTAGCTATAGGACAGAAGATTTATCCATAGTCAATACCTTCCTCTTGAGAATACCCCTTCGCAACCAATCTGGCCTTGTACTTGTCAATAATGCCATCTGGACCATACTTCCTTTTGAAAACCCATTTACAACCCACAGGCTTTCTGCCTTTAGGCAAGGATACCAGATCCCAAGTTCCATTCTTGTCCAATGATTTCATTTCATGATTCATGGCTTCCAACCAAGAATCTGGAACATACACATCCATGGCTTCTTTTAAAGTCCTAGGCTCATCAGTATCAGCTAGTAAAGCACAGGCACAATTTAAATTCAACATTGAAAAAGTATACCTTTGTGGAGTAAACCTATCAGGTTGTCGCCTCTCTTGTATGGATCTTCTTAACACTTGGAATGCAGCTTCATTTTGTTCTTCTTCAGAACTTTCAGAGCTACTTGAAATCTCTTCATTCTCATCTTTAGGTACATCTATAGTTTTCATTTCTTCTCCTAGTGGAATTTCAAACACATCCTTCTCTTTTTCCTTCTCTTTTGGTTTATCTATAGACATAGGTTTCAGCTCACAGAAGATGACACTTCTGTTGTACACAACCTTTCTAGTCTCAGGATTCCAAAGCTTGTATCCTTTAACTCCAACTCCATAGCCAATGAAAATACATTTGACTGCTTTGTTATCCAATTTAGATCTTTTAACATTAGGCACATGTGCATATGCCACTGAACCAAAAACACGAATGTGTCTTAGAGAAGGTTTCTTACCAGACCATGCTTCCATAGGTGTCTTATCTACTAATGTTGTGGTGGGAGACCAGTTCATTAGATAACATGTTGTAGCAACTGCTTCTACCCAAAACTTTTGTTCCAGCCCAACACTACTCAACATGATTCTTGCTTTTTCCATCAGAGACCGATTCAACCTTTCAATAACTCCATTTTACTATGGAGTATAAGGTGTAGTCCTATGCCTTTTGATTCCATGGTCTACATAGTACTTGTCAAAATCTGTATTTCAGTACTCACCACCATTATCAATTCTTAAACATTTAATTCTTCTTCCAGTCTGATTTTCAACCAAGTTTTTAAATTTCTTAAACCGATTGACCACTTCTGACTTACTATTCATAAAATAAACAAATGTCCTTCTCGAATAATCATCAACAAAGGATACATAGTACTTTGATTTAGCCAAAGAAGGCACATCCATTGGACCAAACGCATCAGAATGCACATAGTCTGGAATGTTAGATGATTTATGAGAACTTGAATAAAATTGAACATGGTTTTGTTTTCCATATATGCAATGTTCACCGAAATCAAACTCAAGGTTACAATCAATAAGTCCATCTACCAGATTTTTCCTCTTTAAAGTTTTCAAACCTTTTTCACCAATGTGACCAAGCCTATAATCCCAGAGCATTGTCTTTTCTGTAGGAAGTTTAGCTTCCATAGAATTTACATCATATGTCAACTCAGTAGTTCTATCAAATTTATTAGTGACTATATTACAACACATAGGTTCAGCATCTAACTTGTACAATGTACCAATACACTCACCCTTAGCCAAAATAATAGACTCTCTAGTCATCTTACAACCACCAGACACAAATGTTACCTGGACTCTAGCATCATTCAGCTTACTTACAGAAAGTAGATTTCTAGCCAAACTTGGTATGTGCAAACCTCCATTGATTCCCTTTATTCTCCCATTAGGAAATTGGATTTTAATTCTTCCTCTCCCAACAATCTCCAATGTTGAGTCACTTTCTAAGTACACCTTCCCACTAGCATATGGTTCATACTTTAAGAACCACTCCTTGTGAGATGTCATATGGAAAGATGCCCCTGAGTCAATCAACCACACATTGTCAGAAGCAAGCACTGCCAAAGCTGCTACAAAGGCATCTGCATCACTGTGAGAAGATTCATTATCAGAAGAGTTCTTTCTCTTCTTCTCCTCTTTGCAGTCCTTTCAAATATGACCCTTTTGTCCATAGTTCCAGCATTTCACCTTAGACTTCTTTCCAAGAGACTTGGACCTCTCTTGAGACTTGGACTTAGACTTCTTGTCCTTCTTCTTGCCTTTGTCGTTTGGTCTTCCTCAAACAAAGAGTGCCTCTTTAGTTGTCTTAGAAGATTTCTTTTTCATTTCTTCTGACAACAAAGAAGAAACTACCGTATCCATCTTGAATTGGGTAGTAGTGCTTCCAATGGCCATCACCAAATGTTCCCATGAATCTGGCAATGAGCATAGCATCAATATGTAACATTCTTCTTCATGAATAGCCACACCAACTGATATCAATTGAGTGAGAACCATGTTGAATGCATTCAAATGATCTTCGAAGAGCATTCCTACATCCATTTTCAGAGAATATAACTTCTTCCCGAGGAAAAGTTTATTCACCAAGGATTTGCCCTGATAAATGTCTCTTAACTTCTTCCACAAAGCATTTGTAGTCTTCTCCTCATGTATGTTCAATAGAATTGTGTCTGCAAGGCTTAGTCTTATGAGTCCTCTCGCTTTCTGGTTTGCTAATTCCCAATTTTCTTGCTTCATGCCTGAAGGTTTATGTCCAATCACTGCAATCCAAAAATCTCGGTCAATCAGTAGATCCTCAACTTTCAGTTTCCACAACTCAAAATTGGAGCCATTGAATTTCTTAATATCCATTCTTCTAGAAGTGATTGTCATCTTAATCTGTAAACAAATAGACACACTAACAGACTCCCACTAAAACAAATTAACGCAAAAAACCAACTCTACCCAACAAGGATAACACAACTAGCCTTGCTCTGATACCACTTGTAAGGAAAGCACAGTGCGGAAAAATGCTTCCCTAATGTCAACTTGTAGGGGAAATAAGACTAGTATGTTTTAAAACTTTACAAAATACTAAGACTAGCATATATGAAATAGAAACAATATTAGAGTTCAAACACACATAGAGATAAACACCATGAATTTATGTGGGAAACCCTTTCGGGAAAAAAACCACCACTGACAACAAGAGCAATTTATTCATAGAAAATAAAATTTTACAATAAAGTCTGTTATCACATCATAGACATTCACTGCGATCACTTCAGCTACACACCACAACATATGGCTTATCAACTGAATAACTTCATATTCGAGTTTTCTCTTGGCTTCATAAACATTTTCCATGTCGACCATTCAACTATCAGTTTGCACCAATTGGTTAGACATCTAACTGTCTGTGTCGGTCTACATTTGTGAGAAAACAATTATCCCACATGCACCTAGGAATCACACTGGTTTGTATTCAAATATACTAGCACAAACTTCTAATGTGACCACGAGCTCATCTTTTGGACTTCGGTTCAAAGTGAGCATCCGCAGTCGGTCGCACCTTATCGATCATTAGAAGACCTTCAACGAGGTTACCCCGATCCCTAATGAACAAGTATGCAGTCCCTAAACATGTGACTCTAGACAAGTTGACTCCATTGAGTATCAGCGTAGCTCCAAAACTACATCTTTGATGGCCGATGACAGACCCGATCATCGAAGGCGAATCCATCGGATATCAGCGTAGCTTCTCACCGACTCCTCTGATAGCCGATAGCACTCTGATGACCCAAGGAGGATCCATCGGGACTCAACATAGCTTCCATCCTATTCATCTTGATAGTTGATGTTAACCTAAGGCAACTCCATCAGGTATCAACATAATGCTGAATAGGTCCACCCAATAGCCGATGCTACCCTGATGATCGAAGATGACTTTGTCTGGTCATTGGGATGACTTCAAACCTGCTTCTCTGAGCTCCATTACAATTCAAGACATAGGAAAAAGGACTCATCAGGTATCGGTATAGTAGACCAAGACCACTCTCGATGACCAATACCTACTCCGATATATCGAGTTCATCGGCAAAGGTTATACCGATAGAGCTCACAGATTTTCTTCACATTGTTTCATCGCCCAGAGTTAACCCGATCAGTATGAACAAAGGTCAAGTGAATTAGAGACACATTTCCAACATGGTATCTAATGTGAATGAAAAAAGAGCTAATACTCATATCAATAATCTCTCTAATGGAGAGAAATCATTGAAGAGAAATATGGCACCATCTTATTCTCATACACATACCCTAGTGCAAGGGGGTTAAAGATCAAAATAGTGGTGTTTCAATCTCTCTAGATCCCTCTTATTCTCCTAGCTCTTATCTTAAGCATCAAAACATTTGTAGAGAAGATGATGTTATGCATTTCATTCATGATCTATCTCCCCACATAATATTAAGTAAATATGAGGCCTTAGATGATAAGGATATTCCTTCCCAACCTGTCAAAGAGGATATTCATGATGATAGAAAGGAGAATCTCCCTCCACAAGATATTCCTTCATCTACATTTCCCTTTGCTCCTTCTAGATACACTTACACTATTTTTTTTAAAGAGATTCACTATAATACTCCTCCTCATTCTCAATTAAAAAATTCTTATAGAAATGGCTATAACATAATATCAAAACAAGGTTTTAGAGGATAACGACTCAAAAAAAATTGAACAAGGAATTAGAGTCCCTATAAAACCTCCTATACAAACTAGTACCGAAGGTCTAGGACATTATCATGATTCACTTGAGGATGATCTCCTTAGAATTCAAAACTTTAAGGATTATATTTCAAAACATAGAACTTATCATCCATCTAAAGATACTTCTTCTTTGTATACTCCTTTTTGTTCATATCATCAAACTCATGACTATGATGCTAATGATTGTCTAGATTTTCAATATGCAAGAACTAGTTGATAATGGATCTATTAAAATCATAGATGACAGTCCATCTTTTTGTAACAACCCTTGTCCTACATCTCAATATTCAAGACCTAATCTCATTGTTGGCCAAGAGAAATTGTCTGCTAGACTCTTTTGGAGATTGAAGTATGATAAGACTGTTGTCTTTCCTTTCATTAAAAATAATCACAATTCTAAGCATAAGGAAGGTGATGCACATTGTCTTTTTCATCATAGTTATTCTAATTCTCTTGGAAAATGTAAAGAATATAAAATGTTTATTCAAGACCAATATGATAGAACTTGCATATCTCTTACAACCAATATTGCACACTTCCTTGGTGAAGAGGTAGTGCCTTAGCACTTCATTTACCCTTTATGTTGCTCCTCACCATATGGCACTAGTAGTTAGCTTAATTGGGGGCTCTTTGTCATTAGTGGTGATTCTTTTTCACTTACAATCATCTTAGGGAAGAAACATAATTCATTCTTACCTCTATGTGTGGGGAGCAAGAATATTATCGTATTTCTTCTCTCTATCTAAGGTTTCACTATTCCCTTTAGGGATTGCATTTTTCATATATTGATATATTTTATTCCATGGAATGGTATGCCACTTGTGACTAATCTCTCCTTAGGGGAGTTTGTGATCCTTCATCTAATTCTTTCCTTCTCTCATTCAAGATTACCTCTTCTTTAGAGTTACATTTTACATATTGTCGGGTGAAAATTTTGTAAACTGATGAAGGTTTATAAAATGTGTATTTCACGACAACACTTGAGATGATATCTTTCAGAAGGAAATATATAATCTCTCCTAATTGTAAGGGAAGGCTCCCCCTTTCTACTATAATTACTTTCTATTCTATTTAATTTCTAACTTTAAACTATTCTAGGATGAAGATCAACTTAGTTCTATTTTTTTAGAACCAATTATATCTAATTCTCTTTTAAGAACAAATTCCCTTAACTAAGAATGACTCTAATTTTGCAGTCATCTTAAAAACTAAGTTAATTAGGAAGTAAAGTGCCCATGAAAGAACAAAGTATTCAATTAATTCTTTTTTTCTACCCTGGGATGAAAATTATGTACACTAAGAACTCAAAGATTCTTTTGAATACTCAACTCCTATCAACTGTTGTAACCCAAATATATTGTCAACTCAAAGACTTACAAATGTATTTAAAAGTTCTTCAACTCTAACTAGATAATTTGTAGAACACAAATAATTTACTTTTTATATTTCCAATACAAATTCCTGAGATAACTTGTAAAAGCTCAAAGACTTCAAGCAACCTTCTCTCAACCAATTTTCAATTCTTGAGTTTTCAAAGTAACTTAAAGATTATTTGTAAATACTCAAAAATATTTTCAATAACTAACACCAAAAACTATACTCAATTTTAATCATCCAAGAAAATATGATATCAATTACATAAAAACATTCATACCATACATAAGTTTGTTCTTAAAACAAAGTTTGAATTCCAAGCTTATCTCCTTTTTTATTAAATTGTAGATTTTAGAAAATGAATACCAAGTCTTAATTTTTTCTTCACTTTGATAGATTTTTGTTGCATAAAAAATGATAGAAAAAATATCCTTATTATAATAATAACCCTCATATATATGGAAGAGGGGTGTAGCATGAAAATAGGAAATTATAATTAATCTATGACTAATTCAAAGAGAGAGTTTGATTTGACTTAGGATTTGTGCACTCAACACATGCATATGATTATATACAAAATGACACCTAAGGTGTCCATTGACATATCAAAATGCTATTGGTAAAAACATGAAAATAACTAAGTATCATTTTCCTCAAATTGAATCTCACTTTTGGAATTCTTCAAACTTCTACAAGGCAATCTTCATTTGAACTCCATCAGGTACTTGGGTATTATCAGTGATGACCTTGAACCTGGTGATGGAATCCTCCAAATCAGTGCAACACTTCCTATGTTTCTTCAAAAGTGAATCCAAAAATCCAAGATGAATTGTAGATCAAGTGATTTATCAATTAAAGACAGAGAATTCCTCCCTATCAATCTTAGCAGTTATAAGCAATCTAAATTCCTTAATGATTTCATTCACGCCAAGCACTTTTTCATTCTCATCGAGAAAGCACATGGAATTTTAGAGATTGTAGGAACAATCTCTTTCTTCTTATCTGCACATTATTTTTGGGCTTTCCTCATATCCTTGACTAGGTGCTCTAGGATATTCATCCGATGCTCCATTTCCTCTTAGTGCTCAATATAAATTCTCTACCAAGGGATAACACCATTTTGAATGAGATCATTTGAATCATGATCTTCAAATTTCAACCAAGCTTCAAAATATTTCTCTTGTGTTTCAAGTGCCTAAGAGAAGGTTTCTATGGTGCTATCCACCTCTATTCTCACAACATCAAGATTACTAACAATGGTGCAAGTTGAGCTTATGAGTCATGTACCTTGACTCAGAATTATATCCATCCATTCTCCTATAGTTCTGCTTTATGATGTTGCCTACTCAGCTCTTTTCACAACTAGTTCATCCAAAGATGAGGCTACCAGTTCAATAGATTTCAAGGACTTGGCTACTTTGATAAGAATTGAGGTGAGCTTCTCAATTTGTGCCTTGATTTTATCCTTTTTTACTTTATCTTCATCATATCATGCTACTAGGGCCTCCAAAGCTGATTGAGCTTCCTATGAAACATAATCATGAGTCTACTTCCCTAGTTCAATCATGTGGATCACATAGTCTGACTCTTGGATCTTATCAATATTTGTGTCCAGTGGAGGAATAGAAAATTAAACATACTTGTCCCTTGCTTTGTTAACCTTCACCCTTGATATATTTTTAGCCTTCTTGGTAGTCTTAGGTTTGATGGGAACAAGTTGACTAAAATCAAAATCTTTAGGAGAAATTGTTTGCTTCTTTCACTTTGGTGCATTAGAAGATAACCATGGTGGAAAAGTCAAATTATCATCCTCACCTACTACTACATCTTGAGAGGGATTGATAGAATCCTAAATGATGGTGGTTACATTAGGATATGCCATTATGACAAAATTGGTAGGATTTTCAAGAGATGATTAGTTTGACCTAGAAGCAAACTCAATTATAAGCCTGTCAAAATCATCAAGCATGGTGGTAGAAACTTTAGACAACATGGGAAAAGTAGAGAAAACATTCTCGATGTTGTCATGAGGAGTATCTAGGGTGGATTCACTAGCACTAGTAGAAGATATGTGAATAACACTGGTGGGAGAAATACAAGTGACCACTGAAGGCTCTAACTCAGAAGTAGAAATATGAAACTATATTGTAGATGAAGAAAGAAGTACCTAGGGTAAGGACTCATCTACTTGTGGTAATTATAATTCATCAAATCACCTTGTTCTTGATCACCTTCTTGACCCTCTTTTATTTGGTCAACATCAATTGGTTTTGCATCAAAATATTCATCTTCCAATTGTTCATTTGGTAATTCAGACTCTTGTATCTCATGAACATTAGAGGTTGATGTCTCTCCTTGAGCTTTCCTTTTCTTGG